>NW_022111373.1:44350002-44353271 GCF_000313985.2 Echinops telfairi | reverse complement strand
TATGGCCAGATTGCCTGAATTGTTCTACAGAGGACTCGGATGTCTGCTTTCTTGACTTGCACCCAGTGGCCCTCATGATCTGAAGGACTTCCAGTGTATTAGCTGTCTCACAGAAGTGAGTTGTATTGAGCCATTCGTACTGCTCTAGAGCCTAATTAGCTATTTCTTAAGTTGTATCTAGCTAGCTAGCTAGATAGCTAGCTATCTAATCATAAGTGTCCTGGTCTTGTTTCTCTAGATAACCCTGTCTAACACAAAAGGTATACCCTCACTGACAAAACTACCCATCCAAAGACCTATGCATCCTTTCCAGCCTGGATCATGTACTACTTAAACACTAGAGAAATAATACCCTGCAACCAAAGGAGGAAGAACCCTGCTCAGTTCTCCTGAATATTCACACAGTGGTCAAGCTTAAGTAAGTCAAGCCATGGATTCATCATTCCAGAGAACACACCACTACCATCAGACCCATCCACCACCATGAAGTGGACTCAGATTCATAGTGGTCTTACACAGAGTTTTCAAGACAGTAAATCTTAATGGGAGCAGATAGTTTCAACTTGGGTTTGGCCTGGTGGAACTGTGAGCCCATTAAAGAACTTAAATATTTATTTTTGAAGATGGCCAGATCAACAACATCAAAAAAGAGACTAAGTAACCTCTCAGTATGGATTACAACTCAATGTAAAGAAGACCAAAATCCTCACAACTAGACCAATAGGGAACATCATGTCAAATGGAGAAAAGGTTGGCATTGTCAAGGATTTTGTTTTACTTAGATCCACAATGAATGCTCATGGTAGCAGCAGTCAAGACATGAAAAGACATGGTGCATTAGGTAAATCTGCTGCACAAGGCCTCGTTAGAGTCTTGAAATGCAAGGATACTATTTGAGGACTAAGGTGTGCTTTACCCAAGCTATGGTATTGCCCATTCCCTCAAATGCATGGGAAAGTTGGACATAGAATAAGGAAGACTAAAGAAGAATCAATGCATTCTTGAATTGTGGTGCTGGAGAAGAATATTGAAGTACTATAGACTGCTAAATGGACAAAGTGATCTGCCTTTGAAGTAAGGCCAAAGCACTCCTTAGAAGCAAGGATGCGAAGATTTTACCTTACATACTTTGGACATATTATCAGGAGAAGCAAGTTCCTGCAAAAGGACATCATGTTTGGAATGGGGAGGGGCAATGGAAAAGAGGAAGTTCCTGAAGGAGATGGATTGACATCATGGCTCAGGCATAAGATCAATGGCAAAGATGGTGCAATGCAGTGTTTAGTTCTTTTGTGCATAGGGTCACTATATGTCGTAATGGACTCAATGGTACTTAACAACAATAATAAGCCCTATAAAGATTTCATGAAACCAACAGAAGATTTTGAACTTTGTTTCTTTCTTACTTGTTAGCATTTTTATAGTAGTCCCCATTTTACATCTTCCTAGTACTAACCCTGGCTTTACTATTTTATTTATCCCTTATAAACAAAGCTTTAACACCAGCTAGTAGTTTACTCATAATATCTCTGTACCTGGATCAATATACCATGAAACAAGGATAGGTAGGTATCCACAAGACATGTAAAAGGGAAATGACTACACATTTGAGTCCACAAAGCTCTTAGAGTTAAATCTTCAAAACTAACTTACCGAACTTTGGTTGCCTTAAACAAGCACCAAGCCCAACTTATACCCACTCAGTAACCAACCCACTGTGGTACATGACTCCTACCCCTAGTAAGTATAAGACTAAGAAGTAAATATGGCTGTCATACTCTAACCCAAAGTGATGCACAACGATTTGGTGAGGTCCAAGATTGAGTCAATATGTAAGAATGGGAGGAAATTGAGACTTCTCTTGGCCCCTTTGTCCTTATGTTCCTGACAATAATGGCCAAATCCCAAGAAACAAAGAAATATGAAATTCTAGCAGAAATCAGTTTGAGATGAGAGTTATATAAAACCACGAGCAGCAACTAAGACTGCTTCTACTCGGCTGTGCTTGGCCATTATCAATAATCTGTGCCTGATAGTAATCTTTTGGCATCATAGGCCAAAATACGCAATCCTTGTCAGCTATGATACCATCCCCAGGATATTTTACTCCCCAGGAATATTAATTAGCTCTTAAAATTCTGAATCCTTAGGATCCTATGAATATGTGTAACTTCCTTTTGAGAAATTATACAAAACTGAAAGTAACCGATGCTTGGAGAACTTGATCTGAGGTTTGTCTCTGTGCTTCTTGTCTTCATGATCAAAATTAAAGGTACCCTTCACCATCACATCTTCTTCATTAGACAAAGAAACTTTACCAAAAATGGGCCAGTAATACTGTCAATATACATTTTTGCTTAATTTTAGCAGAGTCGGAGTTTACTCTAGGACCCCATCACCATTGAGTAGATTCTGACTCAGTGACACTGTAGAAAAAGAGGGCGCTATCTGACAGGGTGTCCTAGGCATTAACCTTTACAGAAGCAGTGTACCCCATCTGTCTGCTGTGGAGCAAGCTGGTGAGTTCGAACAACCAAACTTTCAGGTAACAGCCCCGTGTTTACCCACTATACCATCCGTGCTCCCCTTTCCTGCTAAAGATATCATAATACATTCCAAAACAATACTTTTTAAGAAAACATATTTCTAAGCTATATTAAGCTCTCAGAATATTTTTTCTCTAAGTTAAATGTTTGTTTTAATAACAAATGCAAGCAAAGTCATGCATATTTACTTTTTGCTGTATACTCAGGGTTGTGTACACATTGTCAGTATCCTTTATAAACCTGGAAAGTGGCAAGGAGCTCCGCAATCTAATTATTGGTCACAAATAGTCTCAAAATAATAGTACTGGACTATATTTAATAAAGATTGTGGAGGTCTCATATTTTACTTTTTACCACACTATTACGACTGCTTTCAGTATGGTAATACTAATATTCATGACTAAGGGCACACCATTAAATTGGAGAATTTCACCAAATATTAACCACAAATTCTAGACAGAATTTTAAAGTATCATTGCATACTGAGAGAACTACTTCCAGATTCAAGAAGAAATTACTTGGTACCACATGATGTTGTTATATGACAATGAATCATTTTTCTCATATTGACACAGAGTTCAAAAGAATGAAACACAGCCCAAACATCCTCACAAGTACTGCTATTTTTTTCTTTTATTTATTTTAAATAATTTTGTTAGGGCTCATAAAACTCTTATCATAATCCATATATACATAAATTGTGTAAAGCACATTTGTACATTC
>NW_022111373.1:44347942-44348994 GCF_000313985.2 Echinops telfairi | reverse complement strand
AAGGTGAGCATCATGGAATGCCAGTTTAATAGAACAAAGTATTCTTGCATTGAGGGAGTAGTTGAGTGGAGGCCCAATGCCCATCTGCTACTTTAATACTAAATCTATACATATATGCACATAGATCTATTTCTACATCCTCTTATATAAATATATTTACATATGTACATGCCTTTATTTAGACCTCTATAAATTCCCTTTACCTCCTATCTCTTTTCTCCATTTCCTTTGAATTTCCTTTTGTCCTACTATCATGCTCAGCCTTCATTTGAGTTACAGTAATTCCTCTCTGTTACATTACCCTTGGTCACACCCTACCAGGCCTCCTACACCCTCCTCACCACCGATTTGGATCACTTGTTTTTCCCTTGTCCCTGGGTTTATGACACCACTAGCTTTCCCCCCCCCCCCCCCCCTCTCCCATGTCCCCCGGAAGTATTGCTATTTTGCTATTTTTAAATCCATTATTTCAGTCACTTTGTCTATCCATCTTGTTAAGATTCTCCCTTTTTTTTCTGACCATCTACTTTACAAAGTTTGCTGTGTTGGACTAGGTTCTCTTGAGAAGGGAAAAAGAGTGATATAGGCATATCAATAATGTGGCTCACACCATTGTAGAAGTAAGTGAGGGCAGTCCAGTTCAAGCTTATGTGTTTGATGCAAATTCTCCTGAGTTGCATAGCTGTCTCCAGTGTGAAATTGATCAAATCTGCAATCAAAATGCATGTATAATGATTGGCAAATTGAATTCAAAATTGGAAACAAACAAAGGAATGGTAGTTGGAAAAATGATCTTGGTGATAAAAATGGAGTTGGAAATCACATTTAACATTTTGTAAGACCAACAATTTCTTTATTTCAAATGCCATACTTCAACAAAACAAAAGAGCCTTTCCCAATTGAATACAAAAATTATAAATGGACTAAATCTGTGGCAAGAATCAATGGGGAAGCTACAATATTAGCAGCTAAAACCAGGCCAGAGGCTGACTGTGGGTCAGGCCATCAATGGCTCACATGTAAGTGCAGTTTGAAGTTGAAGAAAATTAAAA
>NW_022111373.1:44345912-44347657 GCF_000313985.2 Echinops telfairi | reverse complement strand
CAAATATTATAATGAAATGTGCAGACAAAGATTTAGAAAACCAAAAAAAGTAAGACTATGCTCCGCATATCTTAAGTTGAAGGAACTCAAGAAAAAATTCAAACCTTGAATTTCAATACCAAAATATTCTATGGGCAAAATATTTAATGATGTAAGACACATCAAAAGAAGATGGAAAGAATAAATCAATTCACTGTATTAAAAAAGATAACACAAAAAAAACTAGTCGACATTAAGACCTTCAACCATTTCAAGTGGTGGCATATGAACAAGAGCCAATGGTGTTGAATAAAGTTCAAGCTGCACTGAAAGCATTAGTCAACAAGGCCCCAGGAATTCATAGAATACTAATTGAAATGTTTCAATAGGCTGATGAAGGACTCAATGCTAATGGAAGCAGCAATCAAGGGATCAAAAGACAAGTTAATTAGGTAGTCTGCTGCACATGACCTCTTTAGAGTATTGAAAAGTTAGGATGTTTCTTTGAGGATTAAGGTGGCCTTGACCCATTTCATGGTATTTTCAGTTACCTCAGGGCCATGTAAAAGTTGGACATCGAATAAGGAAGACTGTAGAAGAATTGATTGATTTCAAACGTGGTGGTAGCGAGAAATATTGAGAATACAATGGACTACTAAAGGGATAAACAAATTAATCTTGAAAGAAGTGTGTCTGAGGTGTTTTTTAGAAGCAAGGATGGTGAGACGTTGAACATGTTGTCAGGAGAGACCAGTCCCTGGAGAAGGACATCATCTTGGTAAAGTTGAGGGGCAGTGAAAAAGAGGAAGGTTCTAAATGAAATGGATTGACACAGTGATGGGAGCAGTGGAATTAGGCATAGGAACAATTGTGAGGAACAGACAGTGGTTGGAAATGACTTGATGGCATCTAACAACAAGGTTTAATAACTAAAAATTAGGAAGAGGAAGCCAAAGAGTACAGGTTGGTGGATGCAGGGTATCAAGAATCCACAGTTAGAAGGCTACTGATGGCTCCCTGGTAGCACAGGAAATATGGTAGGCTTTTTTCCTAAAAGTCAGAGGTGAATGAGCTAGATGTAGCATCCAAACCCAGGAGAAATTAGTTAGCTTCTTCAAAGTATCAGTTTATACACAATTACCTCCCTCCACCCCACCTCACCCTGACAAAATTCTCTTCGGATTACATTCGGGCTGTGATGGGCTGTATTTCCACTCTAATCTTCCCACAATTGCTTGGCTGCTCACAATTGACATGATCTAACAAAACAATTTCATTATGGGATTTGCCACTATCGAAAATTTGACAAATGTACAAGGGATACCCAAAAAGCACTGGAATTTTTTTCTCAAAGATATGTGTTTAATTTTTTTTACAAAACAACATTATCACCTTCAAAATACTCTTCATTACATTTAACATTATTTGTTAAATCTGCGATTCCACTCTTGGAAATATTTTTTAAACTCATCTGTTTGGATGGCTTACAGCACCTCTTTGATTTTTTCTTAATTTCTTCCACTTCTTAAAATAACTATCCTTTCATGTTCCTCTGCGTTTGCAGAAACAAAAACTTGCATGGAGCTAGGTCAGGTGAATTAGGTACATGGGGCAAGAGAGGCATGCTGGTTTTTGCCAAAAACTGTCACAATGAGATGGCTATGGGATTCGGTGCATTTTTGTGGTGGCAAAACCAGTCAGTCCCCTGTCTGCCACAAATCAGGCCTCTTTCTGTCACACACTGTCATGGAATCTTTTCAGAACCT
>NW_022111373.1:44337732-44344174 GCF_000313985.2 Echinops telfairi | reverse complement strand
GGGTGGAATTCTAGTTTCTTTTGGGTATCCCCCATATATCATTCCATAGTTCAATCATATCAAGCAGAATTGTATAGTTGCTACCCCAATCAATGTCAAAACATGATTTTTCTTCCTGGACTTCTTGACATCATCTCCCTTTTCGCTTTCCCCCTCCACTGAACCTACCCCTCTCCCACACCCAAGCCCTCGTTCTGAGGCACCCATTTTTGTCCTAAGACAAAAATGTTTTAAAACCTATCAGAAAAGAACTATACATAATTGCTTCAATATAGAAGGACTTCTTTGTTAGTGGAGAAGATAACTAATTAATTACTAGGGATATTTCAGAAGACATACATACTATAGGGATTTGTGCTGGACAACCTTGAAATCCAAATTCAACTTTCAAAGATGCTAACTCTTTGTAATGCTCATTTAAAAAAAAGACTGATAAGTGTATCAATATACTGAAAGCTAAATTTGTTTCATCAAGCACTTTATTTAGTATCGTGGCTAGAATTCTGGTGTCTTTCCACTAGACCACTTTTATTTCTCTCTTGATCCTATTTTCTTAGCAAATAGTAACCTTATATTTGCTTCCAGGCCCTAGCCAGGCAAACAAATGGACCGTGTTCTACTTTAACTGGGGCCATTCTTGAGGTCATTAGGTAAGATTTTATTTGTTTTTTGTGACCATCTACCTTTCTCAGCACAGGTCTCTAAGGCTTCTGATGGAGTGTTTACTGGGACTCTTGCATTTTGTGTACACTTGAGGCATTCAAAGCGTATGTTATCATAGAAAAAAGCAAGCAGTGATTATTTCTGTCATGCGAGTGGGAAAGTAAGATGACAAGAGTGAAGTCAGTTGGAGATAATAGCTAGTCATCTATGGAGCAAAATGAGACATAAAGCACAAAGATAAACACAACTGTACATCAACAATTCTGTCCAAAACATACAGCCTGAATATAAAAGTTCTATTGAAAGATTGTTATGCAAGCCTTGTTAAGAGAAATCTAGTAAGTTGGAGACAAACTTTTTCATTGTTCAATAATCTCCTGTTATTTTGTAAGTTTTAAGGAATTAAAATTGTAAATATTAATTAGTTGCAAAATATACTTACCATGATATTCAACTGTGATTGTTGGTGTCACTGTCTGGGTTTCAATTATACCCTGCTTTAAAATATGTTAATTTAATGATTCAGAAGCTTATGCTTAAATTTCATTGCAAAAATATCAAAATGAAATTAAAGTAGTAAATTAAAATTGCTGAGTGTTTGCAATAAATTTTGACAATAGAACTTTTGAAATGATTTTCCACCAACGAACTTCTTTCAGCTTGTGAGTGGCCCAATCTTAAATACTTGAGGTAATTTCAATAGTCTTTAAAGATTTTTGTGTTTATTATTTAGGAATTTGAAGAGAAAGTGACTTTGTTATTATTACTCTTACTAATTATATCATAGGTATACAAATGTTATGAATTAGACTTAAAATAAATCCTAGAGAACTAAAGACCAATATATGAACTTAGATGCTTTGGAAGGATTAGATCGGAACCCCAAAAGTAGCACAAAGCTGGTGTTGTCTTATATAATTTGTATTTCATATGAAAAAGTTATGATTTTTAATGTAGTCATTAGAGGCAAAAACACAATTGTGTAACAAATTTAATAAAGTATTTGAGAAAATTATCATGAATCGCTCAAATAGCCAATCATTAATATTTTAGCAAAACAATTAAAAAATACAAAGAAAGTAAGAAGAGGGAGATTTAAGTGCTATAAACTAAAAAGGACCTAAGATAATATCTTAACATAGTTAAAAAAACACACTGAACAATCCTCTCAGTGTAGCACATGGCTTTTTGTGTGTGCATAATCCCACCCAATCATTTGGTGAGGGTTACAAAGGCCTGGGTAGAAAAATTATATTAAAATATTTCAAAAAAAATTTCACTCTACAGAAAAACATGTAGCCAAACATACCACCATTAACAATATTTTTTCATTAACATTTTTTTCATGAGCAGTTAGTGGCATCTGTTATTTACTTCACATTGTATGTAATCATTCTCATTATCTATGTCCATATTATTATACTATGATTAATTTAGCTTCCCTCAGAATTGATAGAATGGGTGGGGGTAGTAATAAGTAAAGTCCCTTAAAGATCTCTTCTGAGCCATAAATGATCAAATCCAGGTATGAATATTAGCAGTAGCTACAAGGTACAGTACTATAGGAGGTTTAAGATAACAATTATCACTCTTAAATTACATAAGTTTTGTAACTCTTCTCACCACAGATACGTTAATAAATTCTGAGTACTAACCTAAATATAGCAAGCTGTTGTGGGGAAAGTGCATATTGTGTTTAACTGCATTATTAGAAAGTTAAGGGGTACTTTCCTCAAATAGCATCATTGTCACAAGTAGTTTTTGTTTTCCACGGGTACTGCTAAAAACTATTTTAAATCTATCCATCACTCACTATCTCAGACAACTATGTGAAAATAAGTTGTTGCATAATAATTAGGGGTTCCATTTTTACTTTTCAGTGTGTTGAATGCATTTCTTAAATACCTTTTCACTCCTTAGGTCATAAAGATCTGATGGATTTTTCAATGTTTTCTTTATCTGCCGACTATATTCAAAACAAGCTTGATATCAAGGTCTAGATTTTCTGTAAGAACATCATGAATTGTTGTGACTTCTCCTAATTAAAGGAGAACAGAGTTGACTAGCAGCTTTGACACTTTCCAAAGAACTGAACTTATCGTGTTTCTTCAATTTTGCCCCAACTTCAGAGGACTTGAGTAAACATGTCCCAAAGCTTCCTGTATGGGGAAACCGCAACTGTTGCAATAGCATTTTTTGCTGTTTCCTATTTTCGGGTTTATCTGTAAACTTATGCACTGCCCAAGCCCCGGGTGCATCGGCACTCCTCGGGGTAGGGCGCTGGGGCAGTAGGGGCAGGGGAAACCTGGAGGAGGATGCAGTGCACCGCCTCCACGCTCCAGCTGCTTTCTGCGTCTGTCTGTGGGCACAGGTCTCTAGATTTTCCTCCTTCGGATTAGGATACTTCTTTTGAGATCTTGTTGAAAATATGCAGTAATGGTAGCCAAGGACTATCCAGGTCTTCTGGTCTCCCGGTAAAGGAGATCGCTCATGGAAACATGGAAAGCAGTGGTCCAGTTCCTTCTTTATTTCTTAGGTGTCCTTCTTCCTCGGCTGCTCCAGAGGACTAGAGGCCAATGATTCTCTGTTGGTGGGTGAGATAGTTTATTGTGCCAGCCTGGCCAATAAACACAAGTGGGATTAACTGAAGGGCGGAGAGATAAATGGCTCGGTGAACCTTGGTTTCTTGTCTCTCGCTCTTTGATCATCGGAACAGTGTGCGACTGCCTTGCTTGTTCTGTGCCCAATTTAGAGGTTACACTATCTGTGGGATGCCTAGCCTGTGAACTGTGTCACTGTAAGTTGAGGTCCCTTTAAGACATATCTGAAGCTGGGGACTGGTGGTTGGTTGACAGCTGGTGATCTGCCTTGCGGTGGGCTGCTGGGCTGAGATAGCCTAGCTCTCTATATAAATAGAGGAAGATCTGGCAGCAGACTAGACTTGAAGGACTGCTAGTATCTCACAACTCTCTCTCTCACAGGAATGAGTTGCACTGAGCCATTTGTACTGCTTTATAATTTAACTGTTCATTTCTTGTATTATCTATCTATCTATCTATCTATCTATCTATCTATCTATCTGTTTATAATTTAACAGTTCATTTCTTGTGTTATATATCTAATTATCTTTATAAATCAATATATAAATTATCAGCAATCTGGTTTTATCTCTCTAGCGAACCCTGTCTAACACAGCGGGCAATAGAGACCAATGGTTCTATGTTGATGGGTCACTGCCAGCTTTTGAAACCTCAATCACTGCTCATAGGAGTAAGAAATAGAACAGCAACTCTAAAAACTGCTCTGTGCAGTTTGACTGGATAGACCCACAAAGCTGGGTCCTGAACCTTGAGATCAGGAATACGAATTCCATCAAAGTGTTTAGTTGTATCTAAATAGTTGTACCTAATCTCAGGCTTTGGTTTGTTTGTTATAGTTCCTCCTGCAAAATCACAAAGAACATTTTATTTACCATTTAACCTTTCCCTCCCTGGTAAAATATATTTTTAAGTTATTTTATTGGGGGCTCTTGGAGCTCTTATCACACTCCACACATACATCCATGTGTCCAGCACATGTGTACGTATCTTTCCATCATCATTTTAGAAACATTTTCTTTCTACTTGAGCCCTTGGTATCTGCTCATGTCCCCCCTCCCCCACCCTCCCTTGAACCTTTGATAATTTCTTTCTTTCTCTTTTTTTTAATGTCATACATGGATTGCTATCTCCCTTCACCCACTTTTCTGTTGCCCATCCACTGGGAGCGGGTGGTTAAATAATTTTTATGTGATTTTTTTTTTCAGGAGGGTAGGTTTGTGCTTTTCACTTGATTCTGAATAAAGATATCTACTGGCTTAGAATCATCCTTGCAATGTTATAGAATGTAATGGATCTCACTCTGGCTTCTTGAACTTTCTCAAGAATGTACACCAAAATCTAAGAACGACTTGATAAATAATATCATCCAAAATATCATCATTTACAAAGGAGCAAAACAATAAGGAAGCAAAACAGGCTTACCTCCTCAACTTGAGGGAATTCATTTGGACGTTGCTCTTATCTATTGTGTGCATGCATGTTGACAGCATACCTCCTCCCATAACACTCTGAAATGAGAACAGACTGTGCACTTAACGTGATTTATACTAGTTGTGGTGGAATGATTAGGAAAAAGATAGTGACGAGGGTTCCACAATATTAAGGAATATAATCAATGCCACTGTGTAATGCATGCAAAACAATTTGAATCAGCAAAGAAAAAAAATAAGAAGATAAAAACTACTAGCTTTTGGGTGGATATGTTTTTAACTAAATTATCAAGGTTAACATGACTAGTAATACTTATGTACTACATGTAAGAACATGTGACCTATTAGCTCTCTGATAATGCGAAACTTCAATCTAATCATGAAAAACCTTCAGGCAAATTCAAATCTAGGAACAATTTATCAAACATCTACTGCTCAAACGCATTTTTAAAAAAGCATTAAAAATAAGGAAATACATAAATTATCAAAGATCTAATGAGAAACCTGATAACTAGATAAAATTTGGAATTCTGGACTGCACCTTGGAACAAAAGATTAGTGGAAAATCTGGTGAAATCCATATAAGTTGTCGTTTAGTTAAAGGAAACATTCTGAAAGGGTGTCCTTCTGGGACCAGAAGATAGAAATCCTATTCTTTTGCTTGTATGCTATGTCTGATTTTCTTTTTCATTCTTTCTTCTTCCCCCTTGCTTTCATGAAGCAAGCTGCCATAATGTGACCTAGCCTATGGAGTCATGTGGCAAAGATCTGAGGGTGATCAAAAGCCAGTGGGGAAGGGATCCTCAGTCAACAGGTCTAAAGAGTTGAATCCTTAAGGAGAAGGTGATGGGAAGAAGGGAGGAAGAGGGAACAGATTCCAATGATCGATGCATAGTCCCCCTCCCCCAGGGGGATGAAAAAACGAAAACATGGGTAAAGGGAGAAAGGGATTGGTGTGAAATATGAAAATTTATAATTTATCAGGGGTCACGAGGGTGTGAGGGAAAAAGGAGAAGCTGATTCCAAGGGCTCATACAGAAAGTTAATATTTAGAAAATTATGATGCCAACATATATACAAATATGCTTGATACATTTGATGTATGGGATGTTGTAAAATCTGTAAGACCCTCCCAGTATAATTATTTTTTTAAAAAAGAGTTGTGTTTTACCAACAGCCATGTGAGTAAGCTTAGAAGTAGACCCATCTCTAGTTAGGCCTGAAGATGATATTAGCTGCAGTAGAATTATAGAATTCTACCAAAGTTTTCAGATGGAAATTTATCAAACATGCAATCAAGATGCATTGATAATTATTGGCAAATTGAACACGAAAGTTAGAAACCAAAAGAAAAGAATAGTACTTATAAAATATGGTTTTGGTGATAGAAAGGAAGCTGGAGGATTTTGCAAGATGAACAACTTGTTCATAGCAAATACTTTTTAATCAATAACACAGAAGGAGGGCTCTATACATGGACTTCTCCAGATGGAATACACAGAAAAATTGACTACATCTGCTGGAAGACACGTGGGAGAGGCTTAATAGCAGCAGCTAAGATCAGGCCGGGAGCTGGCTGTGGATTGCTCACATTTAATTTAGGTGGCAGTTGAAAAACATTTAAACAAGTCCACAAGAGTCAAAATATGACCTTGAGTCTATCCCACCTGAATTTTGAGAACAACTAAAGAATATATTTGATACATGGAACACTAATTACAGAAGACCTGAGGAGCCTTGGGAGGATAC
>NW_022111373.1:44333464-44337053 GCF_000313985.2 Echinops telfairi | reverse complement strand
GGCTCCCTATGCCTCTGGATCAACAGGTAAAGGAAGGTATTACTGTATTGAATGGTGTGATTAAACCTGATTACCAAGGGGAAATAGGATTTATGTTACATAATAACCGAGTTAAAGAACAATATATCTGGATTCTAGGAGATTCCTTAGGTTGCTTCGTAGTACTACCATGTCCTGTGATTAAAGTCAATGGTAAAGCACAGAACCCTAATTCTGACACCACTAATAATAGCCCAGACTCTTCTGAATGAAAGTTCAGGACACCCCTCCAGGGAGAGAACCAGGTACTTGCTGAGCGTAAAGGGAATTAGGAACGGGTAGTGAAAGAAGCTACAGCCACATGACCAGCTACAGAAACAAGGACTATAATTGTTATCAGTAATTCCTATTCGTATGTGTGCACCAAATATTTTTGCTTTGTTTACTTGCAAAATCTAAGATGAAAATGGGGTTCATGTTTTTTGGATTATATGCATGTTATTTATGTCATGTTAGGCGAAAGTATGATTTTGTTGTCTTTCTTTACAGATTATGTATGGTTAAAAGGTTGTATAAATTTGTCAAGTTCCCAAGTGACAGTCTGTGATGGATAGGGATTATGTCAGCTAGACACTTCTGGCTTGGGGTGGAGCAAAATCTGTCATTCAAGTAGCCGGACGACACCCACTTAATGTCATAAGCCTTTTGTATAGGAGGGAGAGACCAAGGAGAGTCAAACCCTCTTTGGCCCTTTGCATTTGGCCATAGGTAAATCCTGCATCGGGGCCTTCAGTCGCCTGTTGCATTGCCTGCTGATCCAGGAGCTATCCACAGACTACCTAAAATGGATTCATTGGACTGACTTCAGAACTTTGCATCCACTACCATGGGCCTCCTGTTATCTTCGCTTCATCGTGCTGGTCTGGTTCCTATTGCTCCTGTTCATCAGCTTCCACATGTCAGAAAAAGCTTGACTTGAATTAAACTTGGATTTTTATTGGCCTTTCCTATTTCTATAATTGCATAAGCCCTTTCTTGATATACATCTCTTTCTATAAATAAGACTTATAAGTGTTACTGGGTTTTTCTCTCTAGAGAACCCAACCTAACACATATGGTAAGTTTCATTGGAGCTCATCATTGCCAGGTTTATGCAAGACAGGTTTATGCATTGCCAGTTTTATGCAGGTTTATGGACGACAGTAGCCTGTCTTCCAGAGGAAAACAGCACAGAAAGCCACCAGCTTGGGAATAAGCCATGAAAAACCACTGGGTCAGAGGGGAAAGAAAAGGTGTAAGCTTACATGAATCTTACATCATGTTATCCTGTAGCAAGGTGTCAAGTCTTGGGGTCAGAGAGTTCCAAAGGCAGTAAACCATTAGAGTTATAATAATAATTCACAACTATAGTTATATTACCAAGGGCTAATAGAGGAACCTGGCTGACCCAAGTGCACCATAAAAGAAAGACCTAGTAAAATGCTTCCATATGTATTACAATCTAGAAAACCCCCATGTAACATTTCTACTCTGTTGCAAATGGGATCTCCCTTGGTCAAGCACTGACTCAATGGCAGCTCACAATAACAGGGCTAGCAGATTGGAAGTCCAAGCCCCGATGGTGTAGAGGTTTCTCAATGGACTGCAGTCTGCATGTTTGGCAGTTGAAAACCACCTGCAGCTTCATGGGATAAGGAGTGGACTCCCTACTCCCTTAAACAGCTAAAGCCTCGGAGACCCTCAGGGGTCCCTATGAGTCAGCATTGACCCGACAACTGTGAGCTGTAAAGCGGACAGGTTTTGAGGGCTAAATTTCTTCTTATTTGGGCTATTTTTAAAACAATTGAATATGTCAAAATATGAGTTTGGCATCACCTTGCTATAACAAAACTTGGGACCAATGCACACATTTTGGGAGCTCATTTTTATAGCAAATACATAGTCACTCCAAGGGTCAAGTTAACCAAGGATTTAGTTACATGGTCTCATCTTCAAGTAAGGCTGGAAAATGTAAGAGAGGAAATAGAATATCTGATTATCATTGTCAATGACTGTAGAACTGCATAAGTTTTTAATGTTTATATAATGTGTCAGTTTCCTATTGCTACCACAACAAATTACTATGCATTGTGATTTAAAACAATACAAAATTATTATCTTACAACTCCAGAGGTAAGAAGTACAAAATGTGCCTCAGTGGCCCAAATAAAGATCTGGCAACCTTGGCATGTTGACCCTTTTATCTTCAAAGCTGGTGTTTACTACATCAAGTTGGTATAAAACTAAGCATCAAACTTCCTAAATATGCCCATATTCTAATAAATAGAGTTTCTGACTATCTTACCTTAAAGGGAACAGTGGAAAAACCATAGTTGTTCAAAGATTGCATTAAGATCACTAATCAGTTGACTATAAAATAGGGTAATTATTTTAGAGTATCCTGGTGAGTCCAATGTAATCACCAGCATTCTGAAGTGGAAAAATGAAGATTCAGTATTAGGCTGACATGAAGTCAGAAAGATTCAAGCAGCCGTTGTTTCTAGCTTTGAAGGTAAAAAGGGTTTTATCTTTTATGCCAAGCTCTTTTATGCCAAGGTTGCCAGACCTCCCAGTAGGACACAGCCTAATCCCTTTTCCTGGGGAATGTGACCTTTTAATGAGAGATGCTGTGGCGAAGTTTCTCTCTCATTTGTTCCCTTCTCCTTCCTGCTGTCAAGGCCTGCAGTCCATGCAGCCTGCCCAGACTGGGAGTAGTTTGTCGGTGCCCTGCCATGTTCCTGCAGACCTTGGATCCATGAGACTCTGAATTCACCAGAATGTGATCGCTCAGCTTCTCAATTCACCTGGCTTCATCCATCAGCAGCGGTGTGAGTCTGGAGAGCCTCCAGTTAGCATCGGACCCATGAACTTAAGTTGCACTAGGCTGGGCCACTTTTCTTGATATAGTTATTTTTTTATATAAAGTTCTTTCTTTTAAATATATGTGTCACTGGTTTTGTTTCCCTAGAAAACTCAGCCTAACATAGGAAGCCATTATCTTCCCTACCACAATACACTAAGCTCACTGCCAGTGAATGACTTCCAACTCCTATCTATGTAAGCCTGTAGCTCACTATGGGAATAGGAAATCCAGTCTCCCTCTAATCTACCAGCTGGTGGTTTTGAATGACTCCCCCTGCAGTTAGCAGTCCAAGGCGCAACCCACTGCATGACCAGGGCACCTCTAGGATAGAAACGCGTCTATGTAGCTTACTATGACATTTCTTAGTAGACATCATGTTTCCTGTGCCATACAGTACATTTTATGTAAAAATTGACCTTTAAAACATTATATAAGCAGACATACTTCTCTTTCTCAGAGCATCAGAAAGAAGTAGTAGTGTTTTGCTATTTGTCACAGAGACGAGGAAAAGGGAAAATGAATTCACTAATACCTTCTAATAGACTTCCATGTCACTTGTGAAATAAGTAATTCCTGTTTTTCCAGATTATCCTGTAATTTCTTCCTCCATGTAAAACAAACAAACAAACAAAAAAGCCTGCTCCCTCTTACTCCTAATTCTCTTAAGAACCAAATGGAAAATAGAATTGTAGTGCCAGTATTATTGAA
>NW_022111373.1:44323726-44324557 GCF_000313985.2 Echinops telfairi | reverse complement strand
CAGACATATTCAGTAGTTATATCTCAGGTCCTAGCGCTATGTCCTTAATGGGCTTCTTTGTGACAAAAAGAACCCTAGTGGCACTAGAGGGCGCGTGTTAGAGGCAAACCCAAGGTCAGCAGTTCCCCAGCTGCTCCACCGGAGAATGATGAGCTTATTTGCTACTATAAAAATGTATAGTCTCAGAAACCCTATCTAGAGTCGCTATGGGTTGGAATCAACTCAATAACAGTGGGGTTAGGTTGATTCTTTGCTTCATAGGGCTACTATTTAAGACAATTTTACCTTCTGACTTGGGTTTAACTCCCTATTGGGAATACACCATTCAATAGTGCTTTGCTTTATTGTGCTTCATAAATACTGCATTTGGGGGGAATGGAAGGTATGTGGTAACCTAGTGTTGAATAAGTCTGTTGTTATCATTATTTCCCTCAGTAACTCCTCACTTTCGGTCTGTGTGTCCCATTTTGGCAATTCTCACAATATTTCAGAATTTCAATGATTCTGTTTGCACACTTCTAGACTACTCACTCACTGGCATCAAGTCAATGACAGCTCACAGCAATCGGACGGAACCAAGTAGAACTACCCCCTGTGAGTTTCTGAGACTAACTGCTTAACAGGTTAGTCCTCGATTTCTCCTTGCAGTTAGCAGCCCTAACACATAACCACTACGACACCAAAGCTCCTTAATAGACTCCAGTATAGTGTAAATAAAACTTTTATATATATACTGTAAAATGACAACAAAAATATGTGACTCACTTTATTCTGACATTTTACCCAAAAAGGCCATTACTATCTGAGTTAGTTAATTGTGCCAGCCTGGCC
>NW_022111373.1:44311773-44320994 GCF_000313985.2 Echinops telfairi | reverse complement strand
ACAAAATTTAGCTATATTTTTTATTTGAAGGGTCTAAAATAAGAGCAAGTATTTTTGCTAAAGAGTTCTGGTGGCATTATTGGTTAAATGTTGTACTACTAACTGCCAGGTTGGTGCTTCAAACCTACCAGCTGCTCAGAGGAAGACAGTTGGAGCTATCTGCTCCCCTTTTGATTGACACTCTGATTATACAGCTCTTCTTGTCATGATTGTACAATTGAATTATGTGATATGTGGATTCAATGTCAATGAAGCTGTTTTATGAAACAAGACTTACATCCTTGGAAACCACATATAGAGGTGCTATGTATGCATCAAAATTAACTCAATGGATGTGTTTTGTTTTAAAGTATATTTGCTTCCTATAATTAGATTCGATGTAGCAAATTTCATTTTATTTTTACAATCTCACTAATTCTGTATATTAGAGGGACTGTTTTCTATAAGTTCATTTAAAAATCTTTCAAGTATACTAGGTAGATGAATTCCAAATACTCTATTTATTCAACCTTTCTAGTTATTAAATTACCAGAAATAGTATTGTTTAATAACATTCAAAGGCAAATGTGTGTATTATAATTTTTTCTTCTTCACTGACTTTGTTTTCTTTGTAAATGTTAAAATGATATCTATTACTTTGTTTCTTATTACAATTAAACTCATTTATTCTTGAGCTTCTTCAGAGTAAATAAAAAACATGTTATAATACTAAAAAATTCACCGAAAAGACCTAACTAGACTCAAGATGTTGTTATTGGGGCGATGGAGTACATGTCAGCTCACAATGACCCTTTAAATACAAATTCTCTGCCATCGAGGCCACTTTAATGCATATCTACCCAAGAAGACCGGCACAATTGTTCCTTTGGATTTCTGAGACTTCAAGAGAGCAGGTAGTCTCAGCTTTCTCCCAAGTAGCTGCTGGTTGGTTCAAACCATTGACCTTGTGGTTAGCAGCTCAATGCTTAGCCCACTACTCCTCCAGTAGTGTGCTTAGCTCACTCTTCCTTACAGTGGCCGTATGTGGGACAAAATAAAAACACCATCCTATGATATTCCATCCTTACAATCACTGCTGTTTTCTTCACTGTTGCAGCCAGTGTATAAATCATTGATGGTCCTCTGTTTTTGCTGACCCTTTTTTTACACAAATCCATCAAGAGTCTTCTTTTTTGCTGAAATTTCCTCTACCATATACCTTTCTTGTTCTAGTTTCTTCTGATAGCATATCCAGAGTATGTAAGACAACTCTATGTACAACAGTATGAAACATAAGGCGTTCCAAGGCCATGATTATTGGAAACTGACTGACAAGCCTTTCCTCCAAGACACCAATGAACGCGTTTAAATTACCAACTTAATAGTTGTTGAATGCTTACCCATTGGTGTTCCCTAGGGACTCCATTGGGTGTTTAGAATTCTGTTATTTATTTACTTACTAAATATTTGTAAATTTTTCAGATTTATTTATATTGATTTCTAATAGTTTTTTCAAAAGGTCTATTGGCGTACAGTTCACATAACATACAAATCAATAGTTCAGTAACATTGTACAATTATCACCACCGTTAGTTTTAGATCATTTTATTCATTCTTGCACTCATTGTTAACTCCTCATTTCCCTACTTTCCCACAAAGACCCATTAATCCAGTTACTGTCTCTATAGATTTAACTATCATGGATTTCATACATAGGAAAACATTAAAAGAAAAAACAAAAACTAGCAACAATAGCAAAGTAAAAAAGATTAAAACCTCAATTGAAAAGAAAGCAGAAAATATTAAAAAGTGGCGGGGAAAGGATCATTAAGCAGATCGTATGATAGGGGGGTAAGTTTTAACCTAACTGCATCGGCAACAATCCACTTTCCAATGCAGTCTGCATGACAGCAAGGCCATTCACAACCCTGGTCCATGATCAGCGATTCACCAGCATCTAAACTCATGTATTTTCCTTCCACTTTTTTTTTAAACAGAAACTACTTTAAAATGGATCCAAGGAGAGAACAAATGATAAGATATTACATTTTAACCTAACTAAGTCTTTCATAATTGACTTTACAATACTCTGTCTGATAACATGGCTATTCACATCCTTCAACTATGATTAGAGGAGATTTACCACACATAATCCATGTGTGCACCCTGCAAATGGATTTTGGGCTTCCACCATCATTCATAGCCTTCTGCAAACCAGATGTTCATAACTTAAGCTCTGATACCATTCCTTCCTTTAGGTTTGGATTATGTTATCTACAATCTTTGGATCACCCAGCTGGTGTGCTTCTTCCATGTGGACGCGGTTGACACCTCACTTAGATGCCTGCTTGTCTGAAAACAAGCCTGTAAGATTACAGATGCTATTCTTTCTGCCAGTCAGACTCCATCTAGTTTATTCACCACACTTACTATAGCACCCATATCTTCAGTAATCTCTTCATGAGGACAAGTATATATGACATTCTTCATATGTATCCTATCAGGGGTTCTTTGAACTTCTTGAATTTCAGGGAACAAAGCTTTATTCAATTTGTAAATAATTTTCAGTTACCATCTCTTCCATTTTTTTTCTCTGTTTTATCTACCCACTCCTTGTCACTGGTATTCCAATTAAATATGTTCAACCATTTGCTATTCACGTAAGTTCTGATTATTTTTCCATCTGGTTTTTAGTTTTGTTTAGGTGTACTACCTTATTAAAATTAAGCTTATCTTTCTGTGTCCTGATCACTGATAAATGCATCCAATATGTTCTTAATTTCACATATTGAATTCTTCAGTTCTTAAATATGAACTGATTTCTTTTTTTAAAATTTTCCTATCATTTTATTGGAGGCTCTTACAGCTCTTATAACAACCCATACACCAACTGTACCAAGCACATCTGTGCATATGTTGCCATCGTCATTTTAGTACATTTTATTTCTACATGATTCTTTTCTAAAGATTAGATTTCATGGTCAAATGTCTTAATTTTCTTTGCCTGTAATTTATTAAGTATATTCCTAATAATTATTTTAAAATTCTTCTTAGCTAATTCCAATATCTGGTCTTCCCTTTTTTAGTGTTCAACTTTCTCATGCATTTGAGGCAATTGGAAATACAATGGACTGGAAAGAGGCTGTTATGAATGAAGAATTGTATCTTGACCATTTTTGATCCTGAATTATAACCTGAAACTTCATTAGTAAATCCCCTAATTGAGAGTAAGGTTTGACTTCTGTGTGATGTGACCACTGCAGTGAATTTTCTACTCCAGCTGAAAAGTAGAGTGCAGTGGGAGAAGTCGTTTCAGAGTTTGGAAGGAAATGTGGAGGTTGGAGGCATGTCTGATGCTAGCCTCAGATGAATCAGACTCAGGAAGCTGATGCTTGTGATCCTCTCTCCCCCTTGTGAAGTCAAATATCACCTCCACACTCTTATTACTAATACATGTACTATTGCAAATTAGAAAACTTACTGGATTGGTTCTGCATTGCCCACACAACTATCACCACCTTGTTCAGGATATGATTCACGACCATGTGCCCCGTGTACTCCAATTTCCATTAAAGGCATGCCCAGGCAAGTCCCTGATAGCAAGACTGTCCCTCCTTCGGCTGACTAGGGAAGCTGTAGTAATCTACTTTCAAATGCACGCAGCCTGAAGGAAGATAAAGCTTTTCGCATTGTCAATCATCAGAGATGTCAATGAAGTCTGAATTTATGTCAAAGGTGAATGGATTTTGCACTGCTTAACATAACCTTCTGCCAAAAAAGTAATTATAATTTACAATGAAATAACAGATTTTCACAGATTAGGCCAGGAGGAAATTTTTGTAAATACAGAGAAGAGACCCACTTAGAAGATCATGTGGTTTATAGAATTCTTTCATGCACCATTACATTAAACGACAACAGTTCTCTGACATCCTCTGGCTTCCCCATTGCCAAGAAACAGGGGTTAGACATGCGTCCATCCTCCTTCTTTCTTTACCTATTCTGACACTAACCATTCCTCCCACCAGTCTACTCAGTGCTGGATTTGATTATTCCTTGCAATAGCCACACAGAACTCACTGACAATACAATTAAGGTGGTTTATTAGAGATCAGCAAACAGTAGTATATACTCATTTGTATTCTCAGCCAGCAGCTAAGTCTCTCTTGGATTCTCAAGCTCTCAGCCACTTGGTAGCAAACTCTACCTCTAGTTCTTAGTCTCTCAGCCATTCAGTCTTTGGCTTTTGCCTCCATGGGCCAGGAAGCTAGCCTGCCTGTCACACTGTATCACAGTTCCATAGTCTTGAGCCAGATAAGGGGAAGAAGGTACCCATAGTCTCAGTCATACTCCACTGAATCTCTGCGCCACATTCTGTGAGGCATCTGGTCTCAATCGCCTCTGTCACTTTAAACAGAAATCACGACCCTGCTCTTGCAAAGTCCTCCAGGTTTCTCTCTTCCCTACCCTTGCTTCAAAGATGTTTCATTCATATAGCCAGGGGGAAACTGACCAAGCCCCTCTATTAATATTACACTTGTCCTATTTGCATGTGTAATTCCCAATCATTTGGTGGAAGTTATAGAGACGTGGGTAGAAGAGACCACAAGTACCGATAAAAACAAAAAACTCACTGCCACTGAGTCAATGTTGACTCATAGCGACCCCCCACCCCCACCCCATCATCTTGCCCTATAGAGTCGCTGCTAGCCAGAATTGACTTAGTGGCAGTGGACAATAGCCATTACAGTGATGTAGGATTATTTCTCAAGACACTTTCTCCTATAAGCTTTGGGACAAATGGAGCCAAGGCATCATTTTACTTCGTGAGTCTTATGACAATGTTCAATCCTCAAATGATCATCTCTACTCACTTGACACGTTGGTAAATCCCAGAAATGTGCAAGAGGTTTTTTTTTGACCCTGCCATATTTCTTCTCTGATTTCTGCATCTTTGGGGAATTTAGCAGTAGATCCAGATCGAAGTTATTTTTAGCTCCTCTGAGGAGTTACTGTTATAGTTTCCCCAGACAATAGAGATGATTAGGCCTCACCAGATAGGGGTGAAGTAATGGGAGCTCTCCACTAAGACCAGGTGAATTCCTGAAAGCCAGGTTGGGAGGGAGGGTGCTCTCTGCCAAAGAGACTTTTTAAACATGGTGGAGAAGCAAGAGGACATTCCTGATCAAGAGATCTCTACCACGGTCTCTTCTGCTCTTTTTAAATGGGAAACCAAATCACAGGACCGTTGAATGCACCTCTGGGATGGAGTCCTAAAACCTGGGACAGGTTTAAGAGAAATAAACATATTCTTTTGCAACACAGCTTGGCCTTAGTATAAATTAGACAGTGAAAATGTTTTGCCTGAAAATGGTAGACTTTATGATGATACTATCTTACAGCTGGACCTGTTTTGCAAAAGGCAAGGAAAGTGAACAGAGGGTCCCTGAATACAGGCTTTCATGGCTCTGTGACATGCTCCCCAACTAGAGAAGGATTGTAAAGTTGCCCCTGCCTTCTTGTAGACCTTGGGAACAAATAAGCCAGAGCCTGAGACTTTGAAAGCCAGCTCTCAATTCCCCTACGTGGGACCCAAGGTTTCAATAGTTCCTTCAGCCCCAGAGCGAACACTGCCTAATGCAGACATTTTAAGTCTCAGTGAAAGCAAGACAGCCAAGCAGATAGCGCCTAAGCCACTGTCCGTGGCCAAGTACCCTCCGCTTTTTTTCTTTTTGAGAAACCCCAGGCCCAGCTGGCAAGCATAGTTTGGGTGTAAGGCCCATTCATCACACAGGACTTAATAAGCATTAAAGATAAGTTAAGGACATTTTATAGCTAACTATCACATTTATTAAGGAATGAGAAAGATAACACTAACCTTTGACTTCTCTTAGAAATATGTTAATGTAATCTTTAAAGAAGCTTTAATCCACTGTGAGGGTGAAGGTATTAAGAGAAAGACCTTTGCATAGCCAATGACATGTATATTCAAAATGGTAATTAACTCCCAAGGACAGAAACAAAACCAAATACTGATTTCCACTGGGATTATGATGCAATAGAAGGGCCAGGAACCACATGATCTTTTGTCCTTTATGAGGAATTCTCAAAAGAAGCAGGTTAATGATAACAAATTAGCAACCATTAATTAAGGGCTTCAGGAAAAACTGACTGCCTTTTAAGAATGCCTCAGAGAGAGGCACTGACTAAGCTCACAAAGGCAGACCCTCAAAATCTCACAGGGGAGATAGCATTCAGAGATAACTGAATCTGCCTCAGCAAACTACGTTATGGAAGAAATTATGGAAGTTAGAAACGGGTCTATAAACCTCCATGAAAGAGATATTAAAAGCAGCTTCCTGTTATCCTATAATAGAGGCACAGAAGAGGAGGCGAGGCCTCTGGATAAAGAGACACAAGGGGAGAAAAGCCAGGCTCAGTTAACGGCTTCCCTACAGGAACAACAGCCCCAACGCCTACTGAAGGGACCACCTAGAGGCACTTCCAATGGGAACAGTCACCTTTGTGGGAAATCCAAACACTGGAAGAGAGAATGCCGTGGGGTGAGATACCCCTGAGCCATGCCCCCTATGCCAAACTTTCTGAAATTGGAAGAGGGACAGCCCTAAGGCCACAGGGGTCTTGGCTTGGCAACGTGACATACCACAGCCTTGAACTGATGGGAAACCAGTTGGCTTCCCCTAATCCCATTTCCATGGATGAGAAGGGGCCTAGGGTAACCCTTGAGATTGCCGCATGGAGGTGGGGGTTTGCTTAATACCGTCAAGTCAATGCTGACTCATGCGACCCTATAGGACAAGGTAGAACTAGGACAAGGTTGAACTGCCCTGTGAGTTTCTGAGACTGTAATTTTACAGGCGTAGAGACTCCCACCCATATCCCAAGTGTGCCAGGGCTCCTGAAGACCTGTTAATGTCCTATTGGATACAGGGGCCGCTTTTTCAGTACTGACCTGCTATAGAGGGTGTCTCTCCTCTCCAAATATCACTGTTCAGGGGTAGATGGTACACTGAGGTAAGATATATTACCCGCTCTCTTAATTGCCTTTGAGGAGCCCCCACTTTTGCCTATCCTTTTTAAGTTATGCCTGAATGTCCTACTCCATTATTAAGGAGAGACATTCTTTTTTTTTAAATCATTTTATTGGGGGCTCATACAACTCAAATCATAATCCATACACCCATCATTGTGTCAAACACATTTGTACATCGGTTGCCATCATTTTCAAAATATTTTCTTTCTACTTGAGTCCTTGATAGCAGCTTCTTATTTTTCCCCTCCTTCCCAACCCCGCTTTCCCTCATGAACCCTTGATATTTTATTTTTTTTTTTTGTCATGCCTTACACTGACCTTACATGTCTCCCTTAACCCACCTTTCTGCTGTCTGTCCCCCTGGGATGGTTTATGGGTAGATCATTGTGATCAGTTCCCCCATTCTCCCCTCACCTTCCCCTTCCCCTCCTGGTATGGCTACTTTCAATATTGGTCCTGAGAGGTTTATCTGTCCTGGATTCTCTGTGTTTCCAGCTCTTCTCGGTGCCCGTGTACATCCTCTGGTCAATCCAGATTTGTAAGGTAGATTTGAGGTTCTGATAGGGGGGCGGGGATGAAGCAGTAAAGAATAGAGGAGAGTTGTATGTATCATTGTATGTATCATTGTATACAGCACCCTGACTGGTGCTTCATCTCCTCTCGACCCTTCTGTAAGGGGGTATCCAATTGCCTACAGATGGGTTTTGGATCTCCACTCTGCACTCCCTCTCACTCATAATGATATGATTTTTTTGTTCTGGGTCTTTGATGCCTGATCCCTGATCCCATTGACACCTTGTGATCACACAGGCTGGTGGGCTTCTTCCATGTGGGCTTTGTTGCTAGATAGCCACTTGTTTGTGTTCAAGCCTTTAAGACTACAGACACTATATCTTTTGATATATTTGATCATCAGCTTTCTTCACCACATTTGCTTATGTACACATTTATCTTCAGCGACCGTATGTGGAAGGTGAGCATCATGGAATGCCAGGTTAATAAAACAAAGTGTTCCTGTGTTGAGGGAGTACTGAGTAGAGGCCCAATGTCCATCTGCTACCTAATAGTAAACCTATAAATACATGTACATAGATATATTTCCCCATCATCACATAAATATATATACTTACATATGTACATGCCTTTATTTAGACCTCTATAAATGCCCTTTGCCTCTTAGTTCTTTCTTCTGTTTCCTTTTACTTTCCTCTTGTCCCACTAGCATGTTCAGCCTTCATTTGGGTTTCATTAATTCCTCTAAGTTACATTTCCCTTGATCAAGCCCTACCAGGCCTGCTACACCCTCCTCACCAACGATTTTAGATCACTTGTGGTTCACGTATCCCTGGGTTTGTTAACATCCTCTTCCTTTACCCCACATCTCCATCTCCAGCATACCCTGGGAACCATCAGTCCCATTGTTTTCTCCTCTGGATTGTTTATCCTGCCTATTTTATCTAGATAGAGATGCATAGATAATCATATGCACAAAAAGAAGACAGAGCAAAACAAAACAACAAGAGAAAATAAAACAACAACAACAACAAAAGAAAAGCCTACCGTATAAGTAGTTCAAGGTCTGTTTGTTGATCTTTAGGATGTTTTCTGATGGATTCTGATGGGGTGCCACACCCTGGCCCACAGTCTGTTTTTGGTATTCCAGGGATTTCATTGCTCTACTCCCCTTGTTCTTCTATTGCACATCCTTAGTGTTTCGTGTTCAGATCAGGCACAATTCCCCCACGGTGCTTCCAGTGTTGTTCTCTGTAGTGCTATGAGTCAGTGAAGGATATTATGTCTCATGGTTGGGCTGGCCCTATGGTCCTCTCTGTGTTTGGGTTCTCTGAGTAGGAGTATCCCCCTTCATTTGCTCCTGTGTGCTCTTATCAGACATGTCCCTCTCCCTGAGCTGTAGCGTCAGTGCTGTCCTCTGATGTGAGTTTTTCTGGGGGAATGGGGGCTGTTCACCTGGTTGGGATTGGGGCAGGCCCCTCAGACATCTCTATTGGTTCCCTGCTTCATGCCAGTATATTGCATTCACGTCTTGGTGCACCAGGTTGGAGAAGGAGAGACATCCTGGCCCACCAGGCCTTGAGGACAATGACCCCAATTAGAGCAGCCAGTCCACAGAGAGGACCACATGGCCAGCCCCTCTATGAGACATGATGCCCCTCACTGACCCATGGCC
>NW_022111373.1:44286694-44307713 GCF_000313985.2 Echinops telfairi | reverse complement strand
TTGATCTGAAGCAATGCTATGTGGGATGCCATGCCGGTGGATGAGGCATTCTGTAAGTCCACGAATTGTAGTTTTGGTAGAAGCATTGCGTGCGGGAAAGGCAAATCCATATCCAGAGTAGGTGTCTATTCCAGTAAGAACAAAATGCTGTCCCCTCCATGATGCAAGTGGTCCTATGTAATCAACCTGCTACCAAGTTACTATCTCACACTGTGTGATGCTAAACCTTTACACCATTCTGGGACAGGTTACCACCCAAACCCAGTTGGTTTTCTGTCTTGGACTTTGTGGTAGTTAGATAATTTGTCAATTTGAGATGTACAAGTGAAGGTGGGTGAAGTTTAGCCTGTCAATCAGGTCACAGCTCGATGACCTCATTTGGAGGCATAAGGTGATAGATGGCTTGTTGGAGGCAGGACACATCCTCATTCCTTAGGAGACATTGCAGCTGAGAAGACACATGAGCTCTGCTAGAGCCCTGGAGCTGAAGGAGCCACATGGAGACCCCTGCCAGCATTGAGATGTCTCTGCTGCCACTGGATCCACAAGACTTTCCACCCACTGTCCTGTGACCTTCCTGCATTTGGCATTATTGCATGGCTGCAGGAATCTAAAGAGGAATTTATGGACTATAATTTGACATATGGGGTAATATTGGGCTTATGGACTTGATCTTGACTGGGCTGTGATATTTCTCAGTGTTCACTTGCTCTTATACATAAAGCTCTTTCTTATAGACATATGAGTATCTATGAATTTGTTTCTCTAGTCAACTCAGACTAACACAGACTTAAAAGATGCTTTTTTCTGTATTCGGTTGGATCTACTATCCCAACTCTCCCCATGATGGAGAGGGTTTTATAATCACTCTTTCCATTCCCACAGTCATTAAGGTGCCAGGAAGAACCCTTATTACACCCTTCCAGAGTGAAACCTTACCATCTGGTACAGTCTGAAATGATGAAATAAAGGACATTAACTTGACCTGTGAACCACTGAAGGACCTGTGAGTATTTTTTCTTAAGGGTAGATGAGTATAGCATACAAAATGATTATTTCTTGTTCCTTTGCATCACGCCTAAATCAGATTAATTTCTTTTTATAGCCCCACTACAATCAGAAGTTAATCTGGTGGTTAATACAATTAACAATCAGTTCATACAGGATAGGACCCTAGGCCAGTCTGGGGAAACATGGGCAACCCCCTTGCAGCTTTGGGCCCCAACAGAGAGAATCATATATGACTCAGCCCCATCTGGATATTAGGATATGTATGTGTCCACAACAAAGAAGGACCAGTTTATACTGGCATTGTCCATTAAGTTCAGGGCCTTCTTTGTCTCCCTTCCTCTGTTTTCATGAACAAGTACCCGACCTGAGCCCCAAGCTACTCATCTTGCAAAACTACAGTGGACATACATTTTGACAGCAGGAAACGTCCCTTCTTCCCAGATCCTCCTTCAGGAGTCAGCAACTGCCCTCCCCACACCCTCCGACCCCCCAATAGTTCCTTATCTCAGAGACAGGGTTTCTATCAGGGGGACTGCTCATCTGCACACATTACCCCTGATGACAGACTCTAATGGAGGAGGAATCAGAACAGATTGCTCCCTTATTTCTAGTACCTCAGAAGGAAAAAGCTTTTTCATTAATGTTGCGGATTCGAATAAATAACAGCCACTATAGTGCCTTGATAATTTAGAAGAGTCTTTATTCAGTTATAATTGGACTGCTAGAATCTAAAAGCAATTCTTTGATTGCAGTCCTGAGTCCACATCTCAGTCCATTTTTAAGACCAAAAAACTCATTTATCACCTGTCTAGGGTTCAAGCAACCATGAACAGAAGCAGAAAGCAAAATAAATGGGTTAATTGTAACTTCAAGAAGAGTAAGCATGCATTATAAGGTACACTCCTTATCATAAAAGAAACAGCACAAAATTGATGATCACATCCAGGTTACCATAGCAACATGATATTGTGACGTCTTGGTTATCATGACAAGATTAACTGCGCCAATCAGATCATAACGTCCAAGGGAACAACATGTACTCAGAACAAACGATATATTGAAGAATAATCAAAGCTAATTGTAGTGTCCAGAACTTGGGAACATGGGAGTACCTTCTAAAATTAATCATCAGCAAAGACTTTCCCATAAGGCAGCTGTTCTCAACCTGTGGGTCATGACCCCTGTGGGGGTCGGATGACCCTTTCACAGGGGTTGCCTGATTCATAACTAGCAAAATTGCAGTTATGAAGTAGCAGTGAAAGGGGGGCTGGGGGGTCACCCCAACATGAGGAACTTTATGAAAGGGTCGCAGGACTAGGAAGGTTGAGAACCACTGCCATAAGGGGAGGGAGAATGGGTAGGTCCACTAACAGTCAGCTTACTGAGATGGGAGGGAGGAACTGGCAAGTTACTCAGCAGCTGACCAAAATGGAATTTCTTTTTCTCGTCTGCCTCAATTGACACTATCCAGTGTGCCATGTTTGGGGAAGATTTATATGGCAACTCTATTCAGAACATCCGTCCCTGCTTTAGGCCTTTAACTGCAGCATCTTTCTCACACTTACTTGTGAAAACATACTCTGGGTAGGGTCGAACAAATAAGAGCCACTCAACTGCGCATGATATTACAAGATCCCTCCCTCTTCAAAAGGGAATTTACTGTTGTCTGTTGAAGTTCCATTTATCCCTGTTTATCAATCAACTGGACAGGGCTTTGCATTCTAGGATATGTTTGCCTCTTATATTTGTTGCTACTGCTACAACTCCCATGACCAATTCCCTTAAGCACCTCCCACAAAGTGTCCAAAAGAGCAGAGCCACTCATGCCCTTCCCATTAGGAAGAAATGCTTTGGCAGAAATTGTAGGCACCGGTGCCAAACAACTGGAATGTTCTCTGTAGTGAGTACACACACGTTAACCTTTCTTCTGAATTTGCGGAACTCAATATCAAGATCCCCAATTTGTTACCAACTATACAGGCACAGATCAATTCCCAAGAGGGACTTGTTCTCCAGAATCAGCAGGGCCTAGACACGCTGAGAGCAGCTCAAGGTGGAATTTGTGCCATGCTCAAAGAAGAGGACTGTTTCTGGGTAAACCAACAGGCCACACTCAAGGACATACACCCCAGTACCTGAACAAAGCATGAGAACTGCAGGCCAAGCTGCACATGAATGTACCTGCGGGTCAGATGTCTCAACTTGGGGCTCCTGGGTATTACCTTTCCTTAGCCCCTTGACCTCTATTATTCTCCTACTTCTTTTCAGACCTTGTGTTTTTAATGCCCTGTTCATTTCATCTCTTCCAGACTGGAAGCTGTGAGGCTACAGGCGATCCCGTAGCCCCTGCACTTCAACCGCGCAGATCTGGTGGCTGACAGATTCCATGCAGATGCTTTCCCTTCACCCCTTTTCCAAGAGAGGAAGTAAAAGTGGTGACAACCATATCAGCTCAGCTGTACATCCTTGCTTAACAGGAAGTAGCTGTGGAAGGATGAACTACACACACCCCCACTGCTACCCCCATGAACTTTCCAAAGATGTTGGGTGGTATTGCTTCCAGGAGAGGAGGAGGGAGGGATGTCAGCTAGTCAGACACTGGCCAGGGGAGAAGGGGTGATGATGGGAGGAAGCTGGCAGGAATCCTAACACAAAAAGAAGGGGACACATTTCCCACATACCTCTCCAACAGAAAGAAAAGTGGGGGGCAGAATAAAACACAGTTCCTTATCAAGGGGAAGGACCCAGAGATATTGGGATAATGAAATAACCAGAGGAAGAAAGACAGGATATTTACACCACCCCCACAGTGACTGAATAGACTCTTGAGTTTGGGGGCCGGAGACAAGAGCACAACATAAAAGCTGAGGTTCTTGAATGCATATCCCTGGAAGAAGGGGATGCATTACAGAGGGCCAGCCGATATCAGAAGACCTGTCCGAAAGACAGCCTCTTGTGGGAGGAACGGCATCAGCAGACTGTAAGGCCAAGTTTTACATTTTTCTAGGCCTTTTAGACTAGCTATGGGCCCCCTTTGAATTTCTTTTCCTAAGTTGTTGTTAGGTGCCATCAAGTCGGTCTGACCCGTAGCAACCCTGTGCACAACAGAAGGAAACACAGTGGAGTCCTGCACTATTGTCACCATTTGCCCTATGCCTGAAGCCATTGATGCAGTCACTGTGTCAACCCCGCTTTCAAAGGGGGGGGCCTTCCTTTTGTCACCACCCCTCCACTTTACCAAACATGATGTCCTTCCCCAAGGACTGGTGTCTCCTGGTAACATGTCCAAAGTATGTAAGACAAAGTCTTTCCATCTTTGCCTCTAAGGAGAACACTGGCCTTCCTTCTTCAAATACAAATCTGTTTGCCCTTTTAGCAGTCCATGGTAATGTCAGTATTCTTCTCCAGCACCCAACTGAAATGCATCCATTTTTCTATGGTCTTCTTTATTCAATGTCCAACTTTTACATGCATATGGTGCAATGGACAATACATGGCTTGGATCAGAGCCACCTTAGTCCTCAAAAGGGTCTTCATTTAAAAGTTTCCTAAGTATCCTCTTTCAATAAACTTACCCTTCTGTTCAAACCTTTTCAGTGGTGCTGGTCTGAATGTTGTCCCCTGTCTGAAATCTTTCTTGCCAGTGGGACAAGAACTGAAGAGTGGAGAGGTTTAAAACTTGTGGTCCTCTTCCTGGTGACGCTGGGTTGTAAACAATATCCATTCCTAACTTTAGAATTTGTAGTTGAGTTACAATAGGTGAATATAATTCTTATTGAGTCTTGCTTTTGTGCAAGAAAAACATCAATGATTCTTCACATGCTGAAAATGAAGCTGACTGGGATGAATTTTTTTTTGTAAGTAGGGGTTGTTTCAATGATTTATAAGTGAAGAAAATTTTGCATGAAATTAAAGGGCAAGTCTGAGATGCTTACAAATTGGACATTTGTATCCCTGAGACTGCCTCTCCTCGTGTCAAGAGCCTTTGAATATGCTCAAGCTGCTCATCACCACAATAAAAGCAACAACATTGTATCTTCCTCCACAGACCTCAGTGCTCCAATTAATCATACATCATTCAGTTCTGTATTTCCAATAGTGAAATGCCACTGGACGGCTTCAGTGAAACCTCAAACTTAGTATGTCTATAACTGGATCCATCTCGCCCTCTAAATCTCTTACTTCTCCACTGTTCTGCATATTAATGAAAGCTAACAATCCATTAGGTTGTTTAAGCCACCTATCAAACCAAGGTATCAACATTGATAGTTATCTTTTTCTCTCCTATCAAGTTCTTTCTGTAATTGAGCTTTTACTATGTAAGCCTGATGACTATGGTCCTACCTACATTTTAATTCTACTTTTGCTCAGTCCTGAAAATCTCTATGGGCTAAAGCAAGATTGTGTTCATAGTATGAATGTCTTTCCCAGGCTACACATGGAGCATAGGGAAGTAACCCCAACTTCCATTCAAGGGACCAAAACCCCTTTACAATCTAATGAATCCCAACAACCAGTTATCTCAAAGGATATAACAACACTGTCACATAGGGTTTCCAAACTGTAAATCTCGATGGAAGTGAATGGCCACATCTTTGTCCTGTGGAGCAGTTATGGGGTTTGAACCACTGACCTTTAGTTTAACGACTGAGTTCTTAACCAATACATCACCAGGAATCCATTAAGCAGGAATTGTTGTGTTGTTGTTGTTAGGTGCCAATATGTCAGCTCCCACCCAAAGTGACCCTATGTGCAACAGAATGAAAGACTTCTTGGTCTAGTGCAATTCTCACAAGTGCTCTATGTTTGACACCATTGTTGCAGTAACTGTGTCAATCCCTGTCATTTCGGGCCTTCCTCTTTTTCCCTGCCCCTCTACTTTACCAACCACGATGTCCTTTGCCAGGGACTGACCTCTCATGACATGTCCAAAATATTGGAGACAAAGTCTCATCATTCTTACCTCCAGGGAGCACTCTGGCCATGCTTCTTCCAAGACAGATTGGTTTGTGCTTTTGATAGTCCATCATACTTTTAATCATCATTTCTAGCCACACAATTCAAACACATGTATTCTTCAGTCTTGCTTATTCAATTTTCCCATTTTTTTAAAATTCTTTTATTGGGGGCTCGTACAACTCTTATCACAATCCATACATACATCCATTATGTAAAGCACTTTGTACATTTGCTTCCCTCATCATTCTCAAAACATTTGCTTTCTGCTTGAGCCCTTGGTATCAGCTCCTCATTTCCCCCTCCTTCCCCGCTTCCCCCTCCCCCATGAACCCTTGATAATTTATAAATTATTATTATTTTGTCATATCTTACACTGTCCAACATCTCCCTTCCTCCCTTCACCCACTTCTCTGCTGTCTGTCCCCAAGGGAGGAGGTTATATGTAGATCCTTGTAATCTGTTCCCCCTTTCTCCCTCACCTTCCCTCCACCCTCCTGGTATCGCCACTCTCACCACTGGTCCTGAGGGGTTCATCTGTCCCGGATTCCCTGTGTTTCCAGTTCCTATCTGTACCAGTGTACATTCTCTGTTCCAGCCAGATTTGTAAGGTAGAATTGGGATCATGATAGTGTGGGGAGGAAGCATTCAAGAATTAGAAGAAAATTTTATGTTTCATCATTGCTACCCTTCACCCTGACTGGCTTTTCTCCTCCCAGCGCCCTTTCTTTAAGGGTCCAATTGCCCACAGATGGGCCCTATGTCCCCACTCTGCACTCCCCGGATTCACAATGCTATGACTTTTTTGATCTTTGATGCCTGATACCTGATCCTTTCGATGTGGGTGTTAACAAACCCAGGGACAAGGGAACAACAAGTGATCCAAAATCAGTGGCAAGAAGGTGCTGGAGGTCTAGCAGGGCTGGATCAAGACAATGTAACCAAGAGGAATTCCTGAAACCCAAATGAAGGGCTGAACATAATAGTGGGACAAGAGGAAAGTGCAAAGAAATAGAGAAAATAACTAGGAGGCAAAAGGCATTTATAGAGATCTAAATACAGGCATATAGAGATGTAAATATATTTATATACAATGAGGGGGAAACAGATCTATGTACATATTTATAGGTTTAGTATTAAGGAAACAGGTGGACAGTGGGCCCCTACTCAAATACTTCCTCAACACAAGAACACTTTGTTTTAACAATTTGGCAGTCTGAGAAACTCACCTTCCTGGCACGATTCTGAAGACAACAGGTGCCCAAGCAAATGTGGTGAAGAAAGCTGATGGTGCCTGGCTATCAAAAGATATATTATCTGGGGTCTTAAAGGCCTGAAGATAAACAAGCGGCCATCTAGCTAAGAAACAACAAAACCCACGTGGAAGAAGCACACCAGCTGTCCCGACACAATTTTCCCATTTTTGTATGCATGTGAAGCTATTGAAAATACCACGGCCAGGGTCAGGTGCAACTTAGTCCACATAGTAACATCCTTGCTTTTCAACTTCAACATTGTGTGTGTGTGTGTGTGTGTGTGTGTGTGTGTGTGTGTGTAAGAGTGAGTTTATGATGAAAGCAGCTTATCAAGAGTTTAGCACACCCAGTTCAGTGCAGATCTCCCTGGGGCTCCCCAGCCTGTGGCTCCACTTCCTGTGACCTCCTCATAAACCCAGTCTAGTGTGGACACCAAACCTTGGACCGACAGTCCTAAGGACCTGGAACCTTGGCTTCCTCTTGAGAAGGCGTCAGATTTTTATTTTTTATTCTTTTACTTTTAAAACAATGCTGTTATTCTTTAGGGGAGCTTAAGGCCTCGTCTTTCTCCCTCAGCTAGTGGTTTCCAACTGCTGACTTGTGGTTAGCAGTTCATAACCACTGTCACCAGGGCTTCTTGGGTGGTGGTGGGCCTGGGGGGTGGGGTGCTGTTCAGATTTTCCAAACCCTGGAAGTGTTTCCCCTGGGCCTTTGCACCTGGCAGGATGCGGAGGAGAGAGAAACCTTTGTGCTCCTGAGCAGGAGGGTCGACTGAGCTGAACAGAGCAGGGGTGGACCATGGGCTCTAGGGCTGAGCAGGCTGCCACAGGGACAAGAGCAGTAAGAGCAGTAGTTTGGAAGGTGGGGGACAAGTGACTCCCAGCTTTAGGTGCACTCCTTAGGCTCAGCCTCACGCTCCTGGCAAGTGGGCCCAGCCCATCCTCGGTAACAGTGGCACCTGAAGGCCTCCAAAGCTCCAGGGGCACCATCTGGCTGCAGATGCAGAAAGGCTTCCAGCTGCTCCCGGTCTCACTGGGCGCAGCGCCCATGACCATGGCAGCGCTGGTGACTGCAGGCCACAACTGCCCTGGTCACGTTGATCACGTAGGGGCCCCAGGGGCCCACCAGGTAATGGTGGAGACGCCAGCATTCTTCCTTGGATCGGGAGAGGCTCAGGTCCCCCCAGAGCACCACATCAGCAGCACCCAGCGGCACGCTCACCCCCATGGTCTGCAGGAGCTCCTTCTGGGACAGGAACCTCCCTGAGTCTTGGCGTGTGAGGCGGGCATAGGCCAGGACAGGCAGTGGGTACAGGTGGCCAGTGCGGGCCACACTGAAGGCTTCTTCCAGGCAACGCCGGACATGGGAAGTGGGCAGGTGGCAGTCTGGGTGGGAGGTAGATGCTGGGGAACAGGGCACTGGAGGCAGCCCACAGCCAGTGCAGCTGCCTGTTTCGGGCAAGCGTGGCTGCATGGCAGCGGCCGGTGTATTTGGAGGCCACGCTGTGCCAGGCATTACCACAGGCTGGGAAGCAATAGAAGCCCCATAGCCCATGAGGCCGAAGGGCCCGGCCCAGGCGCAGCATGCCTTCCATCAACACACGGGCTGCCTGTTCGAAGCCAGCATGGGCCTCATGGAGCTGTTCCTCGGGGTCCAGGTCGGGGAACACCTGCCGTGCCCAAGCTCTTGAGGCTGCCCAGTAAACCCGCCGGCGGTCCCAATTCCCAGTCCAGAGTGGACACCACTCCTCCCAGTCCAGCACTGCCGGGCCAGCAAAGCCAGGGTCCAGGCTGTGGCGGATCTGACAGGCAGCCCATGCCAGGTGTCGGTGGAGGGGCACAGCCTGGGGGATGCCACCATGATGAGCTATGCCCCTAGGTCCAAAGTAGGGGTAGAGGCCAAACTGATTCTTATAGAAGATAGTGATGTTCTGCCCTTGGAGGCGTTGGCCACAGTTGGCTGTGATGCCCAGGGCCTCGAGTGGCAGGCGTGTGCTGAGGGAACGTTCCACAGAACGGAGAAAGGGCACTCAAGGGCCCCCAGAGAAGCCTGGCCACGACTCAGGCATAGTGCCACTCCTAGCACCAGGGCCAGGTGATGATCGTGCCCCAGGGGTAGAAACATCTTGACGCTGGGCTCTGGGATGCGCCGCGTCCACTCTCTGCCCGCCTAGCTCAGGATCTCGCTCTGGTTTGGACTCCTCCGTTCGCCTGTCCGCTCTGGTCCCCAGCGGTCCGGCGGACACACCGCAGTCTTCGGCGCCAGCAATTCACGACCAGGTCCTGGCGTCGTCCCTGGACCCAGGCCCCGCGGGCCCGGCCTCGCTTTTCAACATTTTAAAGACATTTTCTGGAGTACTTTTACCTAATGCAAAGTTTCATTTGATCTCTTGATTGATACTTTTCCACAAGCATTGATGGTAAATACAAGTAAGACAAAATCCTTGATAATTTTGATATTTCTCCATTTATCATTTGTGAGAATTTGGGTTTTCTTTATATTGAGTTGTACTCCACACTGGAGTCTGCAATTCTTGATCTTCATCAGCAAGTGCTTCAAGTCTCCTCACTTTCAGCAAGCAAAGTTTTGTCATCTGCATATATCAGGTTGTTAATAAGCCTTCCTACAATGCTAATTCCCTTCATATAATCCAGTTTTTCTTATTACTTGCGCAGCGTACAGATTGAATGGTATGATGAGATGATATAACCCTGACACACATCTTTCTTGATTTAAAGCCATGCAGTATTCTTTTGTTCTGCTCGCACAACCACCTCTTGATCCATGACCAAGTTCTGAATGAGCACAATGATGTGTTGTTCTTGAATTCCCATTTCTATCAATGCTATCCGTAGTTAGTTAGGATACAGTCAAATGCCTTGTCATAGTCAATAAAATACAAGTAATTATTTTTCTGTTATTCTCTGCTTTGATCCAAGATCCATCTGACATCAACAATGATATCCCTTGTATCACAACTTCTTCTGAATCCTGTCTGAACCTCTGGCAGCTCCAGAGTGCTACTCAACAATCTGCTGCAACTGTTGTTGGATGACATTCGGCAAAATTTTACTTGCATCTGATATTGTGGTAGTTACATAATTTCATGTCAACATGAAGATGTATAAAAGTGTAATGGTGGAGTGTAGCTTATAAATCAGACACAGACTATTGGCAACTACTTATGGGCCTGGCTGTTCCATAAGGAGGATCCTGGAAACCTTCCACCCTCTCTCTCTGCCTTTAGCTTCCTGATGGCTGACCCTAGTTGTTGCCAGAGCCCTGGAGATGCATCTACCTCCAGTGGATCCACAGGACTCTTCTCCCACCACCTGTAATGCATTCTGTATCATTGCTTGTGACTGTGTGAATCTGAACAGGGAATTATAGACTAGAATTGGACTTAGGGACTTAAGTTGGACTCGGCTGGGATGTTTTCTTGATATACAATTACTTCTTGATATAAATCTCCTCCTTATGCATATGTGAGTGTCACTGAATTTGTTTCTCTAGTCTACTTGACCTAACACAGATGTCAATGCTATTTTCTATAAACGGCATGTCCTATTGAGTCACCTTTCTTTGGAAATGTGTACAAATATGTATCTCACCTTGTCAGTTGACCATGTAGCTATCTTCCAAATTTCCTGGCATAGACGGTGAGTGCTTCCAGTGCTTCATCAGCTAGTTGAAACTTTTCAATTGGTATTGCACCAATTCCTGGACCCTTGGTTTGGGCTAAGGTTTTCAGTGCAACCTGAACTTCCTTCAGAATCATTGGTTCTTATTCATATGTTATTTCTTAAAATAGTAGAATGTTGACTAGCTACTGTTGATATAGTGACTCTTTGAATCCTTTTCATCACTTCTGAGTGTTTCTCACATCATTCTATATTTTGCCTAAGAATCTTTCAAGATTGTAATTTGAAGCTTGATTTTTCTTTTAGTACTTTCAGCTCAAAATGTGAAGAACATACTCTTCTGTTTTGTTTTCTAACTCTAGATTTTTGCACATTTTATTATATTATTTTACTGTCATCTACAGTTGTCCTTTGAAATTTCCTGTTCAGCTCTTTGACTTCATCATTTCTTCCATTAGCTACTCTCTGATTAAGAGCTGTTTCAAAGTCTCTTCTGGCATTTTTTCACTTTTCATTGCCCCAAATGGGAGAAACCAATAGGTATATTTTAGATGGATATTAATAAGCTTTTAAAACCCTAGTCACTAGAACATTCGCTTTGGGGACAACATTATGCCCATTGACTTTGGTGCCTCCCAAGATTATGGCCCTGAACCATAGCCTCTCCTCAGCCAGAAGAGAATTATTCCCTCACTGTGTTTAGTTGGGGTTAAGAAGTTTTCATAAATGTTCTACCTGTATGTTTTATGAAAAATGACAGGGTAACACACACACACATCTGCTACACAAAAAAAAGGAAAAATCTTCCACTGGGTTGAGCTTTCACAGTACACATTTTTCCCACTAGGCAAGCATCTACCGGTAGCAACGCACTCTGAGATAGTGCACCCAGTGGTGTCACCTGGGAATGTTCTCTTTGGTCACAGTGATTTTTACATGAAAGCAGTTTCGCTTGAACCTCATTTTTTGTGTTGGCCAATTTAAGAGTTCATTCTTCTTCTGACCTTTATTTAGCTGGAGTGTCTGTGCATCCACTTGTAGATTATTAGTAGTACTATTTTTGCCGGAAAGCATATATACTAAGATTAACCTTTGTTGCCTTTAACCCTGTGCTTTTTTTTTTTTTAGATCATTTTATTGGGGCCTCTTACAACTCATGTTACAATACGTACATCAATTGTATCTGACATATTAGTACATATATTCCATCATTCTTTTCTAGACATTTACTTTCCATAGAGCCCTTGGGATCAGCTCCTCTTTTTTCCTCCTCCCTCCACCCCTCCCCCCAACCACCATGGCCCCTTGATAGATTATAAATTGTTAATTATTTTCAAGTCTCACACTGACCACTGTGGTTCTCTAACTGTCTTCCTTTGCCTTGATTATTATGAGCTGGCTTTATTTTGTATATTGCTTTTCTCTTTACTTCTCACTTATTTTTATCAATATTTTTTACTTTTCATTTCTTTTTACAAAAATAAGCCTTTAGCTTGAATTTAAACAAGTGGCTCTCTACCGGGAAGCAACAAAGCCTACATGGAAGAAGCACACCAGCCCATGTGATCACAAGGTGTTCACAGGATCAGGTATCAGGCATCAGAAGACCCAAAACAACCCAGACTCCTACTGATGAGAACGAGTGGGGTCAGAGTGGAAACTCAAAGCCTACCTGTAGACAATTGGACATCCTCACAGAAAGATCAAAAGGAAGGGACAAGTCAGCCAGAGCACAGTGCACCACCAAGGAAACACACATATTCCTCTAGTTCTTTAAGGCTCCCCCTCCTCCCCACTATCATGACCCTATTCTATCTTACCAATCTGGCTAGACCAGAGCATGTACACAGGTACAGATCCAAGCTGTAAACACAGGGAATCCAGGGCATACAAACCCCTCAGGACCAATAAGAGTAGCAATACCAGGAGGAGAAGGGGAGGGTGGGGGAAGAAAGGTAGAACCATCACAATGATTTACATATAATAATCCCCTGCCTAGGAGACAGACAACAGAAAAGTGGGTGAAGGGAGACATCGGTCAGAGTAAGACATGAAAAAAATAATAATTTATAAATTATCAAGTGTTCATAAGGGTGGAGGGTGGAAAGGAAAAAAAGAGGAGCTGATACCAAGGGCTCAAATAGAAAGAAAATGTTTTGAAAATGATGATGGCAACAAATGTGCTTGACACGATGCATGCATGTATGGATTGTGATAAGAAGAGCCCCCAATAAAATGCTTCATTAAAAATAAATAATAAGCCTTTAATATTCTAAAGATTACTGAAACCAATGAATAGATATTTTTAATGTTTTGAGGTTTAGTCATAGGCTGGTTTCTTCCACCTTTAGAAATGTCCTAGAAACTGTAAATTACTCTAATGATCATTAGAGGACAATTTTTCAAACTATTCAATAACCAATGATATGTACATATTTTTTCTAGCATAGTCCTTCCAAAAAAAATAATATGAAAGAAAGAAGAGGAAGAGGAGGGATGGAGATAGAGGGAGAAGAGGGGAAGAAAGGAAGTGGGAGAGAGGGAGGATAGAGCAGGCGTGAAGGGAGGAGAGGGAGTGACAGAAAACAAAGGGTATCTTTCTGGGTCCAAAGATTCCTGCTTTGTCAAGCATTAACACTTTTAGATACTCAATCATGCAGGGATTTAGTGACCCTATTGGAGGGGAATGGCAGACAGAACTGCAGTAGGGCACTAGGAGCGTTTGGGATCCCTCTAGTGGTGAAGTGTGTTACATGCGAGGCTGCTATCTGCAAGGTACGTAGTTCAAAACAACCACTTTGGCTCGTTGGGCAAAAGATGAGGTGGTCTACTCCCATAAATATTTAAAGTCTCTTAAACTCACAGGGGCAGCTTTACTCTGTCCTTTACGGTCACTATGAGTTGGAATTGACTCAAAGACAGGGAGTACTCCAGCATGCAAAATTGAATATCAGACAAATTGACAAAATACACTATGACAAAATACACACAAAATGGAGAAGCTTGAACAGAGGTTAAAGTAAGCCATATTGTTTAATCCGATTACTGTTATATGTGGTAATCAAAGAATCAATTGGCAGAGCACATAAATAATTCATTATTTTTCATTAAAAAAGAACATATTCTCCTAAAGAAAAGTATAAACATACAGCAAAGAGAAAAAATACACCAACATATTACATTCACAATTTTACTCTTTGCATATATGATTTTTGCTATTGCTCCTGAAAGTCCTAGCTGCTGAGTAAGCTGTGCAGAGGCCACATCTGACCTCCTCTGGTCCCCAAGGGAGAGGAGAATTTGTCTCCAACTAGCCCAAGGATGATTGCCACAAGGTAAAGGTCAGACATGTCTCTAGCCTCCAATCTTTACCTATTCTGAAATCAACTATTCCTCTCACAAGACTCTTCTTCTCTGTTAGTTCAAAAATCTATTGAAATAGACAAATGGAACTCACAGACAATATTCAAAATTAAGAAGATTTATTAAAGGAATGATAATGTTATCAAAAGCCCAAGCCAGAAAATATTAAGGATACAGTCTTCTGTCCATAACAGTGCTTCTCCTCAGCTAGCCAAGGTCATGTGGTCCTTTGGCCTCAGCCGCTGTGATCATTAATAAGACTATTCTGCCTCATAGTCTCAAAGTCTCCAGGCTATTCCTCTGCTTTGTCTCATGGTCTCTTTGCCTCAAGCTTCTAGTCTCAGTGTAGCATGGCTCCCATTGCCTCCACCACTTCAGGCAGGAAGGGACTTTGTACATGCTGCACTGGTGGCTCTCCTTCCTTGATAGTCCCGGAGATTCTCTCTTCTGGCTTCTAGGAGGTCTCACTCTTATAGCCAGCAGAATGGCAAAACTGACCATTCCCCACTATTGGTGTTCCACAGCCCTACTTGCATAGCCCCACCCAAGTATTTCATGGGAGTGACAGACATGGATAGAAGAGCCATATGAAGAAATTCCTGCACATTTACTTTTATTCTCATTGTCGCCAGCATTGCTGACCAGAACACCACAGATTGAGGGGCTTCCAATACAGTAGAGATGGGAAGAGACTTCTGATTTTAGGCCATACTGGACAGCACTGAGAGGATAACACCACCAAGCTCTAGTTCTCTGGGATCCAGGTACAAAACTTAATAGTGTTTTATGGGGAACACTTCAAAGCAAAAGAGTAAACTAAAAAGAACAAGTAAATAATTTTTTTTTATCCTTAATGACCTCTCCTTCTTACTCCATTTACTGCAAGAGTCTCATAAGGTCACTTGGAGACATCCCATAACAGTTAACTGTTGTTAGGTATATTTTTATGAAGAGATGGCTTTGTAACATGCCCATTGCATATGCCTACATTCCTTCCTGCTTTATCACCTTTTATACATGCCATCTGGTTCTTTGGGGTTATAGTACCTAGTAAAATATTAACAGATTAGTGTTTCAGATTCCATTTTCTAAAGAGTCTTAGCTAATGTATCTAAATCAGAACTTTCTAGGTTATAGATACTCAATATAAATAACCCAAAGGCATAAGCTAATCATTCAATTAAAGAATTAATAAGTCTTTTCAAGTAAGTCAAGGAGGCCTGGTGGCATCACAGTTACATATTTGGCTAACAGTTCAAATGCACCAGTCATTCCCTAGGAGAAATATGAGGCTTTCTATCCCCCAAAGAGTTACAGTCTCAGAAATTCAAATGGGCAGCTCTACTCTGTCCTATGTGGTCGCTATGTTTCAGTTGTAAGAACAAGTGTAAGATGGTTGTATATCAGTCTCCATATCACCCATTGTTTAATTTCTAAGAATATTGTCAGAGATAGTGCCAGAATATGGGCCTCTCAGCTCAGGAGGCTCGCAAACTGCAACTCAGAAAGAGGTGCCTTCTCAAAAAGGAGCAGACTATCATGAAAGGGATGGCGCGAAGCCTACAGGAGGAAGCCTTTGGGACCTTCATTTGCTCCTGAGGCACAACTGAAATGGGAAGAAACTGCAGCAAACATCAATTACTTTCATACAGGTTCATACTTGTACGAAGTATAAATCTAGGAAAATTGGAAGTCATTTAAAATTAAATGGAACATACAAAGATTGATATTCTAGGCATTTTAAAGCTGAAATAGACTCTTATTGGCTATCCCATGGTTTACTATGATGGGAATGACACAATCAAGAGGAATGGCTTAGCATTCGTCCTTGAAAAGGACATTTCAAAATCTCCCTTAAAGGACAAATCTGTCTGTTAAATGATAACTTTTATCACCTTACAAGGAAATCCAGTAATTACAATTATTATTCAAATTAATACACCAACCACTAAAGCTGGTGATGAAGAAATGAAAGAATTCTACCAATATTTCAGTCTGATTTTGATCAAACATGCAAAACATGCAAACATGCAATGATAATTATTGGCAATTGAAATGCAAAAATTGAACACAAAGGGGAAAGACCAGTAATTGGAAAATATGGTTTCAGTGATAGAAACAAAGCAAGAGACCACATAGCAAAATTTTGCAAGATCAGTGACTTGCAAGTAAAAGTCCCTTATTTTTCTCCCCAACTATGAGAAAGAACAGTGTATGGAATTTTAAAGGGTTGCCTTCAATCAAGCAACCATCTAAGTGAGGTTTCAACTAAGTTCACATGAAATAAGCACACCATCCTATGTAACCCAAGGATTGTAAGTTATATAATCCAATCCAAAGGAGGGAGTGGCATCAGAGTTTAACTTGTGAATCCCTCGTTTGCAGAATACTATGGATGACAGTGGAAGGCCAAACTCCATGCAAGATCTACATATAGATTAAACCTCTGGTAATGTCACTCAGACCATAGCTGAGTGATGTAGATTGCCTGGTTATCAGACAGAGTGTTGTAGACATAATTATAGTAGATTAAAATGTAACATCTGGTTTGAATAAAATGTAACATCTGATTTCATCTCCCTTTTCACCCATTTCAAAGTTCTATCAGTTTAAAAAAAAAAGGGTGGTGGTGGTGGTGGAGGGAATACATGTGGAAGAAGCCTGTGGTGAATTTTCTCTGAATATAGACCTGGAAGGTGACTAGCCTTGCTCTCATGCAGAATGCATCGGAAAATAGATTGTAACAAATATAACTAGATTAGAATCCCACGCATTATCATTGGACCTCCCAATTGATCCATTTTAACGTTTTCTTAGGTTTTGATATTTTATGTTTTCCTTTTAGAAGTCCTGGCAGTTACAGATTGGGCTGTGACCCTCATGGTCAGTAGTTCAAAACCACCAGCAGATCAGTGAGATCAAGACAGGGCTTTCTACTCTGGTCAACAATCACAGTCTCAGAAACCCACAGGTGGTCCTTATGAGTCAGCACTGACTCCATGGCAGTGAGTGGTTTCTTTTCAACTGTGGTTTTTTTTCTCTATTTAATTTCACTACGGTTGTTACCTTTTTTTTGACACTTTGCTTTGTCTTTTCGTTTGTTTTCCAGTACATGAAATCCAGGATGGGTGAATCTATAGAGACAGTATCTGAATTAATGATTCCTTGGGTGTGTGGCAGGGAGGTTGGGGGGAAGCTAATAAAGAGTATACGAAAAAAGAAAATATTCTAAAATTGTGGTAATGCTTATACAACTCTTCTCGATATGACTGAACTATTTAATTGTATGATATTTTAATTACATCCCAATAAAACTCTTTGCATAAAAAAAGAAGGAAAATACCTTTTTCTAACAACATACAATATGACTCTATACTTGGACATTTCCAAATGGAATACATAGAAATCAAATTGGCTACATTTATGGGAAGAGATGATGGAGAAGCTCAATGTCAGCAGCTAAAACCCAGCCAGGGCTGACTGTGGAACAGTTAATCAATTATTCACATGTAAGTTTAGCTTGAAGCTCAATAAAATGAAGGAAAGTCAAGAGAGACAAAATATGGCATCGAGTACGTATATGAGTGTCTATGAATTTGTTTCTCTAGTCTACCCAGACTAACACTGGACTGGGCTATGATGCTTTCTCAATATTCAATTGCTCTTGTATATAAACATCATAAATATATAAACATCTTTCATATATATATTATATATATATATGAGTGTCTATGAATTTGTTTCTCTAGTCTACCCAGACTAACACACTGACTTGAGACAGATCTTGGCTGAAAGCAATAAATACTAGTATTTACTTGTGTTTCATTGTATTTACTTTCATTTCATTGACTATGCAAAGTCATTTGACTGTGTGGACCATAACAAACAGCCTTGAGAAGAATGGGCATTCTAGAATAATTCATTATGTTCATTTGGAACATGTACATTTATTAAGATGCAGTCATGTGAACATGATTTAAAAACAGGAAATGTGTGTCTTCTCATCATATTTATTTAATCTCTCTGCCAAGTAATCAGAGAAACTGGATTATAAGAAGAATGGGGCATCAGGATTGGAGAAAGGCTCATTAACAACCTGAGCTATGCAGATGACACAAGAAGCTTGGCTGAAAGTGAGGAAGATTTGAAGAATTTTCTGATGAAGATAAAAGATCGAAGCCTTTAGTATGGATTACAGCTCAACATAAAGTAAATAAAATTCCTCACATTTGGACCAATAAATAACATCCTTATAAACAGAAAAGTTTAAAGTTGTCAAGGATTTCATCTCGCTTGAATCCACAATCTTTGCTCTTGGGAGAAGCTGTCAAGAGGTAAGGAAGCACATTGCTTTAAGTAAATCTAGTGCACCAGGTCTCATTAAAGTGTTGAAAAGCTAGAAAGCTATTTTGAGGACTAAGGTAGGTCTGACTCAAGGCCTGATATTTTCAATTGCTTCATAGGCATGCACAAATTGGACATTGAATACGGAAGACAAAAGAAAACTCAATGTATTTGAACTATGGTGCTAGCAAAGGATATTGAAAGTATTATGGATTTCCAAAAAAATTAACAGATCTGTCTTGGAAGAAGTACAGCCAGAATACTCCTTAAAGTTATGTATGGTGAGACTTGATCTCACATACTTTGACCATAAGAGAAACCATTCTCTGGAGAAGGACACCATACTTGGTAGAGGGGCAGTGAAACAGAGGAAGGCCCTCAACAGACAGAATGACACAGTGGCTGCAACGATGGTCTCAAACATAAGAACAGCTGTGAGGATGGCACAGAGCCAGGCAGTGTTTTGTTCTGTTGTTCACAGGGTTGCTATGAGTCGGAACCGACTTGGTGGTGCCTAATAACAACAGCAATGTAAGAAATACCACAGTGGTCTACTTTAACAAATAGAAATGTGCAGCCTCACGGTTTATAAGTTCCATGTAGTGTTTAGTAGATTTCATATCAGCTTGTACTTACGGAGGACTTGGGTCCAACTATCAGGTCCCACCTCATAATGCATCTGGGAGTTGTGGTATTTATAAGAGAGACACTATGGATGCCTCCTCTCTCTTTCTGCACCTTTATGTTCCAGAGGGCACCCCAGCCCTGGGGGCTGTCAGCACACTGCCATGCTTTCCTCAGCATTGTGTCCACGGAACTGCCCCCACTGGCCTGTGATCTCTCTTCACCCAACTTCATCTTTCCGTGTCAGAGACCTGTAGGTCTGTGAGTCTGAAGATGGCCCCAGCTAGCCTCAGACTCATGGACTTGAGTTGGACTGGGCTGAGGCAACTTCTTGGAGTGAAGTTACTTCTAGATATGATTTTTTTTTCATGTACATAGATGAGTATCACTGCTTTGTTTCTCTAGACAACCCAGCCTAATACATAGGGTCTGGCTCTAAGGAAACTGCCTTCTTTGTTTCTTTCAGATTTGTAGCCCCAACGTGCTTTAGTGCCATGGTAATCCCAACATGGCATCTATCGTCCTCATTCATGCTTGCTTGCTTCTGTGTCTATGATGATCTTCCGTTCTCTCAGCATTGGTTAGACTGTAGACACACATTACACTCATAATCTCATTAGAATAATATAAAACCTTATTCTCAAAGGGGTAAGTGCCGGAAACAAACAGAAAACCAAACTAACTGCCATCCAATTAATTCTGATTCATACTGGCCTTATTCACAAAAGACAGAAGCATTGCATGGTCCCGTGCCACCCTCATAATTTGTATGTTTGATGAGCCATTATTTTCAAAGGCTGCTGGCAGTTCATTTCACTGAGGGTCCTCCACCTTCTCACTGACCTCTACTAAGCTTGATTTGCTCCAGGACTGTCCCTCTTGAGTTCATGTGATGAACTCTGGCCATCTTAACTTCTAAGAACAAGCTTCTAAGCTTCTAAGGCTGCACTCCCCACAAGATATATTTGCTGATTCTTCTGTAAGTTCATGGTATACTTAATATTCTTTGACAAAACTATAATTCAAATGCATCGATTCTTCTGCGACCTTCCTTCTTTATTGCCCAGCTTTCACTTTTACATGAGGCAAGTGAAAACACTGTTGCGTGGGTCAGGCACACTCTCCACGTGAAATGGGCCTTGCTGTACTGTACATGTCATTTTAAGGTGAATGTTGCTTTTAATATTGCTCAACCAGAAGGTCTAATGCTTTGATCCCTCACAAAAAACTTACTGCTATCAAGCCAATTCTGACTCATAACAACTCTCTAGGACAGCCTGTCTTTCTTCTGAGGAGTTTGATCATTTTGAAGTGCTGACCTTGCAGTTACCAGTCCAAAGTGTAACCACTATGGCAGCAGAGATCCGATGATGCTTTGGTAGCAAGAAATGTTTCCTGAAATCCATCTTTCAAACACACACACACACACACACACACACACATACACACACACACACACACAGATTTGTTGTTGTTCTTAACTCCTTAGAGCAAAGGCAAAACAAAAATAGAATTTTATTTCTGATGTATTTCACTTAATATACATTTCATCTTATTTTGTGCTTCATATTAAAAAATCATTGAGATTCAATTGTCAAACATATTGGCCTCAACTTCATCGGTAAGAATTATGATGATAATTTTCTGTAACATTGTGTGTAATCTTCCCCTTAAAGTTATTATCAAATAAATAATTTCTATGTGTGCCAAAAAGCGCAGTCTGAAACCAAGGAAAAATAAAGACTACATATAAATCTCAACTTTAAAGGACCTGAAAATACTTTTAGAAAAAAGATAAAAAGTACTTTAAAAACTACTGTATAT
>NW_022111373.1:44284944-44286109 GCF_000313985.2 Echinops telfairi | reverse complement strand
GCTTTTCTATAAGATTAAATATCTGTTCTTTTAAAATATCATTCTTTACAACTTCCTCAGTTACATATGCAGCTTCAGTAGATGCATTAACATTATTATAAGTTTAGTGAATCTTATAAAAACAATAAATAATCTACTACCAAGTAAAAGGTGAACATTTTAGTAGCATTTTCAGTTTTTCCTCCCAAGACCTTTTATTTATTTATTTATTCATCTATTTATTTATTTGGCTCACACAGAACTCTACTTTCCTACTGGGTTCAACAATTCATTGCAATTGCCACTCTTAACTCACAGGCAATGCTCCTGAGTAAGAGGTTCCTTAGGGAAGTTGATCAGTTCCAATTCAGCTCAGAAAAGCTCAGGAAACCGTTGTATAGGCAGGACAAGTTCATATCTGCCATGACTGCAGGCAGGCTGCTCTCTGACTCTCAACCTTTCTGCCTGGCTTCTGCCCTGTTGGACATTATAAGGGTCTTTCAAGGCTACCCATAAATGTCCAAAGGTCATGTCATTCAACTATAAGCCTTAGCTTAACGGCATTCAGCTCCAGATCCTTGTGGCAGCACACTCAGTTCCCCCAGTTAAGTGCCCAGAGGCACCTCAATTGACAAGCCAACCTTCTGCCCCAAAGCACTCAATTTTATTTGCTTTGTGGGCTGGGAAGTCTGTTACTCTGCTTCATACTCTAGTTCCTGGTTCCGCTGTTGCCGCTCCTCTATGCCTCCTCTGGTGCCAAAGCTGTCTCCTGGAGCAAGGAGGTTCAATGTACAGGGATCTTGACTCAGAGGGGCATGCTCAATTCCTGGCTCGTCTCTCCTGCTAGTTCCTGCTTCTGAGATGATTCATTTAAAACACAGCAGGACAGTAATCACAATTTATCATATTAGCCATCAGTATTTTCCCCGACCTTCTCATGCAGATCCATCAGGAAAATGAAGGTCGTTTGATGGGAGCAACTAAAGCTATGGCTAGAAGAGCCACATTAAGTAATTCACCATATTGCAACTTTCTTTTTTTTCTTTAAAAAAAAAGTCATTTTGGGGGGGCTCAGACAACTCTTATCACAATCCATACATAAATAAATTGTATAAAGCACACTTGTACATTCCTTACCCTCATCATTCTCAAAACATTTGCTCTCCACTTAAGTCCCTGGCATCAG
>NW_022111373.1:44278744-44279858 GCF_000313985.2 Echinops telfairi | reverse complement strand
ACATGTGATTATCGGCCAGGCTGGCACAATTAACTAACTCAAACTGGGATACAAATACTTTCATTAAAGTAAAAATATTTTAGAGAAACTGTACCAATTATATAGGAGCCCTGGAGCCACAGTGAGTTTCGAGTTGGTCTGCTAATAGTAAGGTCAGCATTTCAGAACCACCATCAGTTCCACAAGAGAAAGAGGAAGCCGTTTGCTTTCTTAAAGATTTACGGCCTTAGAAACTCACAGTGCCAGTGCTACTTTGTCCACTAGGGTGACTGTGAGTCGGAATGGACTTGATGGCAGCGAGTGTGGCAGTCATCTGACATAACGGTTTCAGTCAGATCACTTGATTGCTGTGAGTACAGTGAGATTGTGCATTTAACTCAGTGGCTACACTATTTACATAATTTGTTGTTGTTAGATGCCATTGAGTCAGTTTTGACTCATTGTGATCCTAGGTATAATAGAATGAAACCTTGTCTGGTCTTGCTGCATTCTCAAATGATTCATATGCTGGAGTTTGATTTGCAGCTTTTTCAAACCATCTTGTTGATTATTTTCCTCTTTTATGCTGACCCTCAAATTTTCCAAGCATGATTTCATTCTCCAGAAACTGGTCTCTCTTGTTTGACATGTCCAAAATATGTGAGACAAAGATTACTGGTAACCGTCTTTATTTCTGTGGGGCATTCTGTCTGTACATCTTAGAAGATAAAAATTGTTTTGTTCTAGCAGACCATGATATATTTAATATTCTTCAAAAACATGTTTGAGACTGGTATTGAATCCATTATGTCAATGCATCCCAGGGAGGTGCTTCCTCTTTCTCTCGGTCCATCTACTTTGCGAAGCATGATGAACCTTTCTAGAGATAATTCTCTACTAAGAACAGATCCAAAGTACATGAGATGAAGTCTGGTCTCCAAGGACTGTTCTCATTGTCGGACTCCAAGACAGATGTGCTTGCTCTTCTTACAGTCCATGGTACTTTCAATATTTTCCACTAACATATTGGAAATAAAATGGACTGCAAGAAGATTCAAATGGATCAGTTCTTTGGTGTCTCTAATTCAATAAATAACTTTCACACTCAGATGAGACTATTGAAAGTACCATGGCT
>NW_022111373.1:44277017-44278290 GCF_000313985.2 Echinops telfairi | reverse complement strand
TGTGGACCCAGTGGCAGTGGAAGCATCTCAGTGCTAGAAGGGGTCTCCATGTGGCTCCTTCAGCTCCAGGACTTTAGCATGTGTCTTCTCAACAGGAATGTCTCACAGGGAGTGTATGTGTGTTCTGCCTCCAGTGAGGTATTTATCTCCATGGTGCCTCCAAATGAGGGCATCAAGCTACAACCTGACTGACAGTGTAAATTCCACCCCTTCACCCTTGAGTCTCAAATTGACAATAGATGATGTAACTGCCACACTCTGATTCGGGAAGATTTATAACTGTTATTTTTTAAATACCACCAGTGTCACCTAAAATGAGCAGGTTTCAGCAGAGCTCCTAGACTCAGAACAAGCTTCAAAGAAGCAGGACAAGCCACTGAAAGCCTTATGGAAAACACCAGAATTTAAAACCTCATGAATAAACGCAAAATATTTTCAGAGATAATGCATTAATGTAAGCACCTTAAAAAAATAATAAGCGCCTTAGATCACAACAGACTCAAAATACAGCTGAGGAAGAGTGCCTTCTCAAAGTAGAATCAACCATAATTACAGGAATGAGTAAAGACTTTGGGAGAAAAGCCTTTCGGACAGTCATCTGCTGATGGGGCACTACCCAAAATAAGAAGAAACATCTGCAAATAAATATTAAATATTGGAATTTGGCATTACAAAGTATAAATCTAAAAAAATTGCAATTTGTCAAAAATGAAATGTAACACATAAAGATGTATATCTTAGGCATTAACATTTGAAATGGAAAGTCTTGACCATTTTTAATTGAGAAATCCTATAGCTTACCATGCTGGGAATAAAAGAATCAAGAGAAGTGGTGCTTCATTCTTCATCCGAAAAAGGAGATTTCCCACAGAATTGGGAGTGCGCATGCAGACCCCACCATGGCACACAAAACCTTGAGGGCAATGTAACCATGTGGAGAATTGCATGAAAAGATTGGGCTACAGGACTGGCCCCAGCCAGAGCTAAACTGACCCCTTCCCTAGAAGTATATGCTACAGAGAACAACACTAAGCCTAGAGGTTGGGGAGATTGGCAGGCAGGCCACACTCACATGAAAGCAAGCCAAGAAGGAAAAAGAGAAAGGGACAGTCTAGACCCCATGTCTACACACCAAGCCTGGTGGTTGAGAACCCCGCATGGAGCCGCTAAGGCCCAAACATCTCAAGACAGGTATGTTGTCCCCTCACTGTAATATGCCCCAACAGATTATAATATTGGGGAGTTATTCAGGTGTGAACATGACAGTGAGGAG
>NW_022111373.1:44275633-44276711 GCF_000313985.2 Echinops telfairi | reverse complement strand
GTTATTGTGGGCTTGCCTACTTATATAAGATAGGCATGGGAAGCAAGCTAAAGGAGAAAGCAATGCCCCGACGGACTGATGGTCCTGGAGGGACTTGAGGGAGATGGAGGTTGGGGAAGGGAGCAGTGAACAAACAACACCATAGACAGGGGAACAACTAGGGAATTAAAATCAACAACAAGAAGGACTTAGAGATCTTGGGATGTTGGAGCAACAGCAATCTACCTGAGAGGAATTACTAAGAGGTGGATGTTGGGCTAGGATGAATATGGGGCAGGAGGAAGGTCAAAGGAAACAGAGGAATGATCTTGGAAGCAAAGCTATGGATAGAGGTATAAGCATAGGTGTGTACATATGTAAATACATTAATTCATAAAACTAGAGGTATTGGCCTAGGTACATATATTTATATGCCAATACACTGAGGTAGTGGAAGGACTTTGGGTCTCTTCTCATGCCTTCCTCAATGAAAGAACACTTTGTTCTAACAAACAGGGATTCTGTGATGCTCACCCTCCCAGCACAATCGCTGAAGACAAAATGGTGCATACGCAAAAGTGGTGAAGAAAGCAGATGGTGCCAGGCTATCAAACTATACAGCATATGGGGTCTTAAAGGCTTGAAGCTAAACAAGTGGCCATGTAGCAGAGAAGCAACAAGTCCACATGGAAGAGGTGTTATCAGGACTGGGTAACAGGTATCAGAAGACTCAAACAAACAACATATTGTTGAGAACAAGGGGCATCAGAGCAGAGACCCAAAACCCATCTGTAGACAATGGGACATCCCTTTACAGAAGGGTCACAGGGAAGGGATGAGTCAACCAGAGCACCGTAAAGCGTCCATGAAACACACAATATTCCTCTGGTTCCTTGAGACTTCCTCAGCCCCCAGTATCATGACCCCAGTACTGCCTTTCACTGTCGGACAGACAGTAGCATGTGCACAGGTACAGATAAGAGATAAGAGCTCATGACACGCAGAATCCAGGAACAGGAGTAGCAATACTAGAAAGGTAGGGGAAGGTGGGGAGAGGAGGGAAGGAAGGGGGAACCCATCACCATGACTGACACATAAC
>NW_022111373.1:44271521-44272894 GCF_000313985.2 Echinops telfairi | reverse complement strand
ATAAAATCCTAAAGGGCAGCTGAAGAAGGGAAAGTACACTATGATAATTAAATGTGTAATGACCTAGTTAGAAAGCCAAAAAATGAAAAAAAGAACTAGCTCAGTATACCTTAAGCTGAACAATTAAAGAAATAAACCAAGCTGCAATATTAAAAGATTTTATGGTCAAGAGTGAGTTTTGTCTTTCTTGGATCCACAATGAATGCTCATGGAAGCAGAAGTCAAGAGATATAAAGATACCTTGCATTCGATAAATCTGCTGCGCAAGGCATCTTTATACTATTGAAGAGCAAGGATATTACTTTCAGAAGTAAAGCAAGCCTGGCCCAGACCATAGTATTCACTAATGCTTCAAATGCATGTGAAAGTTGGATATTGAATAAAGAAGACTAAGATAAATTGATGCATTTAAATTGTGGTGGTGGAGAAATTGTGGAAGGCACCATTGACTGCTAAAACAAAACCTCCAAACAAATCTGTCTTAGAATAAATAAATTTAGAAAGCTCCTCAAAGGCAAAGATGGCAAAACTTCATCTTACATACTTTGCATATATTGTCTGTAGAGATCAGTTCCTGGAAATGGACAACATATTTGGTAAAGTGGAAGGGCAGCCAAAAAGAGGATGGCCCTCAATGAGATGAACTGACACAGTGGTTGCCTTAATGGTTAGGCATAGGAACAGCTGTGAAGATGGAACAGGACAGTGTTGTATTTCCTTCTCCTGTGCATAGAGTCACTATGTGTTAGAGCCAACTCCGAAGAAGAGGGTAAGGATACACAGAGTCACTGAACCAAAAAGAAATAGTCAACATTCAGCCTCTTGAAGTGGTAGTGTATAATCAAGAACCAATGATAATGAAGGAAGAAATCCATGCTACACTGGAGGCATTAACCAAAAACAAGACTGCAGGAATGGTGGAATACCATTTGAAATGATTTGACAAACTGATAAAGCACTGCAAGGACTCACTCATCCATGCCAAGGAATTTGGAAGAAAATTACTTGGTCAACTTAATTGAAGATTCATATTTGTACCCATTACAAAGAGAAGTAACTAAACAAAATGTGTAAATTATAGAACAATATTAGTAATTTCACATCTAGGTCAAAATTTGCTGAAGGTCATCCAACAGGAGTAGTAGCAGTAAATGGGCACAGAGCTGACAGAAATTCAGGCCAGATTCAGAAGAGGACCTGAAACAAGGGGTATCATTACAGATGTCAGATAAATCTCTGCTGAAAGCAGAGAAAAACAGAAATGTATTTTTGGGTGTTTTTATTATGCAAATACATTCAGTGATATGGATCATTGGGTACTATGGATATCATTGAGAAGAATGGGAATTTCAGAGCACTTCATTGTGCTCTTG
>NW_022111373.1:44269982-44271095 GCF_000313985.2 Echinops telfairi | reverse complement strand
TTTTTTTTGTTCCACAATCAATGGTCAGGGAAGCAGCAGTCAAGAGATCTAAGGACACAAAAGACCTCTTTAAAACTTGAAAATCAAGGATGTTACTTTGAAGACTAAGGTGCGCCACACCCGAAGCCATGTTATTTTCTATTAGCACATATACATGTCAATGTTGGACATTGACTAAAGAACACTGAAGGAGAATGGATCTGAATGCATCTGAATTATGGTGCTGATGAAGAATATTGAAAGTGTTATGAATTTACAAAGGAACAAACAAATCTGTCATGGAAGAAGTACAGCCAGAATGCTTCTTAGAAGCAAAGATGATGAGATTTCATCCCTTATACTTTGGACATATTATCAAGACAGACCAGTCCCTAGATAAGGACATCAGGCTTGGAAAACAAGAGGGGCAGGAAAAGAGAGGAAGACCCTTGAGAAGTTAGATTTACCCTGTGGTTTCAACAATGAGCTCACACATAAGAATAATTGTAGAGATGGTGCAGGACCAGGCCAGGTCTCATTCTTTTGTACATAAGCTCTCTATGCGTTGGAACTCAAACAACCAACAACAAGTTGTTGTTGTTGTTCTTGTTAGGCACCATGGAGTCCGTTCTGACCCACAGCAACTCTATGCAAAACATAATGAAACATAGCTGTCTTGTGCCATCCTCACACATGTTCCTGTGCTTGAACCCATTGTCACAGTCATTGTGCCAACCCATCTTGTTGACGATCTTCCTCTTTTTTGCTGTCCTTCTACTTTACCATGTATTATATCCTTCTCCAGAGACTGGCTTTTCAACAACATATCCAAAATACATGAGAGAAAGTCTTGCCATCCTTGCCTTTAAGGAGCACTCTGGCTGTTTTTTTCCAAGACAGATTTGTTTGTCCTTTTAACAGTCCATGATACCTTCAAGATCTTCTCTAGCACCACAATTCAACTGCATCAATCCTTCTTTGACATTACTTATTCAATGACCATCTTTCACATGCATATGAAGCAATGGAAATAGCATGACTTGGATCAGGCTTAGTCCTCAAATAACACCCTTGTTTTTCAATACTCTGAAGAGGTCTTGTGCAGCAGATATATCTAATGCAAGGTGTCTTTTG
>NW_022111373.1:44255290-44266466 GCF_000313985.2 Echinops telfairi | reverse complement strand
TTTTTTTTTTTCTTCTTCCTGTTCTATAAGGTCTGCTGAAAACTTTTGACAGTGGGTGATCCTGCTAGTATCTCAGATACTAAGGCATATCTTCTAGCATGCAAACCACCATAGTACCTTAGTTTCTAAGCTATTCTCTGTACAATCATATAAATCTTCTCTATTATTCAAAATATCTATTCATTTACAGTTTATTATTATTCTAACTTTCTGTGAGTTGGCCTGGCAACCACAAAGTCAGCAGTTCTAAACTACTTGCTACTCTTTGTGATAAAGATGAGACTTCCTACTCTGGTAAAGACTTAGTCTCAGAAACCAACAGAGGCCATTGTATTCTGTTCAACAGCAATCATATGAATCAAGAATGACTTAATGGCAGTAAGAATTTTCTTTAACATGCATGTTTTTAAAAACAAAATTATTAATTTACATTTTTTCAAAATATGATACTTACATATCCCTGTCAGTAAGTAGACCATTTTTGTCTTGTTAAAGATCCTACAAACTCCTGGGAATCCACAAATCCCATCATCATGAAAGGAACAAGAAAAATTTATTGTCCTTTTAATAATAATTGGTCCAGGAATTGTCCCTGTGAAAAATGAATAATTATGAATTCTCTATAAAAGCACTATAGTTTATAATCAGAATAACTTTCTTCTAAGATAAGACTTACATGTCTGTGTGTATGAAATGTGGACTGCCTTTGCTATTATTCCTGTTGAATCATTTATCACTTATGGAGACCTCATATGTGCAGAGTAACTGCTTCATAAAATTTTCAGTTTTGAGACCTTCAGATTTAGATGATTGGGCTTGTCCCCTAAAGGCACCTTTGAGTGGGCTTGTACCACTGACCTTTTGTAGAGTAGGAGAGTGCTTAAATACTTGTACTACCAGAGATTCTCTTTCTCTGTTTAAATACACCAGACCTTTAAAATTATCTGTGTATTTCCTTAAAGATAGGACTTCTGGATTACTAACCATTTAAAATAATGACACTGAGGTTTGTAAAGATGCATATCCCTGAAGGTATAAAAGATTAGTTTATTTGTAGCATTTTCAATGGTTTTCATGTTGCTATTAAGTGACATCTTAAAATTGTTAATTTTTTTATATAGCAGAACACATATTTTAAAGGATCACTAAATAGTGATATTTGTGAATTTTCCGAATATCTCGTGGAATTAAAATTTTCATTGACTCAACAGGGAGTTTATTAATACAATTTACATCTGGTATTTAGCAAGATACTGAGAAAAGAAACTGAAAATGCAAATCCTTTGGAAGGTTGATAGCAGACCTAAATTAAGAAGACTTTTTATATTGAGAGAAACACTGTTCTGCTTATGGAAAATCTCTACATAACTCCAGAAGGCACATCTCCTCAGCAACAACGTCATGATCAGTGAATAATAAGTGAAAGGTTAGAGCAAAAGCCATCCCAGAAACACAAGTACCTATTTCTAAGAACTAAAATGTTTCAGAATTGACCACATTCCTTAAGAAATTACCAGCTTCCTCTATGTTGCACATGACATTTGATTTCTGTCTGTCTCCATAGATTCCCCCATGTCAGCGAGTGATGCCGTTTTCTGTAAAATTGCTCAAGTTGAGAAACACAGGCCTATTAGGAACTTTTGATTTTCCACATTATTTTCCCAAGTGTGATTTATCTTTGTCTACACTACTCCCCCAAGTACCTAAATTCAATATAACTCTCACGTAGACTTCAGCAGTGATATCCCTTTTTATTTCCTCCCTATTTATCTTCTACAAGCTTTACTCTCATCAGCAATAAAATTATCTTTAAAATGTATATAATATATATTTATCCTTATCTAAAAACTCTCTAGCAACACAATGCAAAATCCCAAACACTCAAGAATACACCAGGTTCAATAGCTACCTACCTTTGTTGTTATTATAAGGTGTCATTTAGTCGGTTCTGACTTTCAGTGATCCCATGTACAACAGAAGGAAACACTTCTTGACTCTACGCCATCCTCATAATTGTTTTGTGTTTCAGCCCCTTGGGTCAGCCAGTGTGTCACTCCTTCTTACTGAATGTCTTCTCTTTTTGCTCACCTTCTATTTTACCAAGAATAATGCTCTTTGCTAGTGACCTGTATCTTCTAGTAACATTTCCAAAGTATGTGAAATATCACTTGATTTCTTGGCTGATGCTTGCGTGAGTGCTGATTTTGCATCAAATTAAAATGAAATTGTTGACAGCTTCAATCTTTTTGTGTGTTTATCATAATGTTGTGTATTGAACCAGTTGTGAGAATTTTAGTTTTCTTTACAATTAGGTACATACTGAAGACTGCCATATTTATTTTTAAATTATTTTCTTGGGGCCGCATACAGCTCTTATTACAATCCATACCTCCATCCATTGTGTCAAGCACATTTGTATATTTGTTGAAGACTGCTGTTTCTATCTTCATCAAGTGACCCAAGTCCTCTTCATTTTCATTAAGCAAGCTTTATGCCTCAAGAAAGTGCTTGTATATTTGATGTTCCCTGTATTTCCTTATCCACTATAAATTTCTCTTAACCTACTGGATCATTTTCCAGCCTTAAAATTGTACACTAATTTTTCACCTTAAAGCCAACAAACAAAAAATGGCCTAGTCTCATATATTGATCTAACTATATAAAAAAATTTAGGTCACTATCAGAACCATTCTTAGATTTAATTATTGCCTTGACTCTACTTATCACATATCATTTAGTATTAATTCAAGTCCAAACATGTTCATTTACATTATCCATGTTTCTAATCAAGTTATTAAGTTAAGGATCAAAATATCATGATAATGTGAATTAGAGAACTAGTTTTGAGTATTGGAGAAAACCTGGTATATATTAAAAAAAGGAATTCTAGTGGCATTATTATTTTGCTAAGCCCAAAGTAGTGATTCAAAATCACTAAATGCTCTGCAAGAAAAAGATGAGACTTTCTGCTTTTCTAAAAAGTACAATCCTGCAAACCTCCAGGGGGCAATTCTTCTTTGTCCTGTTTGATTGTTATGAGTCAGAAACGAATCCATGGCAGTGAGTTTGAACTTACTGAAGCATAAAGAATACATTGCTGCTAATTCTGTGAAGTCAACTCTAACTCATAGGAACCTATTTACAATAAAAGGAAGCTCTACTTAGTCCTGTGCCATCCTGACAATCATTGCCATACTTGAGTTCATTTTCGGAACTCTGTGTCAATCTAATGCACTGATGGCTTTTTTTGGTCTGGCTTTCTATTTTACCAAAAATGAGCCTAATGCAATATATTGTTAGACTCCTTGATTTCTGCTTCCATAAGCATGGATTATGGATCCAAGAAAAATGAAATCCCTGAAAATTTCAATATTTTCTCTATTTATCATAATGCTATTTATTGTGAGAGTTTGTGTTTTCTTTATGTTGAGGTGTAATCCATACTACCGGCTGTAGTTTTTAATGCTTCAAGTCCTCCTTCAAGTTCTCTTTCAGCAAGCAAGATTGTATCATCTGCAATTCGCTGGTTATTAAGGAACATTCCTCCAATCCTTCTTCATTTGTGTTCTTCTTCATTTATTCTCCGCAGCTTCTAGATTACTTCTTTTTAAATCATTTACTCAACATATGGATTGAATAAATGTGGTGCAAAGATATAACCATGGTACATATATTTCCAGATTTTAATCTCTTGTTTCGCTCAAACCTCATGTGTATCTAGATTACACATGGCAACGATGAAGAAATCTGGAATTCCCATTCTTCTCAATGTTATCCATAATTTGTTATGATCAACACTTTCAAATTCCTTTGCTTAGTCAATAAAACACAGGTAAACATCTTTCTGGCGCTAGATGATTTCAGTCAAGATCCATCTGACATCAGCCATGATCAATCTCACACAACGTTCTCTTTTGAATTAGAATTGAGTTTTAGTCAGTTCCCCATCAATATATTGCTGCAACCATATTTGAGTTATTTTAAGAAAAATATTACCTACATAAAATAATTATATGTTTGATAACTTCTGCATGGTCTTTTATCATCTTTCTTTAGAATGGGCATAAAGATGAGTTTCCTTCAGTGAGTTGGCCAGGTAACTGTCATTGCACTGATCTGTTTGTTGGAACTTCTCAACTAATATTCCATTCATTCCTGGAGCTTGTTTATCAACAATGCCTTAAAGGAAACGTGAAATTTTTCCTTCACTGGCATTAGTTCTTAATGACATGATACTTCTTGACATTCTTAAATGTCAGCCAGTTCCTTTTGGTACATGAGTCTGTGTATTACTTCGTCTCTTTTTGATAGTTACTGCATCATTTAATCCATAGAATCCTTAATATTGTAATTCAAGGCTTGAAACTTTTCTTCAGTTCCAGCTTGATAAATGGTGTTTGTTCTTCCCTTTAGTTTTCCAGGTCTATGTTCATTTTTTGTTATAGTATTTGTTATTTCCAAGCAAGCCTGTTCATATAAATTATTTCATAATTTATGCCAATCACTTTTGCTTTCCTGCCTTCAAGATCAAATTATAGAGTTTCTTAAGACATCTCTTGTGGTATTTTCTTACTTTCCTATCTTTTAAATGACCTTATGACTTCTTTGTTTATGATGTTCTAAATGTAATCTCACAGTTTATCTTGTTCTTAGTCATTAGTTTCCCCAGTAGTGTGGGAGGTACCATTCAATCTGAGGAGCTCATCTCTATGCACGGCTTCAAATGATGTTTTGCTGCGATTCCTAAGGTTTTTGTGTGCTGAAAATTTTTTAATTAGATCATCAGATTCTGTGCTTCAATATGTCCTAAAATAGAATCTCTGGTGAAATCTGTCTACCATGGTTGTCTCAGCTAATATGTCTTTGAAACCCTGCAGGCATATCTTTGAGTATAAGGAATTCTAGTGGTGCAATGAGTTAAATGTTGGCATACTAATGGAAAGGTTGGTAGCTCAAACTGATCAGCCTGTCCACTGAAGAAAGATGAGACGGCCTGAGCTTGTACATCTTTACAGCGTCAGAAACACAAGGGAGCAGTTTGACTCTGTCCTCTAGGGTCACTTTGAGTTGGTATTTACTCAACAGTGGTGGTTATCTTGCTGTTGAATGTTCAGACTTACACCAACACGTAAGCTACCACAGTACAACAAACTGGCAGAAAAATAGTGGACAGAGTGAATTACCCCCAGCAAAATCAGGCTACACATTTTGAAACATCAGGCTTTGGTCATTGGTGATGAAGATATTTAGTAACTTTCCAAACTACTATCAATGTCAAGCATAATGGCCATACTCATAAAAGTGCTTGCATAAACTGAATAAATAGTTTTATGTGCTGAATTAATACCTTTCTGATAAAATATAGTCTCTTTTAATCATACATTACCTGTATGACAATGAAGATGGACTTTACATTGGACACATTCTTTGTAAAGTAACTTTTATCCCCAAAAGTGTGCGAAGCATTTTCTCATTCATTTATTTTATGTCATTTATCAGTAATATTCATTTTATTACTAAACATATGCATATATACAAACATACATTAAAATAGAAACAAATTAATGTAAAGAAAGTTTTCAAGAAGCCATACCAAATATTCTCAAAATCACAAAAGCCACGCCCAAGGCCATAGAACGTTGGTTATCAGACACAATTCTGTAAGCAAATAGCAGTGATATCATCAGCACATTATTAGTATTGGCTACAGTAAATATATGCTAAGTTCAAAATTTTTCCCCCTTTGCATAAATTAAAGTAAAAATCTGTGCTCATTTGATAAGGACTGTTCTTCTCCCTACTTCTCCATAATCTGCCTTATCCAACCCATTGCCACTTAACTGATTTTGACTGATAGTGACCTTACATAGGGTCGCTGACGTAAATCTTTACAGGAGCATACATCCTCAACTTTCTCCCACAGAATGACTGGTGGGTTTGCACTGCTGATGCGGGTTAGCAGTCCAATGCTTACCTGATTGCACCATCAGGACTCCTTACTAGTTGACTCAATGGCAGTGGGTTTTCCTGCCCTTGACAAACAAACCCCCCCCCCAATCCTTTGCTATTTTTAAGAATAAAGAGTTACAGTCAAAGTTCTCTTCCGTTGTCTCCTTTTCCTTCAGTGAAAAACCTTAATATCAGCTATTATGCTTACCCTTTTTTATTCTGTCATATGCATACATTGTTTGGTTTTCTCCTTTTGCTTTTGTGAAATCCACTGCTCAACCTTACTTTCTGCCTGTAAAGCTGATCTAAATCAACTACATTAGTAAATATCCTTGCTTTCTCTCTGATTGGGACACTACAGAATGAGAGACGAAAGCAGAGTGTGGAAGAGGCGAAGGTCTTCATTCTCAGACTCCGTGTTTGTAGTCACCTCAGACTCTATGCCTCAAGAAAAGCAATCAACACCATCTTCTCCAGAGTTTTCTTTGATATGGAAACATGCTGCCTCATGGTGGGCTGGTGGTTTTGAACTGCAGAACTTGTGGTTAATAGCCCAATGCATAACCACTATGCAACCAGAGTTCCTCTATAAAGGGCTAGAAATACTGCATTATACCCTGAGGTTCCTTATACCTAGACTAAATTTTATTTCCATATTTATTATATTTTTGTTTCAGATGAACGTGTTTGTTACTAAAGACTCCATATCCATTGCAATTTTACTTTTTCTTTCTTCTCTCTCTTTTTAAAAGCCACTCAGATGACTGTATAGATTTTTAGGATAAGGAAACTGGAAGAATTTTTTGTTGTTGTTTTTTTTGTAAAGGAAGACACTATATATATCTACACAGCCCATCTCAAGAAGTGAAACAAACAACAATATCCTGTTCTACCCTCCGTATATGTGTTTCTTTTTCTCCCCCATCCTCAATAACCTATCTCTCCCTAGATCATATTTTAAATACTCACTTTATTTAAGCGTATTCAAATTATTCTACTTTGAAAGTACTATAATTCTCTCATTGGGACCTTGTCATGCTCAATAGTTAAGAGTGAAAATAAATGACAAATAACCTTCTCAAAGGTAAAGAATGAGGCATCTATATTTCCTATAAATCATATCCAATTTCCATTTTAAAATATTGAAATATGTAACTTTACAATATAGTAACTTCAAAAAGAAGTTAAAATTATAAACCATCATTTAGCATTAAACATTATAAACATTTAATATAAAATATAGACATTTAAGAATTAACATCATGATCAGAAATTTCAATGAACAATTTAAATAAACTCCATGCTAACCTTGTTCTCTAACTTGAAAAAACAAACTGTAGTGTAAACAATATTTTCAGCCAAAATCACTCAATTTACAAAAATATACCATATGTACATCAATTCATAACTATTTTTCAAGACAAAATAATTCTACCCATATAAACCTGGTGAAAATATATTATTTATTTCCTCTAAGGGGGAAAATAAATTCCCAAGTAATATTAATATGTAGATAAAAATCCATTAATATTATTTTAATGGTGGATTCAATAAGAGGAGGTAAGCAGAGTAAAAGGTCACATTAGTATAAAATTTGGGGCATAACCTGAGAATGTTGGTCATATGCATAATTTTAATGGAATGTTCTGCTTTATTTGACATAGGTTTATTTTAATATATACTATGATGTTGCTTCTCTATCCTACACCTATAGAGTTGTCCATTATTTGCAATTATAATCATTAAAAAGTTGTTATTTGTAAACTGATTGTGGTACCAGTTGTACAATACTGCTTGACATGATTGAACTATGGAATTACATGATATATGTATTAACTCCCAATTAATAATAATTTTTAAGTTGTTGTTGTTAGTGCATCAAGTCAATTCTGACTCATTGCAACCCTATGCCCAACAGAAAGAAGCACTGCCCAGGTGGCATCCTCATAATGGGTGTTATGCGTGAGTCCATGTTACAGCCACTGTGTCAATCCATCTCACTGAGCAGTTTCTCCATTGTAAATGACCTTCCAGTTTACCTAACATGATGTCCTTTTCCAGGGACTGGTCCAAAACACGTGGCACAAAATCTCGCCATCCTTGTTCCTAAGGAGTGTACTGGCTATACTTCTTCCAAGAGAGATTTGTTTCTTTTTCTGACAATCATGGTAGGTCAAGATTCTTCTCCAGCATGTCATTCAAACGAGTAAATTCTTTTGCACTCTTCCCTTTTCACTTTTTAATTTCCACATGTATACAAGGCAATTGGGAATACCACACATCAAGTCAGGCACACCTTGCACCTCAAAGTGATATCTTGCTTTTCAATACTGGAAAGAGGCATTTATCTTCAACTTAATTATAATGCTTATTTCTAAATCAAGATGAAAAGATGAACAATTCCCAGAATTTCCCAAATTCAGCTTAATGCTCAGCATAAATTTTTTAAAGACATATTTACAATAATTTCATGAAAAACACAAAACGAAGACTCTTTTTTTCATTTTTAATATAATAGATAATTCTATGGCTGTTTGATTTCATAAGCACGAAGGAAAATCACCAACAGCTAGAGACGGATTTCTATGAGATGAATGTCAGATATGTGTCTTGTCTCTAACCTTTTTTAGCATATTTTGACATTAATTAACCTCATGGTTTCTGAAATGACTCATTTTATATCTAGCAGAATGGTAAAACGGAACAAGCCCCTAATTAGAATACCATATATGCTATTTGCATATTGCTACCCAGTCATTTGGATCTGAGTTACAAAAATAATGAATTAATCCAATATACTGCATGTCTACATTTATATTTTTAGTTTAGTATGACTGAAAATGAAAAGAAAGAGCTGAAACCATCTATGAAAGCGCTGACAACATATGTACGAATGTGTTTGACACAATGCATATACCCTGTTACCCCGAAAATAAGACAGTGTCTTATATTAATTTTTGCTCCCAAAGATGCCCTAGGTCTTATATTCAGGGGATGTGTTATTTTTCCATGAAGAAGAATACGGTACACATTTATTGCTGAACAATAAAAAAGGAAATATATTACCTGTATACGGTACGGTAGTAGTTGTCATCACAAACCAGCATAACGAGACAAACTGTGGATCCTACAGTATCAAGAATTTCTTGCTACTACCATTATTTCCATGTACAACTATCTATGGTACATTTACTCACACTTCCTGTCTGCTCCAGCTGCGCTGCGGCCAACAGTGAGCTGCGTGGCAGCACCCACCACTATGGTCCAGAGTCCAGAGTTACGGTAGCTTCAGGGGGCGTTATTATCAGGGAGGCCTTATGTTCGGGGAGGTCTTATTTTCAGGGGGATGCCTTATATTTCCTCAAGAGGCAAAACTATAAGTAGGTCTTATTTTCAGGGGATGTCTTACTTTCGGGGTAACACAGTATGTATGACAGGTTTGCTCAGTATGTCAATCGTGATCTACTAGTCGATTGCAAATGTAGTGTAGGTAGATCACATGATATTAGAAAAATAGACATAAGTCTATCATCAATCCCGTCACTTAATTGATATAAAGCGCAGCCAATCAGATGCAATCTTAGGTGTAAAACGCATGCATAAACAACTGATTATCGCCAATTTTTAGACCTTTTTTCCTCTTAAATGTAAGAAAGGGTATTAAAATGAGTGGGGGAGCTGGACCAAGTAAGAAGACAAAAACATATCACTTTCATCCAGAAGGGGAGATTTTGACACTACAAGCTGACATTCAGCTAAAGTCCAGAGTGCAGGAACAGTTCTGGAACTTACTCACAAAGGGAAAGTATCCAAACATGAGAAAATGTGCTATCTCCTTGACTGCATTATTCGGCTCTACTTATTTAAATGAGTCTGCGTTTTCCCACATAAAGATCATTAAATCCAAGTACCATTCCACCATGACTGATGATCACTTGGAAGTGTGCTTGAAGCTGGCTGTCAGCAGCTACTGTCCGGACTATGCATCCCTGGCTCATTCCATTCAGTGCAAGTCATCAGAGTAAACTCAGGTAATGACAAAAAATGTACATAGTTAATTGTATTGTGTTGTGCAATATGGACTCACACAGTTATGCAAGGTACATAAACATACACAGTACATATAAAGAATTCTCAATGCATTTATGAATAAGTGTAATAAATAAAAAAATTAATATATGCTTTGCACTTTTTTAGTTGGTAGATCATTTTGACTTGATAATTTCATAAGTAGTTCACATGCTGAAAAAGTGTGAACACCCTGATGTCTGGATTGTGACAAGAGCCCCAATAAAATTAAATTTTAAAGAAAAAAATATAAAGACTGAAAAAATCAAAGTATTTGTCAAAAGAGACACTGGAACTTGCTCTTAATCATAGAGTATCTATGATTAAACTAACGGAAGCTACGAGAGTAGCTAATGGAAGAAAGAATAAACTATAAAAGCTGAACACAAATTTTCAAAAGGTAGCTCAAAAAGAGAAAGCAAAATATAATAATGAAAGGTGCAAGGAAGAACATGCTCAACATATCTTAAACTGAAATAACTAAGAAAAATTCAAACATCAAGTTGCAATATTGAAAGATTTTCTGGGCAAAATATTGACCTATGCAGGAAGCATCAAAAGCAGATAAAAAGAGAGGGGCTGGCCCCAATCCCAACTATGTGGAGAGCTGTCCCTCCCCCGCAGAATAATTTAGTTCAGAGGACAGCACTGAAGCTGCAGCTCAGGGAGAGGGACATGTTTGATCAGAGCACATGGAAGCAAATGCAGGGGGAGGAAGAGAGAGTGGAGCACATCCTGGCCCACCAAGCCTTGAGGACAAATCCTTGCTCACAGCAGCCAATGCACAGAGAGGACCATATGGCCGGCCCCACTATGAAACATGACATCCTTCACTGATCCATAGCCCTACAGGGGACAACAGTAGAGACAAAGTGTGGGAATTGCACCCAATCTGACTCCACCACACTGATGCAAAACACTGAAGGCATGCAAAGGAACAGCAAGGGAAATGGGCATCTATCTCAGAAGCAACAAAGCCCACATGTAAGAAGCACACCAGCATATGTGATCACAAGGTGTCGAAAGGATCAGGTATCAGGCATCAAAGAACAAAAAATCATATCATTGTGAATGCAGAGGAGTGCAGAGTGGGGACCCAAAGCCCATCTGTAGGCAATTGGACATCCCCTTGCAGAAGGGCTGCAAGGAGGAGACAAGC
>NW_022111373.1:44252701-44253802 GCF_000313985.2 Echinops telfairi | reverse complement strand
ATTTAAGTTGTCAAGGATTTTATCTTGTTTGGATACACAATTCAAAACTCGCTACCAGCGAGTCAGTACTGATTCATAGCAACCTCCTGTGGGTTTCTGAGACTAAAAGTTTACAGGAGTAGAGAGCCCAGTCTTTCTCCTGATCAATGTTTATGAAAGCAGGAGTTAAAAGATCAAATGACACATTATATTGGGGAAATCAGCTGCACAAGAACTCTTTAAAGCAGATTACATTGAGGACTAAGGTGTGTATGACCCAAGCCAGGATGTTTTCAATCACTTCCTATTCATGAGAAAGTTGGGCATTGAATCAAAATAACTGAAGTAGAATTGATGCATTTGAGTTATGGTGAAGAGTATTGAGTGTATCATGGACTGCCCAACAAACAAATCTGTCTGGGAAGAAGTACAGCAAGAATTTTCTGCTCCTTAGAAGCAAAGATAGTGAGATCTCATCTCATGTACTTTGGTCATATTATCATGAAAGACTCACACCTGAAGAAGGACGTCATGCTTGGTAAAGCAGAGGAGCAGTGACAAAGAGGAAGATCCTCCACAGGATGAATTGACAGTCATGCAACAATGGGCTCAAACAGCAAAATAATTTTAAGGATGGGGCAAGACTGGGTGGTGCTTGTTTGTTTGGTTTTGTGCATGTAGAATTGCTATGAGTTGACACTACCTCGACGGCACCAAACAGCAACAAAAACAACAATAACTGTGGGTTATGTGTTGGGCTGTTAACCACAAGGTTAGCCATTCAAAACCACCCATAACTCTCGGGGACAAAGCAAAGGCTTTCTACTCTCATAAAGATTTACAATCTTGGAACCTCACATGGACAGTTTGATTCTGTGTCACCCAGGCACTTAGTTTATGTTGGCTCTATGGCAGTGATTTTGGACAATTCTCACAAGACAATGATTCTAGATATCATTTTCTATTTTTCTTTCCCGCTGTCTCAAGAAGTGAAAAATCTCATCCATAAGGTTTCAAGCCTAAAATGTGACTGACGAAGGGTTATTTTTGATAGGCTCCTTTTCCTCATCCACCACAACAATCTGCAATTAAATATGTGATTTGGGGGGGGGGAAATTATCT
>NW_022111373.1:44251212-44252041 GCF_000313985.2 Echinops telfairi | reverse complement strand
TTTCATTATCCTCTATAGAATGACTGCCCTGTTACAAACTATTCTATTTCACTTACGTGGATATAATTATTTTATAATTATTTTATAGTTTATATATTTAATTTTGAAAACTAGAAACTAGATAAATGATTTCATAAGTTTAAATTATTATTATTTTTAGGATCCATATATTTTTTTAAATGTTAATAAGTGTTCTTGGGTCATAAGTCAAATATTATACAATTCAATAATTCTATCATATCAAGAAGGGTTTTACAATATTTACCACAATTAATTTTAGAGCATTTTCTTTTTGTTATTAGCTACCTATTTCCCCCCAACCTCCCCTGCCGTACCACCAGGAAACCCTTAATCCAATTACTGTCTTTATAAATTCACCCATCTTGAATTACATATACTAATAAACATACAAATAACATACAACAGAGCCAAAAAAAGCTAACAAACAGAAAAACCTCAGTTTGAAAGAAAACGCAAAACATTAAAAACTAGAGCAACTTTAAAATGGGTCAAAAAGGGAAACAAATGATAAGGTATTAAATTTTGACCTCGTTATATCTGTCTCAACCCACTTTCCACGGCATTCTGTGTGATGAGGCTGTTCCCATACCTCATCTGTGTTCACAGGGAATTCACCAGAGGGTTCATTCACGTATTTCCTCTTTGCTTTTGTTTGGGTTTTTGAGAATGTAATAACCAGGTTTTTTTTTTAATTAAAATTTTAAATTTCATATCCCGTTTTTACTGATGCTCTTTAAAAAAAATCATTTTATTGGGGGCTCATACAACTCTTATCACAATCCAAACATACATCCATTGTGTCAAGCAC
>NW_022111373.1:44246122-44250698 GCF_000313985.2 Echinops telfairi | reverse complement strand
CTGTAGCACCATATCTTCAGTGATCTCTTCATGAGGGTGAGTATTAAGTATTTCCATGTTATAAGAACTGTTTTTATATTGGGGCTACAATTTAGTGTAAGCCCCAAATCTATTCACATTTCCGTGGTACATGCATGCCTCTGGTTCACCTTACAGACATTTTTGTCTTTTTTATGTTAGTGAAAATTATCAATCGTCTCGCCAGAGCATAAGGCCATTCTGTTGATCATGTCATCAATTTAACAAATGGTAAAGAATGAAAAACATAATTAACAAAACTAGATTATACAAGTGAAGCCTGGCTACGAATCACAATACATGAATGACTGGTATACAGATTAAATCCTTATGTGTCTGAAACTCTTTATACAAACAATGGGGGCGTGGTAAGGCAAAAATGTTCCATTATATATATTGACAGCGGTAGAATCAGACGTATCATATTGATACATATCTTAATCTAGCAAGAAGGGCATTGAAGTAGTACGTATATGGTGGTCCACCGACAGTTCTATACTCTTGGTATAGCTGTCTTGTGCTTCTTCTCATATCATGTAGTTTCAGCCTTACATGCCAGGACTCCAGGTGTGTTGGAGATAGAGTCCAGTTCTCTTCATGGGATTTCCACATCAAGTCCTTCTGTTGTGGCCTAGGAAGATGTTGTTCTCCTCAAATATATAAGGTCTAAAGTCCCAGTAGTCTATATTGCATGGCCCAGGTCCATGTGCCCAACTAGGAATGTAGTACCAAGCATATTATCCCATTGGGTTCCATATAAGTGTTGTTAAGCAGTTTTTCATTTTGTTTGTTTCCTTTTGAGGGGTTGTTCCTCTCCATATTTCTGCCAACAGAAATGCATGTGCCTTCACTGAGATATGCATGCTCCTCTCCCCCCATTTTGACTTGAGTTTACCATCATGATAGCTTATCACTCTGGTAGGAGTGTCTGTGAGTTTCAGGTAACCTTTGCACAATTTTGTATGGCAGCAACTAACTGGTCTTATCCCTTGCCTCGATCTTGAAAGTTTGATCCCAGTTTGAAGTGAGTTCTCCCTTGTCAAAGTGCTAGTCAAGCTCCCTACCGTGTTGTTTGGAAGAGTGGGTTAGCAGATTGCGTGACCTGGAAGCAGGAGTTTGCCTTCATCTTGGTGTTTATTATTATAGTAGTGAGCTTATAAAATATTTTTCCATTTGTGATTGACTAATTTTGCTCAGTATAAGGTTTCCAGGTCCCTCCATGTCATGAAGTGTTTCATGGTTTCATCGCTAATTTTTAGGGATGCGTAGTGTGGTAGTTACATAATCTAGTGTCAATTTGAAGATTAAGAGTGTAGGGGTGGAGTCTAGGCTGTCAATCAGGATAGAGCCAGTGAGGCCTCTGTGTGGGCATGGCCTTACCCTGAGAATTCTGCGAAATCTGGTTTTTCCTCCTTGGAGGAAGGAGAGACTCTGCTCATTCCCTTGGAGATACTCTACTGACAAGACACCTGGCACTACGCCCTGGGAGCTGGAGAAGTCACATGGATCTACCCTGATGCAAACAGACCTCTAGAGCTGGAGAAGCCACATAGAGACCCTGCCAGTGCTGACATGCTTACAATGCCACTGAATTCACAAGTCTCCCAACCCAGTGGCCTGTGATCCTCCTACATTCAGCATCATTGCATGTGTTTTGTGAGTCTGAAGAGGACTTTATGGATTGGTATTGGACATATGGGCTAATATCAGACTTATGGGCTTGGACTGAACTGGGTTAGGATGCTTTCTTAATGTACAATTACCCTTTATATAAAACTCTCTCTTATACATATATGTCTCCCTGGATTTGCTTCTCTAATCTATCTGGACTAACACACATATTGTATATCCCATTGTGTGTGTGTACCAATTTCTTGAACCATTTTTCTAGCTGTTTCCAGTTTTCTGCTATTGTGAACTGCGAAATGAAGATGGGACAGTATGTGTCTGTTAGTGTTGTTCAGTCAGTCGTTTCTTTGGGCTATATGCCCAGCAATGGTATTGCTGGATTGTACAATATTTCTTTTTCCAGTTGTCTTAGGTATCAGTTGATTGATTTTCACAATGGTTTCACATATATATGACCCCACCAGCCGTGTATGAGTGCCAGTCTCTCTATATACTCTCCAGCATGTTATTCCCTGTCCTTTTATAATATTTAAATTGTGAGATAATTGTTGGTATAAAGTGGTTTCTCCTCATTGTTTTGATTTGCATTTCCAGATGTCTGGTGAACAAGGACATTTCCTCATGTGTTCTTCACTCCTCAAGTGTTGTCATTTGTGAATTATCTATTCAGGTCCTTTGGATTATTTGGTTTTTTCCTTATTGAGGTTTTGTAGAATTCCATAGATTTTAGTAATTAGTTCCTTGTCCATTATGTCATTGCTGATTCCCCCCCCCCAATCCACGTGCTCTTTTTTACTCTTTGATGAAGTATTTTGGTGTACATAGGTATTCTTTTTTAATAGGTGCCAGTCATCTATTTTGTGTCCATTGTGTGTGCTTCCTAGGGTCACTCTCTTAAGTTTGCTCTTCAATCCCTTACTTCTTGGACAGAGTTTCCTCTTCTAGTGTGCTCGTAAGAAAAGGAATCTGATAGGAGTGTCTGGCCCAACTAAACCTCTTGGGGAGAACAGAGAGGATCACAGCCATGTTGTGTGTGAGAGGTTTGCAGTCTGCAGTGGCACACAGGTCACCTTACACAGAAATAAAGGTTGGGGAGGTGGGAGTGAAGAACCTTCCCTGATTTAGGGAAGCCTGGTTCCCACAGCAGTAGGTGTAAGATACTTATGAATTCTGTGAATTCTGACTCCAAGAAAGGAGCCTGCTTGATGTGGATGTGCCTGAGCCAGTGAACACAGAGCTCCTGGTGTTGCTGCTGTATCAAGATGAGAGTCCACATGGATGTAAAAGGGTCACTAACCAATCCATTATATAATAGGGGGCGAAGTAAGTAGCCAAAAAGAAAAAAGAAAAAAGCGAGTCCTTGGTTTGGTGACCATCATCTTCCCTGCTCCCAGGGAGCTCCAATATGTCCGCATGGTGTAGAATGTAGGCAAGTATGTTAGACAGAGTTCTATAGAGAAACAAAACCAAGACATTTGTGATTACATATATATTTCTATAGATAGATAATATACAACATATGAAATAAACAGCTAATTAGTCCATAGAGCAGTACAAATGGCTCAGTGCAACTCACTTCTGTGACACAGCTAATACAATGGAACTCCTTCAAATCACGAGGGCCGCCAGGTGCAAGTCAAGGAAGCAGACAGCTGAGTCCTCTGTAGGGCAATTCAGGCTATCTAGCCCCAGGCAGCAAACAGCAAGGCAGGTCACCAACAGTCAGCCAGAAGACAGAGTCCAACAGTCCCCAGCTCAAGCGATGGATCCAGTAGCATAGCGAAGCAGGTCTTGAAGGAACCTCAATCTACAGCAACACAGTCTATGGGTTAGGTGTCCCACGGGTAGTGTAGCTTGCAAATTGAGGCACAGAACAAGCTAAGGCAGCCACACACAGGTCTGATGATCAAAGAACAAGAGACAAGAAAGGCGATGTTCTCGAAGTCATTTATCTCTCTGCCCTTCAATTAATCTCACATGTGTTCATTGGCCAGGTTGGCACAATAAACCTACTGGTACCTATCACAGCAAGCATGGAAGGAGTAGTGTCTCTGAGAGCAAGGAGCATAAGTGGATCTGGGAATCCAAAAGTGGGAAGTTACATTGCCTCTTTTATGAGGGGACTCCCAGGCATGCTGGCCAAGTGATCCATCCTCCAAGTAGAGGTCCAGAGGGTCAGAGAGGAAGAGTGAATGGATATGGGAGCTGGGATAGGGCTCCTGATCGACAGGTGGGAGTGCCAGTGGTCTCGGAGTTGAGGAAAGGGGATGCCAAAGAGACTCCTTTTAGCCAAGGTCCTGCTTCTCTGAGGGGAAAAGAGCTTTTTTTTTTTTTTAAAGAGCAAGCAAACATATAGAAAAGTGTGAAAAATAAATAAAAAGTAATCTTGGGGCCCCCGGATTTCAGATCACATTACCTGTTAAATTCTCTCTAGAACTCACAGAAGTTGTGGTAGTGTTTGGTGTCTGGTGGCCATCTTGCCACAAATCCCCAATAGTTTATATCTTATTGGGGCATTTTGGGGGGGTTTTAAAATTCAACTTTTTTGGTCAAAATTGTAAATATTTGGAAAACAAAACAAGGGCAAGTAAAAGATATTGATACAAAATTATAGAAACCTTCATTAAGTAAAAATATCAAAATGTAAAGCTATTGTTTCTCAATTATTTTCCATCTAGATCTGTACACTTCTGATGGTTGTCTTTACATTTTTCTCACCCTTTTTTGAAGAATTCTGCACTCTTCAATTTATATCATGTCGAAATGGCATGATCAGGGGATTCAAATGATATTTCTTTGAAATATTTTCTGACTTCTAAGAACAAAAACAACAACAAAAGAAGTCTGAAGGGACATGATCATAATTGTAGGATAGATAAGGTAAGACTTCCCAACAAAATCTTCATAAGGAAATAAAGAGGTTTTTTTT
>NW_022111373.1:44242929-44245256 GCF_000313985.2 Echinops telfairi | reverse complement strand
TTCTGCTTTGAATTGATGTACCCCAGTAGATCTCCTCAGAAGCCACAGTTTGGATCAAAACTTTTTTTTTAAGGCATATTATGTTAGACTGAGTTCTCTAGAGAAGCAAATCAGTGGCACGTGTATGTGTATGTATGTAGAAATGATATCAAGAAATGTCTTTCAGAGTTGTAGAAATCGGTAATCCCAGTCTGATTCAAGTCAGGCTTATCCAGACTCATGTAGCTGTGGAAGCCAACAAACAGAAAATAGTATGAAAAGGCAAGAGAACCACAGGCAGGTGGATGCAGAGGTAAATGAATCCTAGGCTGGCCAAATGTATCCAGCATGGTAGTCCATGAATGTCTTCTGGGATCAGTTGTCAACCCGTCAGGATATTAACAAACCAGACACAGGATCCAGCTCCAGCAGAAGGTGAAAGGTCAAGAGAACTTGGCTCTGCTCAGGTTTTCTCTCTTATACAAAAGGCCACACTCCCAAGGAGATATCATCCAACTGAGACTTTATTAATAGGCTGGACTCCACTCCTAACTTCACCTAGGAGTGTCTAGCTGACATAAACTCCAACCATCACACACCCTAATGATATAACTAGGACAAAGATGAGGATTTCTACTCCAGTAAAGATTTACACTCTCAGAAACCCACAAGAGCAGTTCTACTCTGTCCTACAGGATCTCTGTGAGTTAGAATCTATTCCATGGCAGAGTTTGGTTTGGTATTTAACAAAACTAAAAGAAATAATTACTGTGGGATCTTGTCTCAGCCACTCACTGATCACAGAGACATGTTTAAGCATGTTTTGTTTGGAATAAATCCTTGCATGTATGACCTGGCCTTAGTAGCATGTTCACATAGATGCCCTAAAATGAATGCGTATTTACAAACTCTTCTTTGCCTAGCTCTACTTCTTCCTAAGCCCTTAAAGTTACCACTTTAATTACTTTATTATTTATATTTTCAGTGATTTTTTATATAAATGCAACCTTGAACTCACTTCATTGTCCTGCTAACCATCAGATCAGCCTTTCAAACCCACCAGCAATTCAGAGGGAGAAACATGAGGCTTTTTGCTCCCATAAAGATCGACGGCCTTGGAAACCTTAAGTAGTCAGTTTTACTCTGTCTCCTGGGCTCGTTATAAGTGAACATTGACTCAATGGCAGTAAGTTTGATTTGGAATTATTTACACTGCACTAGTAAACACTAAAAACATCAATTACCTGAAAACAAGTATAAAGAGGTTGGTAAAATACTTCCACTCCAAGAATTATAAAACAGTATTAGGAAAAAGCAAATGAAGGTTTAAATAGACAAAAGCATCTTATCTCAATGATGGATTGAGAGACTCTGTGTAACAAATGTACAAATTCTCCCAAATTGATTCAATGGAATTCCAACAGAACTTCAACATGGTTTTTGGTGTGTATTTTTTTTAGTTGACATGAATAATATTATTTTTAAACTTTTTAGAAATGTAGAAGTCCAGTTGTGATTGTTTTGCTTTTCTTCATTGGTGACTCTTTTCCTATCTTCCATAGTCATCACTTCTTCTCAGAATTTTTTATTCTTTTTTATACCCCTTAATATGTCATCTACATTTGATTTTCTTCCTTATGTGCTTTATCATTTTGTGCTCATTCTGAAAATTTTTATCTGTTTCATAAGATTTGTCAGCCTCATCCCATCACCTCCTATGTATGGCAGAAGGAAAGAATGTTCAGCTCTAGGTCATCATCGCAATGGTTGATGTGTGTGAATCCAGCGTTGCAGCCATTGTGTCAATCCATCTCATTGAACATCTTTTATCCTTAACCCACTTACCGTGATCGAACATGATGTCCTGTTTGTAGGAATGATCTTTCATGATAACATGTCCAAATTACAGAAGAAGTAATTTTGTCAGCCTTGCTTCTAAGAAGCATTCTGGTTGTATTTCCTATTAAAAAAAGTGTTTGTTCTTTAGACAGTTAATGGTACTTATAATATTCTTTGCTGATGCCATAATTCAAATGCATCAATTCTTCTGTGGTCTTCCTCATTTATCATCCAGCTTTCACATACACATGAGACCATTGAAAATACTATGATGTGCATGGATCAAGTACATCTTAGTCTTCAAAGTGACATCTTTGCTCTTGTGGTACTTTAAAGAGGAACTGTGCAACAAATTTCCCAAATTTAATTCATCATTTGATTTTTTTGACTGCTGCTTCCATAAACATTGATTGTGGATCTAAGTACAAATAAATCTTTGACAACTTCAGTATTTCTGTGTATCACATTGTCTCTAGATGTGAGAATTTAAATTTTCTGCACTTTGATTT
>NW_022111373.1:44240297-44241464 GCF_000313985.2 Echinops telfairi | reverse complement strand
TATATGTATTTTCACAAATATTTGCTGGAAAACCATGTGCATTGAGACTAAGGAAAATTTAACAAATAGAGTGAAATATTATCTGGGACTTGAAATGCTGAAATATTCCATAGTTACTCAATTGTGGAATATTTTGGATCTAGGATGAAAATATAAAACCTGGTGTTGTAATTAATGGTGGCAAAGACTTATCTATTAAGCAGAGTAGTTCATCGGGCATAGTCATGATGCTTTTAATGGGGTCCTGTAAGTTCTTTTGGGAAATCAGTGAAAATGTATAATTCTATTGTAAGATTAATATTTTAAAGAAGATTAATCTGTTCCTATTTGGTAAGAAGAAGTAAACAGAATTTGGAGGTATAGAGACCAGTTAGCAATTAATTAACTTATATACAAGATTCTATACTGTACTTAGTGGAAATGTTCTCAGTTTTTCTCTATTGATTATGATCTTGACCTTTGATTTTTCTTAAATGATATTTATTGTATTTAGGGATTTCCCTTCTATTTCTATTTTGTTGAATGTTTTTATTTAAAAAATGGGTGTTTCACAGGGGTAAACTAAGACCATCAAAAAACGCATATTTCCGATGGTCTTAGGAACCAAGACACCACTCCTCTATCCATCTTCAGCTGGGTCCTCCCACATGCAGATACACTCACATACTAGTACCCGGAATGAAGACAGTTACCTATGCTACACCATGCGTCAAGACAAAATTTCATTTATTTGTAATTAGAAATAAATATTTCACAATTTATATTTACATATTGTTTTGTGATTAACACTATGCTTTAACTATGTTCAATTTGTAACAATGAAAATACATTCTGCATATCAGATATTTACACTAAGATTCATAACAATAGAAAAATTACAGTTATGAAGTAGCAACAAAAATAGTTTTATGGTTGGGGGTCACCACAACATGAGGAACTGTATTAAAGGGTCATGGCATTAGAAAGGTTGAGAAGCACTGAACTAGAAGAAGGTTGTGTGTTTCATTGGTTCTACACTGCTCCCTGACAGGCATTTCTCTTCATTGTGGCCGTTCTGAAAGGGGGGTGTCCAAATGACTACTGATGGGCTTTGGGTCTCCATTCTGCTCTCCCCCTCATTCTTTTTTTTTTTTTAAACATTTTATTAGGGACTCATACAACTGTTAT
>NW_022111373.1:44235606-44237567 GCF_000313985.2 Echinops telfairi | reverse complement strand
GCTTGTTTACCCTCAAGCTTTTAAGATCCCAGATGCTATAAATTTTGATAGCCGGGCACCGTCAGCTTTCTTCATCACCTTTGCTTATGCACCCATTTTTGTCTTCAGCGATCATGTTAGGGAAGATGAACGTCACAGAATGCTGTGTTAGTAACACAAATTGTTCTTGCATCGAGGGAGTACTTGAGTGGAGGCTCAATGTTCATCTGCTACCTAATACTTTATAAATAAATATATGTACATAGCTCTATTCCCATCATTGTATATAAATGTATATACATGCCTATATTTAGACCTCTATAATTGTCCTTTGCCTCCCAGTTCTTTCCTCTATTTCCTTTTAATTTCCTCCCATCCCACTATCATGTTTGGCCTTCATTCGGGTTTTGGTCATTCCTCTCAACTACATTGCTCTTGATAGCCCCCACCCCCACCCCCAAGCATCCTTGCCCTCCTTAACATGAATTTTAGATCACTTATTATTTCCTGTCCCTGGGTTTGTTGCACCCTCCTCCTTTTCCCCTATCTTTCTCTCCCTGTCCTGTGAGGTTTTCAATTATCAGTCTGCACTAATTTGAATATCAACACAGTGTATTTCTAGATATTTGTTTGATACTTGTACAATCTTGCAAGTAGTGTGTGTTTTTTATTTCATTTAGGTCTGTTGTGATGTCACCTTTCTTATCGAATTCTAGATATTTATCTTATTTCATTTCTTTTGTTATTTGCCAGTGGCTGGTCAATTTTGTCAATCAACTCAATTTTGTTAATCAACTCAAAGAACCAATTTCTTGTCTTATAGATTTTTTCCCACTGTTTTTTTTTTTGGTTGTTTTCCAGTTCATTATTTCTGCTCTACTCTATAATGTATTTTCTCCCATTTGTTGAAATTTTATCTTGTAGCTCTTGTTCTAGTTGTTGAGTGTTGATTTTTTATTTCTCCTTTTTTTCCTCCATGTGTGCATTCATTCTCTAAATTGCCCTGTGATAACTACATATGTTATTTTCCCAAAAGCCTTGGTATTTGTTGTTAGTCTGGTTTGTTGCATTCTAATTTTTTTCAAAGTCTATCTTAATTTTATCCCTTATTTGATCTGCTACACAGTTGTTTTTAAGTAGTATGCTGTCCAGTCTCCATGTTTATTGTTGTTTCTGTTCTTTCTATCATTGATTTCCAGTTGTATAGTATTGCTATCTGACAAAATGTGTTATAGAAGTTCAATGTTTTTCTCATTTCTTTAGGCTTGTTCATGACCTAACACATGGTCTATTCTAGAGTATATACCATGTGTACTGGAGAATAATGTATACAGTGTTCTTGTTAAATGGAATGCTTTGTATATGTCTAGGATCTCGATCTGGTTGAATATATTGCTTAGCTCCTCTGTTTATGATTTTCCTGGTGATGTCTGACAGTGGTATAATAAAATCTCTTACTAATATTGTCATGTTGCTTATTTCTTGCTTCAATTTTGTGAGGGTTTGATTGATGTACTTTGAGGGACTCTTACTGGAAATATATATGTTTAATATATTACATCTTCTTATATTATTTCCTTAGTACCTATGTGGTATCAATTGTTCTCTAATGTTATTTGTCTTGAGGTACATTTTATCCAAGATTAATATTACCACACTTATTTTAATGTTGTTGGTTTTTCTTTTACGGTTTCCATTTGCTTGATAAGTTTTTCTCTGTCCTTTGATTTGTAGTCAATTTTTATCTTTCAGTTTAATGTGTGTCTCTTCTAAGCAACATATAGATGGGTCTTATTTTCTAATCCAATTTGCTGCTCTGTCTTTTTATTGGTGCATTTAAGACACATTCAGTGTTGTTATTGGTATATGCTGGTTTGCTTTTGTCATGTTGCTGTATTTCTATTTTTTTGTAGTTTTATTGGGGCTCTGTTTCTCTGTTTCTGTGTTGTTTTGAGTACTTCCTTCATTGTATTGTGCTCTGA
>NW_022111373.1:44215148-44234831 GCF_000313985.2 Echinops telfairi | reverse complement strand
CCTCTCTAGAAGGTAACTAAACATTCTTATGAACTCTATTTCTGGAACATTTCCAGTTCCCCCTTTCCCCATTACTCCATTAGGTTTTGGTGATTTTTGTTGCTTGTGTGTTTGATTTTTCTTTATTTGACAGTTTGTGCTGCTGCTGACTACAGTTTCCACACCATAATGATGTAGTTATTAGTGATGAGTGGGCTTCCTGGTTGTGTAGAGGAATTCACTCTGTCAAGTAGCAGGGAGGCATCTAATAGGAGCCATTTAACAAACAGTGGAAAAATGGAGAAAAGAGGAGAGAGATATCCAAGTGGGGAGTTGAGAAGGAAGAAGAAAGAAAATAAAATAAAAACTTAACAATGAAGATGTTGATAATGGATAATCTGAATAGACAAAGAGGGCTGTACAAATCATATTTGAAAACATGATTGTTTTAAGAGGTATAGTAAAAATTAATAAGTATTTTGAAAATATAATTCATGATGAAAAGGAGAAAGACATCAGAAAGAGATAGTGAGGTGGGTATGGGGGTAGGAGAAAAGTGTACACAACAAATCAAACCAGTAAAATCGATTTTATGTATACATATGTTTATAACAATTAGGAGAATTAAAAAAGAGAGAAGATGAAATAAGAAAGAAAAGAAGGGGAAAGTTCAAAAAGCCAGAAAAGACAAGGAGGAAGGGGTTGGGTGTTGGCTTGGGTGCAGATGTGGGGTGCTGTTGCTAAGGCAGCATGAACATGGGCAAGTTTGTGCCCCAATAAGAGTGCATGAGGAAGAAAGTAGAAAGAAAGAAAAGAAAAAATATTTTGGGTTTTTTGTGCAGGGCTCTATGGTGGTGTTGGCATGAGTCTGTTTCCATCTTGGAGTGTGTATACCCATAGGGTGCAGGACCTCAGGAAGAGGAACTAAAGGGGGAACAAGTGCTTTGGGTGGGAATTTCCAATCCTTTGGCATTGTTGCTGTGTACAAGCATTCACGACCAACTTGGGGCAGTAGGGGTGCTTGTTTGCGGGGTGGAGGGTACCAGAGTAGGAAAACATAAAGAAGAAAAATTGGGAAAGTATTGCTTAGAAAGTTTATTTGTACCCAATAGTGAGGTTGTTTGCACCAAACAACCCAAAGTGTGTGCTATTCATGGTGCTTTCAGGTGCTAGAGATGTAAGAGGTGTACTTGCTGGGTTGGAGCAGGGACAAGGAAAAATGAGCTCTGCACTGGATGTCAGTGGGTTTCTAGTAGCATGTTTATGAAGGAAGGGCAATGCAACAAAGTAGTTTGGTTGGTTGATCAGTGGTGAAGGAATGTTGGCTACAGCAAACAAATGTTGCTCATCTTCACGAGTGACTTTACCGTGTCTTCCCTTTGCTCCTTCCAATACCACAAGCTTTAAGGAAATTTTACATACTTAGCTTTTCATTTACTTTTCTAGTTTCCTGAGATCACAATACTTTCTTCTTTGTGAGAGGTCTCTGATAATTGCTGCAAAGGTATTCTTGTACTTGTTCCCTTATGCTCATGTTCCCAGGAATTTTTCCCAATTTTAACCTGCACACAATCCCTTTGTTCTGTTTTGTCTATGAGGTGGTACCCCCTAAAACGAAAATTGCACTGGGCAGAGTGGATCTTTTGTAGTAAGCATTTTTCCCAGTAGGCAAGTGTCACACAGCCTGCTCTGAGGTAGTACACCCAGTGGCATTTCCTGGGAAGATTCTCTTTGTTCACAGAGAATTTTTTTTGTGAAAGCAATTTTACTCAATCCTTGTTTTGGTGATGGGCAATTTAAGAGAACTATGCACAGCTGTGAAATTTTGTTTTCTGATCAGGAAAAATACCATAGAAACTGCTGTGGTGTTGGACACAGCTTACAAGGAAACGCTATGGGGAAAACTCAAGTGTATGAGTGGTTATCTCATTTCAAATAAGGTGAAATGTTGATTGATGATAAACCTCATTCTGGACATCCATCAATTTCCCAAACGGATGAAAATGCCAACTCATAATGGATTTGGACTTCATTCCAGCAGGTCAAACTGTCAACCAAACTTTCTATTTAGAGGTGTTAAAAAAGATTGCCTATAAGTGACAAAAAGACCAGATTTATGGCAGATGGGAGATTGGTTTTGCCACTATGACAATGTACCTACTCATGCAGCCATCTTAGTGTGCCAGTTTTGGGCAAAAACAGCATGCCTTTCTTGCCCTATGCCCCTGACTCACCTGAGCTCACTCTATGCAGCTTTTTGTTTCCTCTAATGCAGGACATAAAATGACAGTGATTTGATGGTGTAGAAAAGGTGAAAAATAAAGGAGGTGCTGTCAGCCATCCAAACAGATGAGTTTGAAAAATGTTTCCAGGAATGGAATTGCAGAATTGACAAATGTATTAAGTGTAATAGAGAGTACTTTAATGGTGCTATGGTTGTTTTGTTAAAAAAAATTAAATACCTAGATTTGAAAAAAATTTCTGTTTGGGGGAGTACCCCTCTAATATATACAGGTTTCAGATGATCACAATGAAGTGTGTGGAATGCCCTTTATTCATCATTGACATTAATTGTTGAGCCCAGACCAACAAAACATATTTCTAAGTAACTGAGGCTTTGGGAGGCATAATCAGCTGAATAATAAGTAGGACATCCTCTGGTCAGTTCTGAGCATCAATGCTAATAGAATAGCAGTAATAAAAACCACATTTTATGAACTTGAGAGACTGCACCATAAGAAATTGCAGTAAATTTAATAATGAAATAAAGGAAAGAAATTAGAATCTGTTGAGTGCACACAGGCATAACATTATTCCATTTTGCAAAAGCAGCCTGGGGCTTTCATCAGACTGCTTTAGCTTCAAAGGTATAGGGGGAATCCAGCTCCACATCAGCACAAGGCCTGTTACCCAAGGTCTGTCGTCACAGACTGACCTTCATCTTTCATCTTTCTTTCTCTATTCTGTTATAAGCTGTTCATACCACAATACTCTGTCTCTATGCTGCATTCCATAATTTTTTTTGCAATGGCTACAAAAGCTCACAGGCAACATACACAACTATGGAAAATCATTAGGGAGGTAAACAAGTTACCACAAACCAGGATAAGAAACCATTAAAGCAAGGGTACAATCTTTGTTACATAGCAATACTTCTTATCAACCAGCAGCAAAATCTCTCTGGTTATCAGCCTCTCAGTGTAATTCCTAATCTCCTCTGACTTTTGCTCCAGAAAGCCCTTCTGCTTCTCTACTTCACAGACTCTTGATCTCTTTTTGTGGCATAGCCTTACCAGGAATTTTCTTCTCCTGTTTCTGAGATGGCTTTCTTATACACAGGGAAATAGCAGCTAAAAGTTACCAATTGCTTCTAGTAATGCTTTGAATACCATATTTAGATAGCCCTACTCAGTTATTTAGTGGGTGGTACAGAAAAATGGATAGAAAACTCATATTAAGAAATTTCACTTCACCACACATGTGTTCGAAAGTGTATTCAACAATACAACAGAAATCCCTGCCTTTAACAAAAATCTTTACTATGGAGGGGATAGGCAGTAAAATTTTGCAATGATATAGTCATATCAATCATAGCTATTTTAAAATTCTTGCTGATGTCTTCTATCACTGATGAATCTATGTTGCTTATCTCTCTCATAATTTTAAGCCAGTTACTCTTGTCATTTTAAATGCCTAGTTATGTTAGATTAAATGATGGACATTTTGCCACAGTTTTGCCTAAGGTAATACATAGTTTGATTTTTTTGACTGCTATTTCTAGGAGCATTGTGGATTCAAGCAATATTAAATCCTTGACAATATTTTTTCCATTTATTATGATGTGGTATATTTTTCCAGTTGTTAGTTACAAATCATACCAAGGCTACACTCTTGAATTTCACCAGCAAATTCTTCAAAACTTCTTAATTTTCTGTAAGCGAGATTGTGTCATCTGCATTTTGCAGGTTGTTGATGAGTCTTACTCTAATTCTGATATCCTGTATCTTCTTCATATAGTCTACCTTCTCTGATTATTGCTCAGCATGTAAATTAAATATAAGTGTAGTGAAAGGCTACAACCTTAACACACATATTCCCTTATTTTAATCTGTTCATTATTCATTTGTTATGTTAGTGGACTGCCTCTGGGTCCATGTACAGGCTCTGCATGAGCATATGAATTGTTCTGGAATACTCATTCTTCACAAGGTTAGTCATAGTTTATTATGAGCCACACAGTCAAATGCTTTTGCATAGTCAATAAGACACAAGTAAATTTCTAGCCAGCAACGATGGATTCATTCAAAAATGTAGAAAGATGAAATTTCTTAAATGAGGTAGAATTGTACAGAGTGAACTATATTCTTTTTTTTATCATTTTATTAGGGGCTCCTACAACTGTTATCACAATCCATACAGAGTGAACTATATTCTATTCATACACAAATTCTGGAGCTGAAAATTAAAATAAATGAAATGGAAACCTATTACCGTGTTTCCCCGAAAATAAGACACTGTCTTATATTCATTTTTCCTCCAGAAGACACACTCAGGCTTATTTTCAGGGGATGTCTTATTTTTATTAAGTATGGTCCAACAATCTACATTGGTTCAAATACAGTTAAGTTGTCTTCTTCTGGAACATCGACCCACAGGGCTGAATCTGAAGGCAGCCACAACTTTCCTCCTTCCCCTTGAGGACGCACAATACCCAAAGCAGAGCGTCCTGCTCCTCACTTCACGGAGGAGACTGATTTTCACTGTCTCTGTCTCCCTCTCTGCCTCAGCTCGCAGCACACACAGAACGACAGGGACCTGACAGAGGGGCCGACCTTGCTGATGGGGCTGCCGCACCTGTCAGGTCCCCTCCCAGATAGCGGCTGTCACGATGGGGCAGGAGGGAAGGGCTGACCGTCTTCATGACTGCTCTGTGCTGCAGAGCACGCCGATCACTATGTCTTATTTTCGTGGGATGGTTTATATTGCACAAATGCTTAGAAATCCTGCTACGGCTTATTGTATCGGTATATCTTATTTTCAGGGAAACATGGTAGGTTTAGTAGCAGATTATGGTACTGCAGAATTTGGTATTAGTAGTTGGAAGACAGGCTAATAGAAAATAAGCCCATTTAAATGAGCAGATAGAAGGAGGTGGGAAAATACCACAAAAAGTGTTAAAGAGAATATAATAGCACAGTGAAAATTCATTAGTAGTCATTAGTTAGATTCTAAAACCTAAGAGAACTTCCATTTATTATATCTAGTGTGTGTATAGTTACTAAGAATATTAATTGATAGATTTTACTCCTACGATTAAGTAATGTAATAATGGATAGTTGATTATTTAAATAAAGGTAATTGTGAGTAAAATTCGAATTTTGAGAATGATGAGGGCAACAAATGTATAAGCGTGCTTTACACAATTGATGTATGTATGGATTGTGATGAATTGTATGAGCCCAATAAAATGATTAAAAATATAAACAATCAACTAATAAGCACAAAAAAATTCACCTAATTATGTGAACCCTGAATTCAAAGATTGGAGGTATGAGAGGGATTCAAATGTATGGACAACCTTTGTTTCTAGCTTTGAACACATAGGGGTACATGTAACAAAGTACATAGCTGGCATCTAAGAACTGGAAATCTCAAAAGACAATCAGCAAAGAAAGAGAATCTCCATTTTTACTAGACAAAGGAACTTAAAGTGGCCCGTGACCAGAATGAATTTTATAGTTACGTTTTCCACAGAAATTCCAGAAAGATGAAATAGCTGGAGCAGCTCATTCATTTTAAGGTGTAAGACAGGAAACTGTATCAGACTATGCCCAGCACCCTGACCATAGAAGTAAAAGATATTAACTGGATGTGATTGGAAGTAGCTATTGTCGCTGTCATCAAGTAGCTATTGTTAGGTGTCATCAAGTTGTTTCTGACCCCTGTGACCCCATGCACCACAGAAGGAAACACTGCCCAATCCTGTGTCATGCTTGCAATTATACCTATGCTTGAATGCATTATTACAACCACTATTATCAATTCATCTTGTTCAGGATCATCCTCTTTTTTGCTGGTCTCTACTTTGCTAAGCATCATGCAGTTTTCCATGGATTGGTCTCTCCTGGTAACATGTCTAAAGTATGTAAGATGAAATCTTCCCATCCTTGCATCTTAGAAACACTCTGGATTTACTTCTTCCAAGACAGATTTGTTTGTCCTTTAAACAGTCCAAAATATTTTCAATGTTCTTCTCCAGCACCAAAATTCAAATGTGTTGTTGTTCTTCAGTCTCCCTTATTCAATGTCCAATTTTCACATGCATATGAGACAACTGAAAATACCGTGGCTTGGGTCAAATACAGCTTAGTCCTCAAGTAACATATCTTTGTTTTCAACACTCTAAGGTGGACATGTGCTTCAGTTTTAACTAATGCAACTTATCTTTTGATCTCTTTACTGTAGCATATATTGTGGATCTAAGCAAGACAAAGTCCTTAACAACTTCAATTTTTTTGTCCATTTATCAGGACGCTACTTATTCATCCAGATGGGAAAATTTTGGTCTTCTTTACATTGAGTCATAATCCATACTGGAAGTTGCAATCCCTTATCTTCATCAGCAAGTGGTCCAAGTCATCCTCACTTTTAGAAAGCAAAGTTGAATTATCTGCATATTGCAGATTGTTAATAAGCCTTTCTCCAATTCTGATTCCACATTCTTCCTCAAAAAATCCAGTTTCTCTGATCATTTGTGCAGCATACAGATTAAATAGTATGATGAGAAGATACAACCCTGAGGCACACCTTTCCTGATTTTAAACCATATAATTTCCCCTTGTTCTGTTCATACAATTGCCTCTTGGCAAACATACAAGTTCCACAGGAGCACAATGAAGTGGACTGGAATTCTCATTCTTCTCAAGACTATTCATGTTTTGTCATTAGGCACACAGTTTCTTGCCTAGGCATATTCCATAAAATATAAGGAACCATCTCTCCTATATTCTCTGCTTCCAGCCAAGATCCATCTGGCATCAAGCCCATCTGAGATTTTCCCCCCTTGTTTTAAGTCCTCTTATGACTCTGGTCTGGACCTCTGGCAGTCCCCTGTCAATGTACTGCTGCAAACTTTGTTGAATGATCTTCTGCAAAATTTTACTAGCATGCAAAATCAGTGATATTGGTCTATAATTTGAGCATTCTGTTGGGACATCTTCCTTTAGAATGGGTACAAATATGGACCTTTTCTGGTCAGTCAGCCAGGTGTTCCAAATTTCCTGGCATAGACAAGTGAGTGCTTCCACTGCTTCATCTGCTTGTTGAAATATTTCAATTTGTATTGCACCAGTTACTGGGGCCCATTTTTTGGCTAATGCTTTCATTGCAGCTTGAACTTATTCATTCAGTACCATTGGTTCTTGCTCATATGCTACCTCCTGAAATGGTGGAATGTTGACCTCTTTTTTTAATGGTCATTCTGTGTGTTCTTCCCGCCTTTGGATGTTTTCTCCCTCATTCAATATTTTGCCCTTGAAACCTATCAGGATTGCAACTTGCGGCTTGGGTCTTTTCTTGAGTTCTTTCAGTTTTTGTGGTTGTTGTTCTTTCAGTTTTAAGGTATGCCGAGAGTGTTCTTTCTTTTTTGTTTCCTAACTCCTGGGCTTTGCGTATTTCATTAGAGTATTTACTTTGTCTTCTTGAACTGTCCTTTGAAATTTTCAACTTAGCTCTTTGACTTCACTAGTTCTTCCCTTTGCTTTAGCTACTCTAAGATTAAGAGCAAGTTTCTTTTGCAATCCATTATGATCTGGCTAGCTTTGTGACAATTTATGTAGGCACAGTAAACTAATATATTGTTCCAAGAAGAAGTAAAGACACAGAAACAGCATCTAATATTTTAGAAATTTTCCATTTTTATACATAAATACATTAATGCAAGATGTTCTGTGAAACAAAAATGAAAATAAATATAATGTAATCATCTAAGCACATCAAAGTACAAATGCTGAAAAAAAATTCTAAACACAGCTAGAGAAAGAGAGAACATATACATTGCCTTTCTTTTTACTCTCTTTATTGTCACTTGGGTGAAAATATACCAATTAAATTGGATTTTCATTCAACAATCACATATTTTGTCTTGTGACATTGATTGCAATCTTCATAATGGAACTGGACTCTTCCCACTTCTGACCTGTGATGACAATTGTAACCATTCCTCCTTTCCTATCCCTTCCTGTCTCCTGCATTTATCTCTGGGCAACTTCTGCCTCTTTGAGCTAAAGGATAGGTTGTTCTACAGGAGTCCATACCTCCTTTATGCTATTGTTCACCTTAGAGGCCCATTATTTGGCTGAAAGTTGACTCACTGGTGCTAGTTTACTTCCAGGCTTAAACAAACACTGATGGTCATAATTTCAGAGATTCTACCTATCTACTTCAGACAAGCAAGCCTAATTTTTTTTTATGATTTGAGTTTTGTTCCATATTTTGCTCCCACTCTACTCAGGACCTTCTTGATTTTGATTCTTTTCTGGGGAGTTGGCATCATTCATTTTAAGATAGGTTATGTATTTGTTCTTAGATTAATGCTCAAAAGAAGCCTGAAGATATAGTACAAGATCATAAACCTTTGAAAAATTCCGATTCAAAACTAAATTAAAGTTGATCAGGAACACCGATTTCTTATCATGAAATATCTGTGTGTAACAAAGAAAAAAAATGAGATATATATTTTAAGAATTCTATCACCTTCTAAAAAAAGTGGCATCCTTCTTAGGAGTTAGGAACTACAACCTCTCTTCCTCCCTGGTAGTCCAATGGCTAAGTGCTTGGCTGATAACTTACAAGAGTAGTTCAACCCCTCAAGCCACTCAGCCAAAAAAAGATGTGATAGTGAGCTTCCAGCCTTTCTACTCTATCATACAGAGCCACTCTGAATCTAAATCAACTCGACGTAGACTGGGTTTTGCTTGTTTGTTTTATGGGTTGCACCCTTCCTCTCACAAAGGAAAGAGAGAGAAAAGAAAAAGACATTTTCTAAAGTGTTAAGCAATTAAAAGGAGCTTAGTTCATTAATTAGGTAGAAAATCATTTATGCTTATTTAAATATTTAAATAAGCATAATATCAACAAACATTAAATATCAACAAACATCAAGGAAATGAAAGAGTCTGATGCCAATAGCACCAAAGGTGAATAGCAAAACATCCAAATTCCCAGCCATGGAATTGATTCTGAATCATAGAATCTGCATAGGGTTTCTGACACTGTGAAACTTTATGGAAGGAAACAGGCTCATCTTTTCTCCTGTGGAGTGACTGGTAGGTTCGCATAACTGACTGTGTTAGTCTCAGTAGGCTGGAGAAACAAGTTCATAAACACACTCATATGTGTATAGGAAAGAGCTTTATATATGAAAACAATTGAATATTGAGAAAACATCCCAGTCAAGTCCAGATCAAGTCCATAAGTCTAATATTAGCCTATATGTCCGATACCAATCTATAATGTTCTCTTCAGACTCATGAAACACATGCAATGACACTGAATGCCAGAAGATCACAGGCCAGTGGTTGAGAAGTATTGTGGATCCAGTGGCATTGTAAGCATCTCAGCACTGGCAGGGCTTCCCACGTGACTTCTCTGGCTTCAGAGGTTTGGCACTATCGGCCTTTCTCCATGTGTCTTCTCCACAGGGATGTCTCACAGGGAGTAAGTAAATAGAGAGAGTTTCTCCCACCTCCAGCGAGGAATACAGGAGTTCCCAGAATCCTCAGGAGAAGGCCACACCCACACAGAGTTCTCATTGGCTATGACCTGATTGACAGCCTAGACTCCACTCCTTCACTCTGGATCCTCAAATTGGCACCAGATTATGTAACTACCATAGCAGTTAACAGCCCAATACATATTCTAAGTGTTTCAAAATGAATCACAATTCATGTAAAAACAGGCTAACAAAAATGTATAAAATATATCCATTGTTGAGTTATTTGTATTGTGATCATGTGAAACTTCTCTAGTTCCCTTACCTTACTACCAAGACTAATAAACTCATAAGGACCTTGTTTATAAGGTGAATTCTGGGAAGCCATCAAATGCCTGCTACCTCTAAGTTAATGTAAGATAGAAACATAGAAAAAGAAAAAAGAAAAGTGATGTGGAATAGATAATTATCCATCAGAAGCAAAACCTTAGTGGAAGATGACAAGAATATTGGCTAATTGTCACAAATAATTGATAGAAGGTTTTGATTGGGTGAGTGCTGCTGATTGGTAGAATAAAGACAAACCACATAAGTTGATGAAAATGTTTTTAGCTACATCTTTCAAAAATCTAATTTCCAATTTTGTTATGGAAAAGGTATAATATATAAAGAGGCATGTTCTAATGAAGGATTATCTCTTCTCTTCCACTCATAAAATAAGCCTATTGTACTATTGCAACATAAAACAAAGATGCTTATTGTTTTTATGATTGAGTTTCTTTTTTATTCTTATCTTTAAATAAAAAAGTAAAAGGAAAATTATAGAGTTAGCTAAGAATAGAACTTACCTAGCCTATATGTCCGATACCAATCTATAATGTTCTTTACAAGTTATACAATCTATAACTATCTACAAGTTGAATATTTTACAGGCGAAAAAGAAACATAATTTTAAAACATTACCTTTCTTGAATAAAGTATTTGTGATTCTGTACACCCTGCAAAGCAGGGAGAAAAGTATTCCACATTGTCTCTTCCACATACAGGAGAAAAATATTCAGTTGAGCATGCACAATGAGCATTGCAATGTGCTTTCAGGTTTCCCAACTGCCCTGAGCTACAAAAAACAACAACAACAGATTAAGTGTAATTGTAGTATCATTCTTTTATATGTACTTAAGTATATGTTAAGATGTCAAAGAAATTCATAAAATATACTTACTCAAAGAAATTATTTTTCTTGTTTTGTAGTTGTTATTAACATGCACAGCTCTATATAAACCAATTCAATAATTTCTGTAAGTCCAATTCTGTAACATTGATTACATTGCTCAAGTTCATTTTCACCCTTTTTATCTAAATTGTTCATCCTCCACTAACATATACTGCTAAGGTATAATCAAGTGCTATATAGGGTTTGGTTTCTTGGTTTTGAAATTTAGGGGCATGGTTTCATGTGACAGCCAGTTATTTGACTTAATATTGTGTTTCCATTCTACCTCCTAATCCATTGGGTTGTGTCTGGGGTATTAAAAGTTTGTAAATGGCTATTTCAGATACACATAAAATGTCTCTATTTGCCTGGAACACACAGGAAGAAGATGAGTCTGGAATAGAGAGGAGAAATTGAATGTGTGATTAAATGCCTCCATAAACATGTGCCTCCTATGCCATGGGAGCTGAAGATCTGAATGATGCCTGGCTACACTGACTAAGAACTTTAAAAAAATCCTATGGAAGACTTCCAATTAAAAGCAAGGAAATGTGAAGCAATTTATGGATCAATAGAAGCTGGATGAATACCCAAAACTATTGCTCTGAGATAATCTTTAAACCTCAGATTACAAAATTACACACAGTTGTAGAAGCAAATAAATTCCCTCGGTTTCAAATCTGTAGGTCAGATGGTAAGCTGGAGGCTTCTCTTGACTCATGTAGATGCAGCAGCTTATGAAGGAGGAGAGTATGAAAATGAAGTAGTAAGAAGACAGTGTGCTGGATGCAGTTGAATGACCCCAAGGTTGTCAGTCTGCTGATGGCTCCTGGAATAGGCAGGCAGCACCCCCAACGAAGCTTTCTTCAAGTTGCATCAAAGCTGTTGCTTAATCAAGGGGACTGCTACACACCATCACTACCAATTTTTTTTAATTATGCTAGTGTGACATAACTTTCTTCATTCTTTTAATCTATCTAGGCCTTTGTTCTAAGAGGATTTCCTTTTTATTGTTATCATTAAAAGATCATTTTATTGGTGGCTCTTATAACTCATCAAAACTCATCACAATCCATACATCAATCATATCAAGCATATAAGTGCATATGTTGCCATTATAATTTTTTAATCATTTTATTCGGGGCTCTTACAGTCCTTATCACAATACATACATGCATACATTGTGTCAAGCACATTTGTACATTTGTTGCCATCATCATTCTCAAAATATTTGCTTTCTACTTGAGCCTTTAATATCAGCTTATTTCCCCCCCTTTACCCACTCCCACTTCCCTCATGAACACTTCATAATTTATAAATTATTATTTTGTCATATCTTACACTGTCCGACGTCTCCCTTCCCCCACTTTTCTGTTGTCCATCCCACAGGGAGGAGGTTATGTGTAGATCCTTGTAATCGGTTTCTCCTTTGTACCCCACCTTCCCTCCACCCTCCAGGTATCACCACTCTCACTACTGGTCCTGATGGGATCATCTTTCCTGGATTCCCTGTGTTTCCTGTTCCTATCTGTACCAATGTACATGCTCTGGTCTAGCCAGATCTGTAAGGTAGAATTAGGATCATGATAGTGGGGGGGAGGAAGCATTTAAGAACTAGAGGAACGTTGTTTCATCGTTGCTAACCTGCACCTTGACTTGCTCATCGCCTCCCCGCAACCCTTCTGTAAGGGGGTGTCCAGTTGCCTACAGATGGGCTTTGGTTCTCCACTCTGCACTCACCCTCATTTACAATGATATAATTTTTTGTTCTTTAATGCCTGATACCTGATCCTTTTAATACCTCATGGTCACACAGGCTGGTATGCTTCTTCCACGTAGACTTTGTTGCTTCTGAGCTAGATGGCTGCTTGTTTTTCTTCAAGCCTTTAAGACCCCAGACATTATATCTTTTGATAGCTGGACACAATCAGCTTTCTTCACCACATTTGCTTATGCACACATTTGTCTTCAGTAATCATGTCGGGAAGGTGGGCATTCACTGATATGATTTTTTTGTTCTTTGATGTCTGATACCTGGTCCCTTCTACACCTTGTGGTCATACAGGCTGGTGTTCTTCTTCCATGTGAGCTTTGTTGCTTCTGAGCTAGATGGCTGCTTGTTTTTCTTCAAGCCTTTAAGACCCCAGACATTATATCTTTTGATAGCTGGACACAATCAGCTTTCTTCACCACATTTGCTTATGCACACATTTGTCTTCAGCGATCTTGTCAGGAAGGTGAACATCATAGCCAGTTTAATAGAACAAAGTGTTCTTGCATTTAGTAAGTACTTGAGTGGAGGCCCAATATCCACTGCTGCCTTAATACTAAACCTATAAATATATGCACGTAGATCTGTTTCCCTACACTCTTATATAAATATATTTACATATGTACATTCCAGTCTTAAAACCTCTATATATACCTGTCACCTAGTTCTTTCCTCTATTTCCTTTTACCTTCCTCTTGTCCCACTATCATGCTCAACCTTCATTTGGGTTTCAGTGATTTCTCTAGGTTACATTGACCTTGCTGAATCCCTACCTGGCCTCTTACTCCCTCCTTGCCACTAATTTTGTATCACTTGTTGATCCTGTGTCCCTGGGTTGGTCAACACCACCTCTTTTCCGTCACTTCCCCCTCTCTCATGTCCCACCGGAGCCATCGGTCCTGTTGTTTTCTCCTCCAGACTGTTCATTGAGTCTATCTTATCTAAATAGATCTGCAGAGAAAACCAATGGCCCAGAAAAGAATAAATTAATATTTTAAGATAAATTTTTTTTTCTTAATTTAAAAAAGAAAAACCTGTAAATAGATCATGATCTGATTTTTGACCTCTAGGCGTGTCCTCCACTCAAGTCCGATGGGGTGCCATGCTCTGACCCCAAAGCCTATCTTTTGCACTCCCTTGGGAGCTCCCTACTCTGCTCCCCACGTTGCTCTGCCACACGCCTTTAGTGTTTTTCCTTGGTGTTGCAGCGTCAGACCAGGCCAATCCCAACACTGAGTGTCTGGTGTTGTCCCCTGTAGGACCATGGGTCAACGAGGGACATCATGTCTCATAGTGGGATCAGCCCTATGGTCCACTCTGTGCATTGGCTATTCAGAGAAGGGATATCGTCCTCCAGGCCCGGTGGGACAGGATGTGCTCCATTCTCTCTTCCTCCCCATTCATTTGCTCCTGTGTGCTCTGATCAGACATGTCCCTCTCCCCTAGCTGCAGTTTTAATGCTGTCCTCTAAATTAAACTCTTCTTGGGGGAGGGGGAGTTGTCCACATAGCTGGTATGGGGGCTGGACTCTCAGGCCTCTCCATGCCTGCTTGCTGCAGTCACATCCTGGAACACTGGATTTGTCTGGTACCTCTTTCCCTCAGCACACTCAAGCTGTACTTGTCCTTTTGTGTTTGGCTTACTTCACATAGTTAATTTCCTCCAGTTCTTCCCATGTGGCAATATGCTTCATGTGTTCATCACTGCTTTTTGTGATGCATAGTACAACATTGTACCATAGTTTTTTAATACATTCATCTGTTGATGGAAATTTGGGTTGTTTCCAACTCGTTGCAATTGTGAACTCTTCTGCTATAAACATTGCAGCACAGATGTCTGGCCTTGGTTTGTTTCTTGCCTCTTCTTGGTATATGCCCAATAGGGGGATCGCTGCGTCATATGGTAGCTCAATTTCCATCTGTTTTGGAAATCGCCAAATTGATTACCATAATACCTACATACCTACAAGTCCACCAGCAGTGGATGAGAGTTCCTCTCTCATAACAGACCCTCCAACACTTGTTGCTTTCTGGTTTTTTGAATTGGGCTACCTTTGAGCTCATTAAATGGAATCTCATAATTGTTTTAACTTGCATTTCTCTTATGGCTAAGGATCAGGAACATTTTCTCATATGTTTATTGTCCATTCAGATTTCAGACTCTGTTCTGTTCAGTTTCCTTGCTCACCTCCTCAGTGGGCAGTTAGTTTTTCTCTTATTGTAAACTTGCAAAGTATTGTAGATTTTAGTAATAGGCCTTTGTCTGATGTGTCATTGTTGAAGATGTTTTCCCAGTTGGTGGGCTCTTATTACTCTCTTGGTGAATTCTTTCGATGTACACAAATGACGTATCTTCATTATATCCCAATTGTCTATTTCTGACTCCTCTGTATTTGTATCCCTTTCTATTTCAGATGGCCTATGTATTCCCCATGCCAAGGTTCTCAGGTTTGTCCCAATTCCCTCATTAATGGCCCTAATTGTTTTGGGTTTTATCTCAAGGTCTGTGATTCACCTTGAGCTTATCCTTATTCATGGAGTGAAGTAAGGGTCTTGCTTCATTTTTCTCCATTTTTTCTTCAGCACCATTTATTAAAGATGGCATCTGCTTCCCATTTGATATTTTGGGGCCCTTATCAAAGATCAGTTGTTTGTATGCTGATGTTTTTTATTTCTGAGTCTTCAGCTCTTTTCCATTGGTCTGAATATCTGTCGTTATACCAGTACCACACTGTTTTAACTACTGTGGCCTCATAATACGTGTTACCATCAGGTAGAGCAAGCCCTCCCACTTTGTCCTTCTTGAGGAGTTCTCAGCTAATTCTGGGCTTCTTCCCTCTCCATATGAAGTTGGTAATTAGTTTTTCCAATTCTTTGAAGAAGGATGGTGGTATTCGTATGGGGATAGCATTGAGCTTATATAGTGCCTTGAGCAGAACTGACATCTTTACTATATTGTGTCTGCCAATCCACGATGGTCTTTTGTATGTTGAACCATCCCTGCATTCCTGGTATGAATCCCACTTGGTCATGGTGAATTCTTTTTTTAATATGCTTTTGTATTCTATTGGCCAATATTTTGTTCAGGATTTTTGCATCAATGTTCATTAGGGATATTGGTCTGTAGTTCTCAATTCTTGTGGACTCTTTGCCCACTTTGGGTATCAGAGTTATACTACCTTCATTGAAAGAGTTTGGGAGCTTTCCGTCCTTTTCTATTTCTGGAAGAGTTTGTGTAGGGTTGGTGTTAGTTCTTCCCTGAACGCTTGGTAGAATTCTCCTGTGAAGCCATCTGGCCCAGGGGATTTTTTGGTTGGTGATCCCTTAATAACCTTATCTATTTTTCCATTGCTACGGGTCTGTTGAGGTTCTTGACATCCATCTGGGATAGTGTAGGCAGGCACTGCATCTCCAAATATGTGCCCATGTCTTCCAAGTTGTTGAATTCGTTAGAGTATAGGCCTTCATAGTACTGTATCAGTATCCTTTTGATTTCATTTGGGTAAGTTGTAATGTCCCCTGTTGCCTCATCCTTGCAATTGTTGTTTGTTCCTTCCTTTCTTTGGTTAGGTTTGTCAGCGGTCTATCAGTTCTGTTAATTCTTTCAAAGAATCAACTTTTAGCTGCATTATTTTTTTCCATAGTTTTGTTTTCCTTTTCCTGTATCTCAGCTCTGATTTTTATTATATCTATCCTCTTGCTATTAACAGGGTTGCTCTGTTGAGTCTGCTCTAATTGATGTAAGTTTTGTGCCAGCATATCATCCATGAGTCTCTCTTCTTTTTTCATGTGTGCGATTATTACTATCAGCCTTACTCTTATAAACGCCTTTGCTGTATCCCAAAGGTTTTAGTATGTCATCTTTTCATTCTCATTGGTTTCAAGAAACTTCCTGATTTCATCTCTGATCTGGGTCAATACCCACTCCTTTTGCAATATAGAACTGCTCATCCTCAAATTGTTTTCCCCTTTTTACTTCACCGTCCTTCTGTTAATTTCCAGCCTTGTGGCACAGTGATCAGAGAGAGACATCTGTATATGGTGTGTGTGCTTGAATTTAATCAAGTTCGACATGTCACCCAGCATGTTGTCTATTTTCGAATATGTGCCAAGTGAGCTTGAAAAGAATGTGAATTAATCTGCATGTGAGTGGAAAGTTCTGAAAATATCTATCAAGTCAAGTCGCCCAATTGTGCTTTTTAGATCTGTAGCCTCCTTGTTGAGTTTCTTTCCCAATGATCTGACTTTTACAAAGAGTGGTATATTAAAGTCACCAACTATAATTGTTGAGCCTGTGATTTCTTTTTTCATCTTTTGGAGTGTTGGATTTACAAATTTCACGGGTCTCTCATTGGGCGCATACATATTTATTATGCTAAATGGTTCTTGGTCTACTGTTCCCTTGAGCATTATATAGTGCCCATCCTTGTCTCTTGTTATGGCCTGTATCTTGAGGTCAATTTTGTCAGATATTATGATTGCTAACCCTGCTTTTTTTTTCACTGCCATTTGCTTGGTATATTTTCTCCAGCCTTTAATTCTAAAGTTATTTTTGTCTCTAAGCTTGAGACGTGTCTCCTGTAGACAGCAGATCAATGTGTTATGTTTTCTGAGCCAGTCTGTTAGCCTCTGCCTCTTAATGACTGAGTTCAGGTCATTGACATATTACATCCATCTGTGGACTCTGTGATGTCATCTTGTACCTTTTGTGTTGGTTATCTTATCCACTTGTGTTGTGTGTGTGGTTTATGTTTGCCTTCTTCCACTATTGATCCAATGCTATCCTGGAGGCTGTTTTCTCTTTGTCGACCTATGGGTGGTGTTGTTCTATGTGATGGTCTCCTATTTGCCCCTGGCGAGTGTTGATCTTCTGCCCATACTGAATCACAAGGATCTTTTGTAGGGCTGGGTTTCTTTTTATGTATTCTTTGAGGTTGTCCTTGTCTGGGAAGACTCTTACTTCTCCATCTATCTTAATAGATAATTTGGCCGGGTAAAGTATTCTCAGGTTTGCATTGTTTTCCTTATTCCCTCCTCTTCTTCATAGTTTCCGCTGGTAGGTCTGAACATACTCTTAGTTGGGTACCTTTATACGTGACTGTTTGCTTTTTCCTAGATCCTTTTATGATCTTCTCCTTTTCCTCATAGTTGGATAATTTGACAGTCATGTGTCCTGGTGACTCCGTCTTGGGATTCAGTCTGGCTAGTGTCCTTTCATCTTCCTTAATGGTTGTCTGATTTTCATTTATTAAGCTGGGGAAGTTTTCCTCTAATAATTCCCTTGCTATTTTCACTGGTGAATTCTTTGTTGTGTCTTTTTCTGGGAGTCCAATTATTCTAATATTGTTCCTATTCATGGCATCAGACATGGCTCTCAAGTTTTCTTCAGGTCCTTTGATTGTCTTATTTGACTGCTTTTTCCATTGGCTGAGGTCTGCTTTGTTATCCTCAAGGTCACTGGTGTGATTCTCTGCCTCCTCAAGTCTGTTGGCAAAGTTTGTCAATTTACCACTGGATTTTATTTCATCCCTTCAGTCTTGTATTTCTATTTGGTGCATTCCCTTTATCTCCTCTATCATTTCATTCTTTTTCTGCATTGCTTCCCTCATATCCTGTATGACTCCAAACAGCATTCTGAAAATTTATTTCTGTGGAAGGTCAATATCTGCATCTTCAATGCACATTGTTAGGTTCATTACTTCTTCTGACATTGTCTTATCTTTCTCCTGCTTTTTCGTTGAGGCTGTTAGGACTGGTTGCTGTTTACGTGTTGCTTTAGAGGAGCTGGGGCCATCTTCCACAGTCAAAAAGAGCACTGGGCTCTCTCTTGGGGACTTGTATGAGTGCTTCTACATACTACCTGCCGGTAGCTGTACTGAGTGGTCAGGCTGTCGCTATATCTTCCTGTGGATTCACTCTTACTATAGCCGTCAGTATTCTGTTATTTGGAATGTGAGTTGTATAGTCATGTCATGTGACACTCATCGGGTTGTTGTGGGCCCACGAAGGTATCACTTCACTGGCTGATCTCTAAGTAAGCCTTATGGTGCTTGGAGCATCTCGATGGCCTGTGATGTTTCCCTCTGCAACTGTAGTGTCGATGAGGGCATGTGGGTGGACCCTCCTTGGTTTAGAGCACTGTAGCTGGCAGAGGAATTACCGTAGTCAGAGAGATCACTTCAGACGTTGGGTAGATATTTCCGCAGTAGCGTGGACCCCCACCAGTATTGGGAAGGATATTTCCTCAGTCACTTGTAGGGCCTCAGTGAAGAGTTGGAGATCCCCCCCCCCCCGCCACAGTTTGAAGGGGAGAACCCCTGCTGCTTGGTATATGGAAGAGAACCAGCGTGATTTCCCCAGCTGAATGTAAAGCCAAAAAATGCAGGTAGGCGCTCCCCCAGTTGGGCCTTCTGAGTTGCCCTAGGTGGAGGGGAGTGGCCTGGAGGATGCTAGTGGCTTGTAAAAGGAAAGAGAGGGAGAAGTGAAAAAAGAGAGAAATAAGAAAACAAAGACTGTAGCAAAAATGCCAATCAAACCAAGACCCTCTCACACACACACAAATAAAATGCACAGGCTAAACAAAAGTGAAAACAGTAAAAAAAACATCAAGAAAGGAGAACTGAATCTGCTGAGACTGACAGGAGAGAGAGAAGAGTTAGAAGAAGAGGAGAAAAGAAGGAAAAGTGAAAAAAGAAAGGAGAGAAAAATTTTAAAAATAGATAAAGCGATAGCTAAACCCTATGCTGTGACATGTGTAGCACTGTCTCATGATGTGTGCAGCACTGTCTTAGTGGGGAGGCTCTAGCTCTGCCCACTTGGTAGGCAGAGTTACCTTAGGCAGAGGGTAGGTGTCTGCAAACCAGTAGTGGCATGTGGAAAGAAAGAGAGGGAGAAGAGAGAATCATAGAAGCAGAGAGACAGGAGAAGAGAACAAAGAAAGAAAGAAAGAAAGAAAGAAAGAAAGAAAGAAAGAAAGAAAGAAAGAAAGAAAGAAAGAAAGAAAGAAAGA
>NW_022111373.1:44202187-44215048 GCF_000313985.2 Echinops telfairi | reverse complement strand
AACAAAGAAAGAAAGAAAGAAAGAAAGAAAGAAAGAAAGAAAGAAAGAAAGAAAGAAAGAAAGAAAGAAAGAAAGAAAGAAAGAAAGAAAAAGAAAGAAGGGGTATAAACTCAACTGTGCTCACTAAGATTGGCTGTGATGGTAAAGAGGGAAGAAAAAGAGAAGGATAAAATTAAGAATAAAGAGATAGCTGATCCATGGTTGCCTGAATGTGGGGCCAGAAGGGTTTAAACCCTGCCCCACGATGGCAGGTTGGTTTGCCTTTTAATGCAGGGACCGCGTGGTGCTGGGCGGAATTGCCCTAGTTGGTGAGATCACCTTAGAGGTCTGACAGAGGTTTCCTCAGTAGTTCAGAGCACTGTAGATGGCTGTCACAGCTGCCTCATGTGGTGTACAGCACTCCCACAGAGCACAGGCTGGAGTTCCCCCTGCTATTTGGGTTGATTTGCCCGAGGCGGAGGGTAGTAACCTGGAAATCAGTAGTGGCATATGATAGGAAAGAGAGGGAGAGAATAGGAGAAAGAGGGGGAAAATGAGGAAAAAAGAAGAAAGAGAAAGAAAAAAAACCTCAGCTCATTGAAACCAACTGCTATGGGAAAGACAGAAGGGCGAGTGAATAAAGAAAGAAAAAATAGAATGGTAAGTAAGGAGATAAACTGAGACTTCATCACCTGTCTGTGGGGCTGGAGAAGTTCCAACTCTTCCTCAAGGTAGCGGTGTGGTGTGCCCGCTTGATGTAGGGTTCCACAGATGCGGGTGGGATTACTCTCAAAAGCAAGATTGCACCAGCGGCCAGGCATCAGTTCCCACAGTAATACTGAGTGCTGGATTTCACTGGTATCCATCATCATTTTCAAAACATTTTCTTTCTACTTGAACCCTTAGTATCAGTGCCTCATTTTTCCCCTCCCTCCCCAACCCTTCCTTGCCCTTGATAATTTGTAAATTATTTTTCCATGTCTTACCCTGACCAATGTCACCCTTCACTCCACTCTTCTATTGCCCATCCGCCAGGGAAATAGTTTTATGTAGATCATTGTGATCAGTTCCCCCTACTTTCCCCTTAACCTCCTGGTATCACTACTTTCATTATTGGTCCTGAGGGGTTTATCTGTCCTGGAATCCCTTTGTTTTCATCTCTTTTCTGTACCTGTGTACATGCTCTGGTCTAGGCAGATTTGTAAGGTAGAATTGGGATCATGATAGTGGGGAAGCATTAAAGAACTAGAGGAAAGTTGTATGTTTCATTGGTGTTATACTGCACCCTGAGTGGTTCATCTTTAAGAGTATTTCTATAGACAAAATATAATATGTGACCATTCAATTAATATACATATGAGTGTGTGTGTGTGTGGTTAGGTAAGTTATTGTATATTCACTCTCACAGCTATCTTTTAATTGCGCAGGTATCTAACATATTAAGGAAACATTCACATGTAAAGTAATTATTGATATGCCAAGATTAATATCTAACATATATTTTACTGTTTTCCGTGCATTGAACTTGTTCTTTAATACTTTTGTTGTAAAACCCTCATTTCTAACTTCTCTGGTTTCAGTTGAGCATTTTATATCATTCTATTTCTTTCTTAGCATATGCCATATATATATAAATTTGTTGCCTTCGGATATGCAGTAAGTATTATGACTAGTCTAGGCTTACATAAAATAATATCAATTCACAGCTAGTACTCAAAAGTCAAAATCACCACTATTAAATTGCTTCTGATTCATAGAGATCATATAGGATAGAGTAGGACTTCCCCTGTGCATTTTTAAGACATGAAGTCTTTATTGGAGTAGGCTGCCTCATTTTTATCAACATATAACCCTCTACCCCACTAGAACTCCACAGGTAGTGCAGGCATCTATTTAAAGAATATTTCCAATTCTTTTTTCTTGACCTTTATATTTAAGCTATACTTTATTTCAATTACCCATAAGATAATCACTGAATACATTGCTATTACTATTATTTTGAAAAAATCGCTATCTATAAAGGCACATTAAGGAAAATTAAAATTTTGCTTCATTCTTACTTATCCCCTCTTCCTTTCTTTATATTAGCTTTTCCAATCCTTATAATTTTCCTTTATGAAGAAGTTATTTTACTATTTTTCACGAGGCAGACCCATCATTCATGACAAATTCTCTCAATTTTCCTTTGTCTGAAAAAGTCTATTTAAAGGACAATCTCACTAGATACAGATACAATCTCACTAGATAATTTTTCTTTCCATATTTTGCATAATTCACTCTATTCTCTTCTTGTTTTGTGTGGGAAGAGAACTCCATTGTAATTCCTATTATTTGTAGCTCTCCATAAACTTATAGTCACTGAGTTTATTTAAACTCATGCCAATGCCTATGTGTATCAGAATAACACTGTTCCATTGGCCGACATTTTAAGAAATAGATCACTAGATCTCTCTTAGTTACTATACTTCATGTTTCAACTTCCAAGTTTCACTTCATCTTGAAGAACTTCCTTTGTCATTTCTTTCAGCTTTAATCAATTTTACTGGTTATTATGTATCTGAAGATATCTTTACTCACCTTCACTCTTGAAGAATATTTTCACTATAGAATTACTAGTTGGCAGTTCCTTTCATTCCTCATTGTAAAGATCCCATGTGTTCTGATGAAAAACTTATGTTCATTTGTATTGTTACTCCTTTTTAAAAAAATCATTTTATTGGAAGCTCATACAACTCATCCATCCATCTATCGTGTCAAGCACATTTGTACATCTATTGCCATCATCATTCTCAAAACATTTGCTTTCTATTTGAGCCCTTGGTATCAGCTCCTCGTTTTCCCCTCCTTCCCCTCCCCCTTCCCTCATAATTGATAATATTATAACCCTTGATATTTTAAAAAATATTATTTTGTCATAGCTTACACTGTCCAATGTCTCCCTTCACCCACTTTTCTTTTGTCCATCCCCCAGGGAAGCGTTCCAGTGCCACCCACCCCCCTCCAGTTGTGCCTTTAGACTTTCAGTTTGTCCCTCTCATATGTCATCCCCAGCCAGTTGAAATGGGATGCCAAGTCCTGCCCCCAAGTCAGAAGTCTACGATCAGGATTTTTCGGGGACTTCATAAATTTGCTCCCCTCACTGGTCTGTTGTACTCCCCTCTTGGCTTGCCCCCATGTATGTGGGTCAGGCAGCCTCTCTCCTCAAACTGTATCTTCAAGGCTGTCCTCTGCAGAACTCTCATATAGGGAGAGCATGTCATGTGTGAAGTGGAGGTCAGTTCTGTGAACTGCTGTCCTTTTGACTAGCGGTCAAGGGCTTGGGTAAGCCTTTAATCACCCCAGCCCCCTCAAAAACCAGCTGAGCTAAGAAAATGAAACATTGATCTTCTCTGGTGAGGTCTTCTACATGATATTTTAGTGGAGGAAACAGCAACAGCTTTGATTCTATCAGAGTTTTCTTGAATGGTGGGTCAGATCTCTTCTTTAGCTGTGTTTCTCCCAGGGTAAGTTTTCCTTCGGGGACCATCATGACTTCAGGAGCTGGATCCGCATAGGGAGAGCTATATATCATTTTGGGGGAGCTATTTATTCTTGTTTTTTTTATGCACTTTTTAATTGGCAATTTGTCTTTTTCTCATTGAGGTCTTTCACTGTCCTTTAAATCTTAGAGATTAGTCACTTGCCCATTGCACTGGTGTCTTTTTTTTCTCTCACACTCCATGGGTTCTCTTTTTACACTTTTGATGAAGTGTTTTTCTTTTGATGATTTTTTGGGATGTCCACAAGTGTCTTACTTTTAGTAGATCTCAGTCATTTATTTTTCCATCTACTGTGTATGTTTCCTTTGATACATTTGGTAGCACACATTGATAATCTTTATAGTTCTGGTATTTAACTTTTTGTCTTTAATCCATCTTGAGTTTGTTTTTGTATGTTGGGCAAGGGATGGGTTCTATTTCATTCTACTGCAAATGGGGATCCATTTTTGCCAGTAACATTTGTTGAAGAGCTTATCTTTTTCCCATTTAATGTTTAATGGACCTCTGTCAAAGGTAAGGTGTCTGAAGGTGGATGAGTTTATTTCTGAGTTCTCTATTCTGTTCCATTAGTCTATGTATCTATCTTTATACCAATACCAAGCTGTTTTAACTATTATAGCTCTGTATTAGGTTTTGACATTGGGAAATGAGAGGCCTACTACAGTTCTTCTTAAGAATTTCTTTGCTCATCCTGTGTCTCTGTTCCCTCTGCATATGAAATTGGTAATCACACTTCATAATTCTTTAAAGAGGGTAGCTGGGATCTGGATTCAATTTGTATTGATAGATTTCTTTTGGTAGGATTGACATTAAAAAATTTTCTGTCTTCTAATCCTTGAAATTGAATTTTTTTCTTTTATTAGATGTCAATGAGTTGGTTCCCAGTCACAGTGACCTCATGTATAACAGAGCAAAACGCTGCCTTGTCCTGCACCATGCTCATAATTGTTCCTATGTTTGAACCCATTTTTGCAGTGACTATATCAATCCATCTTGCCAAGAGCTTTCCTCTTTTCCACCCTCTGTTTATCCAAATGTGATGTCCTACAGGGATTGGTGATTCCTAACATGTCCATAATACATGAGGCAAAACCTTTCCAGCCATGCTTCTAAGGAGTATTCTGGCTATACTGCTTCCAAGACAGATCGGTTTATTATCTTGGCAAGCTGTGATACTTTTAATGTTCTTTGCCCGCACAATGATTCAAACACATTGATTTTTCTTTGGTCTTCCTTATTCAGTTCCCAAATTTTCCATGCATATGTGGAAATGGAAAATTCCCTGGCTTGGGTCAGTCCTCAAAGAAACATCCACGCTGTTCAATACTTTAAAGATGTTTTGTGCAGCAGATTTACCCAATGAAATGTATCCTTTGATCTCTTGACTACTGCTTCCACAAGAATTGATTGTGGATCCAAGAAAGTCAAAATATTTGACAGCTTCAATCTTTTCCCCATTTATCATGATGTTACCTATTGGTCTAGTTGTGAGGACTTCAGTCTTCTTTTCATGCAGTTGTAATCCATACTGACAACTGTCACCCTTGATCTTGATCAGGAAGTTCTTCAATTCCTTCTCAGTTTCAGTAAGCAAAGTTGTGTCATCTGCATATCTCAGATTGTTAATATGCCTTCCTCCAATTCTGATGGCACATTCTTCTTAATATAATCCAATTTCTCTGGTGCTTTTCTCCATACATGGACTGAATAAATGTGGTGAGGAGATACAACCCTATTGCACATATTTCCCTATTTTAAACCATGCAACATTCCCTTCTTGTGTTCACACAACTCTCTTTTGACCATATATCCTGTTCCACAGGAGCACAATTGAGTGTTCTGTAATTCCCATTCTTCTCAAGGGCATCCACAATTTGTTGTGATCCACAGTCAAATGCCTTTGCATAGCCCATGAATCACAAGTATTTATTATTCTGGTATTCTCTGCTTTGAGTCAATACCCATCTGACATCAGCAATGATATCCCTTGCTCCTAGTCCTCCTCTAAATCTGGCTTGAACCTCTGGCAGTTCCCTCTCAATGTACTGCTGCAAACCTTTTTGGATGACCTTCAGGAAAAGAAAAGTACTTACATATGATATTAAGGATACTATTCTACAATTTAAAAAGTGTGCTGGGTTACCTTCCTTTGAAATGTGTACAAATACAGATCTCTTTCAGTTAATTGACCAAGTAGCTGTCTTCCAAATATCCTAGCATAGACTTACTTGTCATAAGCTTGTTGAAATATTCAATTGATATTTCACCAATTCCTGGAGCCTTGGTTTTAGCTAATATTTCAGTGAAGTTTAATTTTTTTCCCATCAGCACCATTGGTTCTTGTTCATATGCTAGCTCCTGAAATGGTTGACTGTCAACTATTAAAACAGTGACTTTGTATATTGCTTCCATTTTCTTTTGATCCTTCCTAGATCATTCAATACTTTGTTTATATAATCTTTAAATAGTACCACTGAAGGCTTGAATTTTTGCCTGAGTTCTGGTGGTGTAAGTGTTATGAGTTGGCTGCTAACCATGTCTGAGCAGACATTTGAAATCAGAAGTCTGAAACTAGCAACTGCTTCTCAGGAGAAAGATTGGGATTTTCCTTCCATAACAAGCTATACTCTCAGAAATACAAAAAGACCAATTGACTCTGTTCTACAGAGTGCTTCTGAGTTGGCATTGACTCTGTGGCAGAGAGTGGTTGTTTCAGTCTCAGAAATGCTGAGCATGTTCTTCTTTGTGATTTTCTAACTCTAGGTCTTTACGTATTTCATTATAATATTTTACGTGGTCTTCTCAAGCTGCCCTTTGAAAATTTCAGATTAGCTCTTTGCCTTCATCATTTCTTCTATTGCCCTCAGCTACTCTGTTATTAAGAGCTAGGCTCAGAGTCTCTTCTGACATCCCAGCTGATCTTTTCACTTTTTCCTGGTCTTTTTGATCACCATTTGTGTTCTTCTTGTATGATGTTCTTGATGTCATCCCACAGCTTATCAGAACTTATGTCCTTAGTATTCAATGTGTTAAATCTGCTCTTGAGATGTTCTCAAATTTCAGATGGGATAGATTCAAGGTTGTATTTTGGCTTCAGTGGATTTGTTTTATTTTTCCTCAGCTTCAACCCAAATTTCCATATGAACAATTAGTGGTCTCTACCACAATTCGCCACTGGCCTGGTTTTAGCTTCTGATATTGAGGTTCTTCATCAGTTCTTCCTACAAATGTTGTCAATTTGATTTCTGTATATTCCATTTAGAGAAGTCCCTATTTAGTATTGTTGAAAGAGGTATTTGCTACAAACAAGTCATTATTCTTGCTGTGAACAAGTCATTTTATCATGAGACCTCAAGCTTTGTTTTTATCATCAAAATCGTATCTTGCAACTATTGTTGCTTTTTCATTTCTAACCTTTGCATTCTAACTGCCAACAATATCAAAGCATCTTGATTGCATGTCTGATCACTTTTTGACTGAAGGCTTTGGTAAAATTCTTCACTTTCTTCATCACTTGCTTTTGTGGTTGGTGCAAAAATTTGAATAATAGTCCCATTGAATGCATTTTCTTGTGTGTGGATATATATAGTACTATCACATACAGCATCGTAGTTCATCAAGGATCTTAAAATGGCCATATTAAGGATGAATGCTATGTCCTCTTTTATTAGACCATTCTCAGCATAGTAAACTATGTGATTTTCTGTGTAAAAATGGCCAATACTGGTCTATTTTCGCTCACTAATGCCGAGGATATTGATCTTGATGTGTTCCATTCCAGTTTTAAAGACTGCTGATTTTCCTACATTTTTATTTTGTACCCTCCAAATCCTGGTTATTAGAGTTTTCCAGCTATTTCTCTTGTTTTAAGTCAAGCACCATCAGAAAGCAAAGGCCTTGAAGGCTTTACTACTTTATCCATTCTTCTCATAATGCCTTCTTCTACTTCTTCAGTCATATTTTGAGTGCCTTTTGTCCTGTAGGGCTCATCTTCTGGCATTATCTCTGACAATGTTCTGCTTCTATTGATAAGGCTTCAGTACTTAACATTGTTTTTTTTATTCTATACAGAAGGCTAAGGAACCTAATTTCTCAGAAGTGAACAACTAATTCTCTTTTTGTGGTTTGTTGTTGATCTGGAAGCTCAACTGAGACCTGTTAACTTTGGATGACCCTACAAGCATTTGAAATATGAATGACTTAGGTTCTAGCATCATAGCAACACACAAGTGTTACCACAGTATGAGAACCTGAAATACAAGTAATAGTGACCATGGAATAGTCTTGCATTTATGAAGTTCTCTCTTGGTTTGTTCTAGTAGTACTCTTTAGTTATATTTGTATGACACTTTGTTTCTCTGGCTAGATCTATTCCCAAGTAATGGGTAGCTTTAAAAAATGATATTGTTTTCTACACTGAGGGAGTGGACAGACTTTGGGCCTCTGCTCATACCCTCTCTCAATACAAGAACACTTTGTTCTAACAAACTGGCATTGTGTGATGCTCACCCTCCAGACACAATCTCTGAAGACAAAGTGGGTACATAAGCAGATGGTGCCTGACTATTAAAAGATATAGCATCTGGGGTCTTAAAGGTTTGAAGTTAAACAAGTGACCATCTAGCAAACCCACATGGAAGAAGCACACCAGCATGTGTGATCATGAGGTGTCATTGGGACCAGGTTATAGACATCAGAAGACCCATAACAAAGAAACAAAACCCTCTTGTTGATAACTAGGGGGCTTGGAGCAGAGACCCAAAGCCCATCTGTAGACAATGGGGTATCCTTTCACAGAAGTTTCACAGGGAAGGGATGAGTCAACCAGGGTGCAGTAAAGCACTTATGAAATACACAACATTCCCTCATTCCTTGAGGCTTCCTCACCCCTCATTATCATGACCCGAGTGCTGCCTCTCATTTCGGGCTAGATCAGAGCATGTACACAGGTACAGATAAGAGATAAGAGCTCAGGACACATGGAATCCAGGAACAGGAATGGGATTAGCACCAGAAGGGTAGGGGAAAGATGGGGAGAGGATGGGAGGAAGGGGGAACCCATCGCATGATGGACACATAACCACCCCTACACCACCCACCACCACCCCCCCCCGCATACATGGGGATGAACAACAGAAACCATGGGGGAAGTGAGACAGCAGTCAGTTTAATAAAAGAAAGTAATAACAATTTGTCATTTATCAAGGGGTCAGGGGAGGGGGTTTGGGTAAAAAGAGAGGAGCTGATACCAAAGAGCACAATAGAAAATAAATATCTAGAAAAGAATGATGGCAGCATATGTACAAATATGCTTGATGCAATTGGTGTATGGACTGTTCTAAGAGTTGTAAGAGCGCCCCCAAAAATGACCTTTTAATAAATAAATGATATTGTGTTCTTGATTCATTTTTCAGTCCTTTTATTTGTATACAAAAATAACATTAATTTTTGTATATTAATCCTCCCAAATTTTTCAGTTGCTTCCAAGAATTTTTTTGTCAAGTTCTTGGAATTTCTATGTTTAAAATCATATCAGAAAAAAGTAATTTTCATTTCTTCTTTACTAATTTGGAGGTCTTTCTTTTGGTTTTCTAATAATTCTGGACAAAACTTCCAACACAATGTTGAATCAGAATAGTTATATGATTTAGCCTTTTTTTTTTTTTTCAAAAAACCAAAACTTTTTATTGTGAATTGGTGAAGTTTTACACAGCAAATCATCAGTTTTACATTCAGTAATTCAAACATACTTTGTTCCAACACATCCATTGCAGCCTCACACTGTATTATCATCCATCCATTTTCTCTCTGTCATTCCTGTTCCATTCCTTTTTTATTTCCTAAACCCCTGATCTTCTAACTTGGGCAAATGTGCCCCTGTGATCGTATTATTTCAATGCAGACCTAAGTTTAGGTCTCAACCTTAAGGGTAACTAAAGACCATAGTCTTGGAGTTCCACTCATCTCTATCCAATCAGGAAGTCTGGATCTATTAAGACTTTGAGTTCTGTTCCACATTTTTATCCCACTCTATGTAGCACTTTTTAATGTGATCCTTTTAAACCACTTACAGTGGTATCCTACATTTGATTGGGTCTCAAAATTGCGAAGATGGATGTTTGTGCGGCCCATCGGTTCACTGAACAAATTGCTTCCAAGTGTCTTTTAATTTTCATCACTCTTTTCCTCTGGACAGGAAGAGACCACAATTTGCATCTCAGATAGCTGTCAGAAGCTTAAGACTCCAGTCACTACTCACCAAGTAGGATGTAGAATTTTGTCTTTGTAAACTGCTATGCTAATTGACCTTAGTGTCCCCAGATATATGGTCCTGATTCTGCTAGGTCCAGTGAGTGTTTCCCTCAAAGAGTTTGGTTATATCTACAAAGTTTTCATAACTGTGAATTCAGTATGTTTCACTACATTTATGGATATAGATACAGCAGAAATAAAAGTCCACATTAAGTAACCTCTGTCAAACCTATATATTTGTCAGAATACACACATTCTTTGTCCCACACCTATTAAATCTGCATTTATTCAAGCATCTGCTCATAGATCACCACTATTGCAGATGATGTATTTAACAGTATTTGCTTCTTCTTTTGCTGCCATAAATTTTTCCTAAGTTCCTTCTTACTGTGTATGCCTTACCCTTTACACAAATGAACACTTACCAACCCTCTAGGTTGTTGCTTTTCTTCCCACTTTTCTGGCTTTTTTATTGGAGTTTTCCTTGTTTATTTGTTTGTGAATTAGATGAAAGTTTACGCAGATAATCAGTTTTACATTTAATAATTCATACTCATTTTGTTTCAACGTATTCATTGCATTCTCATCGAAGTGTTATCATTTATGTATCCCACATTCTCCTGTGCTCGCTGTTTCTACCCTTTTTATACTTTACCCTTGTGTAAATGTTGCCCCTGTGATCTTAAATGATTGATAATTCTACCACAGGGAATTGGGAGTGAATTCAAGTCCAAACCTGAAGGGAGACTGAAGGCCACAGTCATATGCATTTCACCAATCTCTATGTAATCAGTAAAACAAATCTTGTTGATGATTTTGTGTTTTGTTCCACATTTTCCTCTCACTTTATCCAGTGCCTTCAAGGACAACCTTTTCAAGAACTGTTGGTAGAAGTAGCCAGGCAACACCTAGTTCTGGTCTCAGGGTTGTACAGACGAAAGCTTTAGTGGTGGGAAGATTTTAATTATCTGATCAAGTTCTTCTTTTATTATTAAACTATTCAGATTTTGTAAATCAGTACATGTAAGTTTAGTAGTGAGAGTGTATCTAGAAATTTGTCCATTTCTTAGATTATCAAATCTTCTGGAATACACTTCATTTGTAATATTCTGTTATTTTCCTTTTTATTCCAGTTGATTCTGTTATGTTGTATTTTATTTAACTTAGTAGTGCTATTTCCATCTTCTCCTTTTTCTTTGTTAGATTTTTCCATTGGTTTGTCAATTCTCTTAATCCTTTTAAAGAAACAACTTGCCTTGTTTATTTTTTCTATTTCATGTATTTTTGCTCTAACATTTATTATTTATAAATGTTATAAATAACTATAAATAAATAAATAACTTGTTTGATATGTTGGTTAAAGTAACCAAGTAAAGATGTTGATTTTGAATCTTTCTTGGTTTGTTTGTTTTTTGTTTTTGTTTTTGGTGTGTATATTTATTGCTATAAATTACCCACTGAATATCACTTTTGGTGATTCTTAAATGTTTCGTTATGTTGTGATGTCATTCTCATTTGATGCAAATAATTATTTTTTTAATTTTAATTACTTTTTATTACCCATATTTTACCAGCGTGTTATTCAATTTCCTTATTAGACTCGCCCTTCAATCTCCCTACTGCTGATTTCTAGTTTTATCGTGTGATGATCTGGGAAGAAGCTTTGTAATTGTTAGATACAAATGTTATTTTTTTTTTGTTTTACATGTTATTAAGATTTGCTTTCTGGCCTAACACATGCTATAATCTGGAGAATGTTCCATGTGCTCTTGAAAAGAATGCATACTTTGTGGTTGTTGGGTAGAGTGCACTACATATGTCTATGGAATCATCTTGAATGCTTGTATTGCTCAGTTCTTCTGTGACTGTGTTGAGTTCCTCTCTAGTTGCATCCTTCATTTAAAAATATGCAGTAAAGTCTACAACTATTATTTAAAGTTACCTAATTCTCCCTTCAGTTTTATGAGTCTTTAATGTATTTTGAGGCTCTTTCACTGGGTGCATAGATATTGTGGTATGTCCTCTTGTTAAATTGACCCTTTAGTCATTATGTAATACCATTCATTGTCTCTTATAGTGGATATCATTTTGAAGTATATCTTATCAGAAATTAATATTGCCATTCCTGTGCTCTTTCTCTCTCTCTTTCTCTCTCTTGTTTCTGGATATATTTTCCACCTTTCATTTTTAGCCTATTTTGTATTTGCATCTGAGTTGTTTCTCTTGTAGAAAGCAAGTTGATTTCTAACACCTTGTGCTGATAAGCTGTCTCCTTATTAGTGCATTTTACCCATTTACACTCTATGCAATCATTGGTAACTGTGAATTTATTGCTGTAATTTTTATGTGTATAAGTGGTTACTGCTTTCTTTTAAAATAGTTTTATTGGTATATAATTCGCATATACAAATTTTTGTTACATTATATTAAGAGGAGTTGAACAATCATCACTAATATCAATTTTATAGCATTTTCTACTCATACACATTGTTATCATCTCCTCATTTCCCCCAAATCCCCTATGCCATGCCCCTAGTTAATGATTAATCCTGTTACTATCTCTGTACAATTACTGGATTTTATACAAAAAAATGAAAATCATACAAAACATAAACAACAGAAAATCATACAAAACACACAACAAGCAAGCACAGCAATAACAAGACAAACAAGATAAAAACCTTAATAGAAAATATTAAAAACTGAGACAAATTTAAAATGGGTCAAAAGGGAGACCAAATGATAAGGTGTTACATTTTAACCTAATAACATCTCTTATACTCTCCTTTGTAATGCTTCTGTCTGATACCAAGGATACCCACATATCTAAAATACAGTTATAAGGGATTCACCCAAGGCATAATCCATGTGCCAACCCTACAAATGGATTTGGGGCTTCCACTGTCATCCAGAGCCTTGTTTATGCTGAGTGTTCAGAATTTAAGCTCTGATACCATTCTCTCCTTCAGATTTGGATTTTATTATTTACACAGGCTGGTGTGAATTCCATGTAGACTTAATTGATGCCTTACTTAGACAGTTGTTTGAAGACAAGCCTTTAATATCCCAGATGCTATTCTTTTTTTTTTTT
>NW_022111373.1:44199103-44201153 GCF_000313985.2 Echinops telfairi | reverse complement strand
GGTTGTGTCGGGAAGGTGAGCATCATAGAATGCCAATTTACTAGAAGAAAGTATTCTTGTGTTGAGGGAATACTTGAGTGGAGGCCCAATGTCCTCCCAGATGCTATTCTTTTGGACTACTTGACAACATCTGTTTTCCTCACCTTTTTCTATAACACCCATATCACCATTGATCTCTTCATGAGCACAAATAGGGATTAGGTCATGTCATAAGAACAAATAATTCTTAGATTGGGGCTAGAATTAAGTGTTATCACAAATCCATTCATACATCTAACTTTTATGTATATATCTGGTTCATTTTATAGACACCATTATCATTTTATTATAGAGAACATTATAAATAATGCCCTTGGGGAATACGGTAATTCTATTGATGGTGTCATTAAGTCAGTAAAGATATAGAATTTAAAATACTGTTTAGAAAAAGAAATTATACATTTATAGACTGGTTTCAGACCACAATTCATGAATTATTGACTTGAAAAGATTAAACTCTAAAGTGACTGGACACTATTTGCACAAACAATGGAAGTTGATGATCAGGCAAAACTTTCAATAACACTCATTCACAAAGGGAGAACAAGATCTACCAGATTAATACATATCATAAGAAAGGAAGGCAAGCATTCAAATAGTAAATATATTGTTGTCCTGGACCCCCATTCATTGAGCATCCTCAAAGCAAGATCTACAAACCAAATTCCAATGCCCATGAATTCAATACCTGTGAGGTGGTATTTCAGCCTTAATTACAAGAGAGTATGCCAGTTCCTTAAATATGCTATAAGTGAGTTTGCGATAAACCCTAGTTCTTAGAGGGATATACACATTAAATCCGTCTGATGTGGCAAGTGAAGGATGCTGTGTCCTTGAAAGGACAGAGTCTAGCGTATTCTATAGCACATGGCCAGGCTCACCAAGGACTGGTTAGAAATTAGGTCAGAAGTATCCCATTAGGAACATAGTAGAGGGCATATTCTTCCCTTGGGCTCTAGGTAAGGATTGATAAGTGTTTTGTTTCTTTTGCCAGATGGAAGGCTGCTCCACCAGGTTTGCCTACCAGGAGAAGTGCAATCATATTTTCTAGTGATTGATTTCTTTATTCCCTAATTTTCTGTCCTGAGTTCATTTTGTTTGTGAGTTTTCTTGTCATTGTGATTGTTTTCATACATATTAACTATAATTTTTCTCTAATTTTATTAATTTATAAATTTATTCCCAAGTTGAAAATTTCATTCTTGCAAAGTATGCTTAACTTCATCTCTATTTGAAAAGTCTGCTACTATATTATTCCTTGAATTTATTTTTTAACTATCTGCATTACAAGTTGATACCACTGACTTCCTATTTTCAATGTTTTAGGCTTATTTAATTAAGGATATACATTTTTTTTTATCTACGGTGACTATTGGGTGGCATTGCCATGAATGTTAATCTCAGGTTGTTGTCTATTATTTGGGGGTTTCTGTCAGAACTCTTAGAATTTCTTGTGAGGGTAATCTAGTTTTTACTAATTTCCAAAATGTCTCTTTTTCAATGAATGTCTATATTTCACTGTTTTATGTGGGAACAATTTTTTCTGAGTATATGGTTTGTGGTTGGTAATTATTTTCTTTCAGAATTAGAGATATGTCACTTCATTGCCCTCCAGCCAGCCTGGTTTATGCAGAGAAATCAGAACTTTTCCTAGAGTTTCTCTTTTTTAGTTAACTTCTGTTTTTCTTAAGCTTTTCAGAATTCTTTTCTTGCTTTGGTTTTGGAAAATTCAATGATGACATTTTGGGGTGGTGTTCTTTATGGGTCTGTTTAGGATTCCTTGGGCTTTTGAATGTATATATGCTCATCTTTTTGAATGTATATATGCTCTTGAATGTATATATGCTCATCGATACATCAATTGTATTAAGCATATTTGTACATAAGTTGCCATCATCATTTTCAAAAAATGTTCTTTCTATTTGAGCCCTTGGTATCAGCTCCTCTTTTTTCCCACCCTCCCCCACCCTCCCACTCTCGTGAATCCTTGATAAATTATAAATTATTATTT
>NW_022111373.1:44193264-44199003 GCF_000313985.2 Echinops telfairi | reverse complement strand
ACCTAGACTAATACAGGGGCTCTTACAGCTCTTTTTAACATTCCATACATCCATTGTGGCAAGTACATTTGTACATATGTTGCCATCATCCTTTTCAAAACATTCTCTCTACTTAAGTCCTTAGTATCAGCTCCTCTTATTTCCTCCCTCCCCCACCCTCCCATCCTCATGAATCCTTGATAAATTATAAATTATTATTTTCATATCTTACACCATCTGCTGTCTCCCTTCACCCACATTTCTGTTGTCTGTCTCCCTCAGGAGGGAATTATATGTTGATCATTGTTCCCCCTTTCTCCGCCTTCTCCCCACCATTTTCCCCCTACCCTCATGGTATTGCTACTCCCATTATAGTTCCCACGGGATTTATCTGATCTGGATTCCGTGTGCCAAGAGCTCTTACATATTTATACCAGTGTACATGCTCCAGTCTAGCCATCTTTGTAAAGTAGAACTGGGGTCATGATAGTTGGTGGGAGTGGAGCATTAGAATTAGAGGAATGTTGTATGTATTGTCGGTGCTATACTGCACCCTGGCTGGTTTGTCCCTTCCTTGTGATGATTCTGTGAGGGGATGTCCAACTGTCTACAGATGGGCTTTGGGTCTCCATTCCAACCCCTTCATTCTCATTGATATGATTGTTTTTGTTTTCTGATGCCTGATACCTGATCCTGTCGACATGTCATGATCACACAGCTGCTGTGTGTCTTCCATGTGGGCTTTGTTGTTTCCCTGCTAGATAGCCAGTTGTTTAACATCAAGCCTTTAAGACCCCAGATGCTATATCTTCTAATTGCCAGGCACCATCAACTTTCTTCACCACATTTGCTGATGCACTCATTTTGACTTCAGCGATCCTGTTGGGAAGGTGAACGTCAAGAGTGCCAGGTTATTAAAAGAAAGTGCTCTTGCACTGAGGGAGGACTTGAGTAGAGGCCCAATGTCTGTCTGCTGCCTCGATGCTTAACATACAAATATATGTACATAGACTTATATCCCCATCACTATATATTAATATATTTACATATATACATGCCTATATTTATGCCTCTATAAATGTCTTTTGCCTCCTAGCTCTTTCCTCAATTTCCTTTTACTTTCTGCCTGTCCCACTATCATGTTCAACCTTCATTTGGGTTTCAGTAATTCCTCTAGACTACATTGAACTTAATCAAACCCCACCAGGCATTATAAACCATCCTTGCCATCAATTTTAGATCTTATTGTTCCCTTGTCCCTGGGTTTGTTGGTTCCCCACTTCCTTTCCCCTACCTCCCCTGTCCCCTCAGAACCATCAGTCCCTTGTTTTCTCCTCAGATTATTTATCTTGCCTATCTTACATAGATAGACATGGAAAAAAAAAAGAAGAAGAAGAAGAAGAGAGGGCCTATAAATAGTCCCAGGTCTGTGTGCTGACCCTTAAGTATATTTTCTGATCGAGTCTGATGAGTTGCCAAACCCTGCTCTCTGAGTCTGAAGTCTATTTTCAGGATTCCTCATGGACTTCGTTGCTTTGCTCCCCTTGCTGCTCTGTTGTGCTCCCTTCATGTTTTGCCCTAGTGTGGGGGTATCCGACTGGGCACAATTCCCGCACTGTTCCAGTGTTGTGGATCAGTGAGGGGATGTCGAGTTTTATGGTAGAGTTGGCCCTACAGTCCTCTCTGTGCTTTGGCTTCCCTGAGCAGGAGTGTCGTCCTCAGGACTTGGTGGGTCAGGACGTGGTCCACTCTTTCTCCTTCCCTCTTACTTTGCACCCAAGTGGTCTTGACATTCCTATAACCTCTGCAGGCTGAATCTTCAGTGCTGTCCTGTCCTTTGTGGTACAAGCATCCAGAGATGGGGTTGACATCTGTTCATCTTTTATGATAAAGAATTTTGTTTCCAATAACTCATCAACATGTTTTTCTGTATTTATTATCAATTCTGCTTTACATTAATTATCATATGTAAATTATTCCCTTTGATGGAATAATTTTTAGACTTTCTTCTTTTGCTTTCTGATTTTTACTGTTCCTTTAACAAATCAATATTAACAGATTTGTCTTCAAGCTTATTAATTCAACTTTCCATTGATTCAATTCTACCTCTTTGTCCATTCAGTGCATTTTCTATTTCTAGGATTGCAGTATTGATCTTCTGGAATTTATTTTTTGTGTTTTTTATGATATCTAACACTTTCCTTTACTTCACCAATTTGTTCTTATAATATGTTGCTGAATTGTTCTAAATAGTTTTCTGTGTTTTTCTTTCTCTCATTAATTTTTCTCTCAATCTGTTGACATAATCTAAATATCGTTATTTTCCATTGCTTTCAATTATTGTTGTTGTTGTTTTTCCCAGAGAAAAGTTCCCTGATTCTGTATATTGGTCACTAGTTAAAGCCACAAAGTCTTTTTTTTTTTTGGTGAATAATAAAAATATCTCTTGTCTTATAGATATTGTGGTGCTGCATTTCTATTTAATTGGTGATTGTATGTTAGTGAGATTCTAACCACTCACCACCCACTTCCTGATGGGTGTAATACAGAATGTAAGTGTGTGTGCAGTTCTCTGTTTGTTGTTCATATAGCATTGTGACCAGCAAGTTTGACTTGTGTTTTTTTGTAATGATAAATTTGTATAGGAGTATAATGATAAATATTTATAGGTGTGGGTGGTAGCTGCATGAGATATGGTTGTGACTGGTCCATGTGCATACAATTACCTCTAATTGTACAGCACGAGAAAAAAAATGAATGAGAGATTAAAAAGCAAAATAATTAAAGAAAAAATTTAAATCTCATTATTATTGTGCCCATTCTGACTCATAGCAACCCTATAAGCCAGATTAGAGCTGCCTAAGTTTGTAGATCTTTATAGAAATATAAAACCCCAAGAAGCTGGTACGATAAGCTCAAGTAGAAAGAAAATGTTTTGGAAATGATGATGGCAACCTATGTACAAATGCACATGACACAATGAATAAATGTATGGATTGTGATATGAGCTGTAAAAGCCTCCAATAAATGATTTTTTAAAAGAAATATCAAACCTCTTTTTTTCTCCCACGGAGCAGCTTGTGATTTCACACTACCATCCTATGGTTAGCAGACCACCACGTGAATTGTATACCACCGGGGATGAATAAAAAATAAGTCCCAAGCAAAATAAGACTCAAAGAAAAATAACATTAACAAACACATAAGGGAAAATAGTCAAAGAACATCAAGTAAAAAGAACAGAATAACTAAATATTAAAAAAGAAATGAAAGGGGGACATGTTCAGAGAAAAAGAAAAGAAAAATAATAGAATAAGGGAAAAAAGAGAGGGAGAGAGAAAATAAAAAAAGATAAAAGAATATTAAAATAAAAATGAATACTAAAAAAACAAAAAAGATTAGAATGAAAAAGTAGAAAAGACTAACAAACGAAAAGAAAAAAGGAAGGAGAAAAAGAAAGAATAAAAAAGGTAAAGAAAAGAAAACAAAGGAAAATGAATTGGGGTGAGGTTAACACTCAGAGAGGGGGAGACTTGCAGCTTATGAGGGTTATAATTGACTGTTGAGTTCTTATGTAAAAATCTATTGCTAAATTATAATTACCCATCATAATCCTCAGTGATTCCAGCAAACTTCACATTTGGGCAGCGTATCAAAAGTATAGGTAAAAGTAATACGATTGTTATAGCTGATGTAGCCAATACAAATTTGATCACAGCTTTACAATACATCTTTAATTTGGATATAATGATGCCTCCGATTAAGTGGCCAACTGCACCTGCGGGCATTAAAATTATTCCTAAAAGAAAGGAGGAGGGTAAAGTTAGAAAATAATGATATGGAAATAAAAAAACCCCACTATCATTGAGTTGATTCTAACTAATGAAGATTCTATAGGACAGAGTAGAATTGCTCCATAGAGTTCTCGAGGCAGTAAATCTTTATGGGAAGAGAGCACCTCATCATTCTCTAACAGAGCAATTGGTGGGTTATAACTGCCAACCTCGCAGTTAGCAGGCAAATGCTTTACCCATTGTGCAATCAGGGCTCCATACAGTGATAAAATTAAAGAAAAAAATTTCACTGGCATTGAGTGGATACTGACTCATAGTGAACCTGTTGGAGAGGGTAGAACTGACCCAGTGGGCTTCTGAAACTGTAACTTTTTATGCATGTAGAAAGCTTAGTCGTTTTCTCTTGAAGAGTGGTTTTAAACTATTGACCTTGCAGCCCAATGCAAAATTACTGTGTCACCAAGGGTTCTATAATGACAACAGTAATGTAAATTTATACATTAATGCAATCCCCATTGCTCCAAACACAGCCATGATAGATATAAATAAAAAGACCGGGAGAAAACCAAATGGCATGTTGGACATCTCAACAACTTGAACATAAAGATAAATAAAACCCTATAAGTGGGGTTGAAGTGCTAGGTCTACTGTATTCTATTCACTGCCATCAAGTCGATGCCAACTCATGGCAACCCTATAGGACATGGTAGACATCCCCCTGTGCGTTTCTGAGACTAACTCTTTATGGGAGTAAAAAGCCCCATTTTTCTAGGACAGTAAGGTTCTGCCCCTATAATAACGGGGTATTTTAGTAATTGAAACAAAAAATGCAATGCTGTAGAGTACATTCCTACTCATAGGGACCCTATTCGTCAGGGAAGAACTGCCCCTGTGAGTTTCCAAGACTAATTTGTTACAGTATTAGAAAGCCCCATCTTTGTCCCATCAAGAAATTGATCCACGCAAAAACTAGAGGTGTGGCCTTACTGAAACCCATTATTGATTAGCTGCCTGGATTTATGTCTTATATAACAAGAGGCATGTTGTATCACCTGTACATCACAGGTTATTAATAATCCTTCCTCTAATCCTATCTGGAGAAGTCCACGCATTATTGAAAACAGGTATCTGCTATGAACAAGTTGTTTTTGAAAAATTCTGTCATGTGACCTTTAGCTTGGTTTATATTACCTAGTTGTATTTTCAAACCACTACTCCTTCCTCTTCATTTTCAACTATTGCATTGTAACAGCCAACAATTATCAATGCAATCAACGCATTGTGACTGCATTTTTTAAATCAATTCCCAACTGAATATGTTGGTAGAATTCTTCAATTCCTTCTGTAGCTTTGGCAGTTGGTGCATCTATTTGAATGAGTCTGCGGGCTATCTATGACTAGCATGATACCCATTGACTTAAGCTGGATTGTGCTGGAATGCTTTCTTGACATGAAATAACTTATTGATATAAAATTCTTCCTTTTATGTATGTGACTGTCACTAGTTTTGTTTCTCTAGACAACCCAGCCTAATTCAGTGTATGTAAATAATAAAATTCCATACCACAGCTAAACTGCATTAAGTAGATAAAGATCAACATGAATTTAAATAGGATAATTTGTAATAAAAATGGAACAGAAGAATCTTTCAAAATGATATGACTTTTAGAAATACAGATATATTCATAAGGAGTAAAGACATTAATATGCATGGGAAAGATGACACTATTTCATTAAGGATTGCTTCCACAAATGAAGCAAGTAGGATAAATAGTATAAGTAGGGGATTTCAGAAGTCTTTACAAGATTTTAGGTATTAAAAATTAGCACAATAATGGAATAATGTTCATGTATTTTATAGACTGAGTAAAAAGCATTTATGTATGTTTATAGTATATATTATACGTTCCTTTATTTGAAATATTTTTAAAATATGAATATGAAAAAAAATTTTAGAAAATTTTAT
>NW_022111373.1:44190001-44191254 GCF_000313985.2 Echinops telfairi | reverse complement strand
CTGTTTGGCCTAGTGGGTCAGGATGTGCTCCAGTCTCTACTCCTCCCCCGTCATCTGTTCCTGTGTGCTCTGGTCAGATATATCCTTCTCCCGAATGAAAAAAAAGAGGAAAATTTACCTGCAATCAGAAGTGCCACATCAGGTGATAATTCATACTGATCTTCCATATATTTAGGCAAAATTTCAGCAATTCCTATAATAAGTGATTGTTCTGCAGCACTGCACAGAGCTAGGCACAAAAACACTGGATTCTTTATCAGAATCTGAAGTAGAAATAATAATTGATACATAAATTATTTTATTTTTAATTGTAATGTATTTACTCAAACATGTTCATTATAAATTTATAAAAATATGTTAAAGAGAAATACAAACAGATATGCTAAAATTCATAAGTAGCATAGCAAGTTATATGGTGTTTAAAAACTTTTTTGTCCATAATTTGCACTCCATTTCTCCTATAATTTTAATTTTGGTGTCTAAGACTTCTTGGGAAAGATTCACGAAAAACTGGCCATTATGAATGTATCTAAAATTTCCCATTAATTTTCTTTACCTATTTAATAACTTATTAATTTTATTAGCAGTCTTATTTTTATCTAAGACATAAAAACAACCAAATCCTCCAACCATAGAAATAGATAAACAAGTTCTGGTATATTCATATATAGAATTTTATGCCTCAAGAAAAAATAATGGCAATCTGTTAAATACTCCAAGACATGGAAAGATACTATGAAGAACACTATGCTTACACAATTCAATCAATCTTAAAAGGATGAACATTTACAATCACCATTGTTATAATGAACACTAATAAGAAGAAAAATGATTGATACACCATTGACAAACTTGGATGACTCTGAGGAGGCCAAGCAATGGGGGAAGAACTACAAGAGGGGCTGGATGTTGGGGTCGGGGTGGGGGCGCAGAGAGACAGAAATATATATGGAAGGTCTAATAAGATACTGTTTGTGTTCTTTGTTTGGGTTTTTTTAATTTCATTTCTTGAGATGGGCTGGGGAATATACAGTTTGTTTCTTTAAAAACCAAAACAAACCAACAAAAATCACTCCAGACTCCTTATTCCTCAAACCTAAATAATAACGTGGTTGCGTTTAAAAACAGGGAGGGTCAAGGGAGAATGGGTAGGAAAGAGGGAACCGATTACAAGAAACTGTATGTGACCTCCTCCCTGGGGGACAGACAAACGAAAAGTGGGTGAAGGGAGACGTCGGACAGGGCAAGATATG
>NW_022111373.1:44168709-44189823 GCF_000313985.2 Echinops telfairi | reverse complement strand
AAAAAAAAGAAGAGCAAAAGTGAATACATTAATAATAAAAGATAAAACAAAAATTCAAGCAACACTGATGTGCAATCATGAGGATTGCAATTAATAGGATATAGCTATACATTACTCCTGAAATTCCACCTAAATAAAAAGTGAGCTATAGTCTGCATTTAAATAAAGCTGTGAAACTGATTTAGAATCTTATGAGAATGAACAGCGATTGTTTTAATAATGCTTAAATTAAAATATTAACTTTCAAACTAATTCCCATCATTTTCATATTTTATATTTCATTGACCATATTTTTTCTTTCTTTTAAAAATACATTTTCTAGCTCTAAGAAATACTTTTAGGCCTAATTATTTCTGCATATATATTTAGTTTGACTTCTGGGAGGAAATTAATTATGCATAGTGCAATTCTCACATACAATCACATATGAAATTTAATGATAAAAAATGGTATCTGTACTAATAAATAACAATATTTGGGAGATGAAAACAATCATTTCTTCCGATGTCACATTAATTCACCAACTCTTAATTTATCCACTCTAAAAAAACCAAATACACTATGATCAAGGTTTTAATAACTCATAGTGACTCTACATAGGGTTTTCGGGGCTCTAAGTCTTTACATGTTTTTCCTACAGAGGTCCTGGTGAGTTTAAACTGCTGACCTTGCCTCATCCACTATAGGGGTGTAAATAACACCAACACACACACAAACATATCTCTTTTAATAAGTATTCAGGGCATACTTCCTCTATGATGAGGTTTTATGTCAGGTTATGAGAATCGCACTATGAAAAATTAAATTATTCCTCAAAGTCAAACAAATGAATATACAGAATATGATTAGATTAAAAAAATCATACTTAGAGGTTGGATTAACTGTCAACTTGGTTGACATTTATTATTATTAGGTGTCATTGGGTTTGTTCAGACTCACAGTGATGCTCTGTACAGTAGACAAAGAATGCCACAGTCATGCACAATTCTCATAATTGTTATTATGTTTGAGCCCATTGTCGAAGCCACTTCAAGAAGTCAATCCATCTTGCTGAAGGCTTTCTTATTTTATGCTGTCCCTCTACCAAGTATGACACCTCTTTTCTGGAACTAAGCTCTTTGGATAACATGTTCAGAGTACATGAGACAAAGGCTTGCTATTCTTGCCTCTAAGAAGAACTCTGGGCTTACTTTTTCCAATAGAGATTGGTTTGTCCTTCAAAGCGGGTGAATAAGCAAATGTGGTGAAGAAAGCTGATGGTGCCTGGCTATCAAAAGATATAGCGTCTGGGGTCTTAAAAGCTTGAAGGTAAACAAGTGACCATCTAGCTCAGAAGCAACAAAGCCCACATGGAAGAAGCACACCAGCCTGTGTGATCATGAGGTTCCAAAGGCATTAGTTATCAGGCATCAAAGCACAAAAATCATATCATTGTGTGCTCGCCTCCATAATACAATTGCTGAAGACAAATGGGTGCATAAGCAAATGTGGCGAAGAAAGCTGATGGTGCCCGGCTATCAAAAGATATAGTGTCTGGGGTCTTAAAGGCTTGAAGGTAAACAAGCGGCCATGTAGCTCAGCAGCAACAAAGCCCACATGGAAGAAGCACAGCAGTCTGTACGATCATGAGGTGTCAAAGGGATCAGGTATCAGGCATCATCAGAACAAAAAATCTTACCATAGTGAATGATGGGGGGAGTGCGGAGTGGAGACCCAAAGCCCATTTGTAGGCCACTGGAGATCTCCTTGCAGAGGGCTCTCGGGGAGGAGACGAGCCAGCCAGGGTGCGATGTAGCAACGATGAAAAATACAACTTTCCTCTAGTTCCTAAATGCTTCCTCCTCCCCCACTATCATGATCCTAATTCTACCTTGCAAGTCTGGCTAGACCAGAGGATGTACACTGGTACAGTTTGGTACTGGAAACACAGGGAATCCAGGGCGGATAGTCCCTTCAGGACAGTGGTGTGAGTGGTTATACTGGGAGCATAGAGTGAGAGTGGGTTGGAAATGGGGAACCGATTACAAAGATCTATATGTGACCTTCTCCCTGGGAGATGGACTGAAGTAGTGTCTGCAACAATGGGCTTAGGCATAAGAACATAGGATGGTGTAGGTTTGGGAAGTGTTTTGTTCTGCTTTGAATAGGGTCAATATGAGTCAAAACCCACTGAATGGCACCAAACAACAAAAACATATACTCTTGGTGGACATTTAAACATGTACATCCATTATGGAAACCTACAGCACTACCTAAAACAACTGGGAATAGAAATTCCATACAAGTCAGCAATAGTACTATTGGGCATATTACCCAAATGAAATTTGAGACAGAACTCAAACTATGCTCTCCAATGGTTACTGCAACACACTTCATGATAGCTAGAAGCCAAAAAGAGCCTAAATTCCCATCAGTAGAAGAATGAATAATGAAACTAGGTATATATACAAAACGGATATATAAATGAATATTTTGCATCATATGGATTGTGATGAGTTGTATGAGTCCCCAATAAAATGATTTTTAAAAATAAAAAAAAAAAGATAAAATTTAAAAACAGTAAGGAAAGCATGGAACACCTCATGGCATAGATGGACCTGGAAACCATTATTCAAATTGAAGTTATTCAATCAAAATATACATATATTATATAAGTCCGCTAATATAGAGATATCCACTACTATAAGGATACACTACTGTATGGATAAATAGGTTTCTATTCTCAGATCATGTAAATTTATAATCCGGGCTCCCAAACAAACAGGTAGAGACTCCACCTATGGTCCACAAAACAAATAATAATCCACTTATATGTACAGTGAACCCTCGTTTATCACGGTTAATCGGTTCTAGACCCTACCGTGATAAATGAAATTCCGCGAAGTAGGATTCCTTATTTGTAAATCAAATATTTTCGTAGTTAGAGCATAGAGGACATGAAAAAACACCCTTTAGTCGCCATTATACTCGTATTACCCAATTAATTAAACGAAAAAGGGAAAATACAGTAAAACATTTTGGACGTTACAATTATCATTTATTATTTATTATATTATTTATGGCATCAAGCATGTACAGTATGAGCCAATCAGTGGCAGTAATGACAGAGCATGCGCTGTTACGCAAAAACCGCGATAGAGTGAAGCCGTGGAAGTCGAAGCGCGAAGTGGCGAGGGTTCACTGTACATTTTAAAAACCATTTGACAGAGGAGATCTTAGCTCGGCTGGGTGATTCCTTCAAAAGAGGGGGAAAGGGAGAAGACCATTCAGTCATTGCCATTCAAAATTGTAATAAAGTCATCCAAAATCAACAAATATCATTAATAAGTGTGTTAAGGAAATCTTACTGAAAAGTAAAGTCAAGATGAGAGAAAGAGAGCATTTATGTGTCAGAGAAGATATTGACATTTCTGCTATTGTATAAATGGGGAGAGAAACATTCCAAAGAGAAAAAATCACTTAAATAAAGGGGAAAATAAGCACAGTATCAGTCCTATCTCGGTCTTTTGGTTGACTTTCCATCTAGCCCTTGGTGACCCAAGCCACATGCTATGAACTAGTGGGACTTTCAATTGTATCCTTTCAAGGTGCACAATAACCTGCATCGATACACCAGAAACCTTGATCTAGAAATCTCACTAAATGAGATTTACCTCAAATTTACATGTAGTGCTTTGCCTCAAATTTATCTGTAGTGCTTGGACTTATGGCTGAAACTCCCTATTGTGAAAAGAAACAGGTGAGTGAAATCATAAAGTTATGGAATTGGGGCTTGTTGGACTTTGGTTCAGATCCCTTGCTTTAAGGGTACCCAATAAAAGGTGGCTACGGATCACCATATATTTACTATTTTAATGCCCTCCTTGATTTACTATGATATATATTAATCTGATAGGCATGGCTCTGGCTTTGTGAATGAATGTTATTGAAAGATTTGCCTATCATCAAAGCCCATTGCTTGGGTAAATAGTGCCCAGTTATTTAAGAGTTTAATCTGTACAATGTAAAAATTCATGTAATGTAGTTAGGATCTGGCCTACACTTTTTAAATTTACTTTTATAAATAGTGGGTTAAGTTTTATACCCATGAATATATTAATAACATTATCAATAGCATTTCCTTATATCCCAGATGAATGACTGATACTTATCTGTATCCTAAAACAACAATGAACCTTCTAAAATGAACCAGTGACCTTATGTAGACCATGGATAAGTGAATGGATTTGGAGCTCACACTTTATTCTAGCCACTAAGGTATTTATTTGTGCCTTATTCACTATGCTAAGGCATTTGAGTGTGTGGATCATAACAAATAATGGCTAACTTTGAGAAGAATAGGAATTCTAGAACATATCAGGGTTGTATCCTTTTACCATATTTATTAAATCTATATCTTTAGCAAATCATCAGAAAAGCTGTATAATACAAAGAAGCATGTGGTTTGGAAGAAGACATATTAACAATCTGCAATATGCAGATGACACAATTTTACTTGCTGAAAATGAGGAGGACTTGAAGTACTTTCTGATGAATATCAAGGATTACAGCCCTGTGCCAAATAACAGAAATTTTTTTCTTGGAAGTACAGAGGCCATGATAACTTCATCTTCATCTTAAGGTAACTTCTTCTTAAATACTTTGGATATATCCTCAGGAAAGACCAGTCCCTGGTGAAGAATATCATGTTTTGTAAAGTAGAGAGGTAGCACAAAACAGAAAGGGCCTGAACAAAATGGATTGACATAGTGGCTTCAACCATGGAACAAATATTAGAACAATTGTGAGGATGGCGCAGGACTGGGCTGAGTTTTGTTCTGTTATACACAGGATCCCTATGAGTAGGAACTGACTCTATGGCATCTAACAACATGGATCCTACTTTATCAAAGACACATGATTTCAATAGAGCCCTCTTTCTTACAATGCCTACACAAAGAAAGAAAAATTAACTAGATTAATCTCTGTCCTTCAAGGTATTCTTATTGGATATGTTCTTCAATATTAGATACTTTATAGGTTTTTGGACCATTCACAGATGGCTTTCTTGGGTTTAAGTTCTGGCTCCAGGACCTTCAGTTTTTAATAGGGCATTTGGACGTTATATACATTATGAAAACTAACGCACAAGTAAATACTTATGGGAACCTTTTTCAGAAAGGGATTATGAATATAATATGTTCAGAGAAGAGAAGGCATCTGTTTCAAATATATCAAACATAATGTCTAATTGGCTTATCTGTAAAGGAATGGGATATTACTTCTACAGTGAAAGGATGTTTAAGTATAAATCATACAACCGATTATGCTCAGATAAAAGTGAAGAATATTGAAAGTCAGGTGCCAATCAAGAAGCAATATGGAAGTATCTTAGATAATTTTTGTTATTTTTGTAAAGCATTACTTAATATTTTTATTAAAATCTTAAAACTTATAACAATCAGGTTTTGTGTACTTTATTTTCTTATTTAAGTATTAACTGTTTGAAATAATGAAATAACTTTAATATATCTCTTTTTATACTTAACAGAGTCATTAAGGCAGTGAATGCATTGATAAATTATTTGAAACACACCACTGGGTAAAATAATTAATTGACTTGCTGTTCTCAAGTTTCCACTAGGAGAAACATGGATATTGTCGGTTAAAGACTTTAGTGCCACCAAGAAATAAAAAAACATTATGAGAACATCAACACACTTCTGAGGAATTCTTATGTGTATAAGTTGATAATTGAAGTTCTCATTTGGTCTGGTATTTATTCATTTTACTAAATGAATAAAATTAACCATCGGAAATAAATAATTAGTTCCTTCTTCAAATCTGTCAAACAGAGAAAATATTTGCTTTAAAAATTTTTGATTACTATAAATTTTTAAATGGCTCAGCTGACTCTACTTTTATGAAGGCCAATTTATTAACAGACATACCTAGTGGACAACTCAGACACGAGAATCATAAGAATACATCAAGGATAAGTAGTGGTGACATGAAAACAAAAACCATAATACTGAACTCCAAGGAGGAGGGCTCAAGATGGTGGCCAGGTAGAATCACCCACCTGGCACTCCGGCTGTTAGACCAGATAATTGAGAGATAAGGCAGCCAATATTGGGAGGCTGTGTGCTAAAAATAATTTCAGTGTACTAGGTTCTGGTTCAGACCTCCCCCTGCAATTTTTGCCCATGAAGGAATTTGATTACTTGTTGAAATGCTCTTAAGTCAGTGGTTCTCAACCAGTGGGTCGCAACCCTTTTGGGGTTGAACAACCCTTTCACAGGGGTCGCCCGATTCATAACAGTAGCAAAATTACAGTTATGAAGTAGCAATGAAAATAATTTTATGATTGGGGGTCACTACAACATGACGACCTGCATTAAAGGGTCATGGCATTAGGAAGGTGGATAACCACTGCTCTAAGTTCACTGCTTTTGCCCATGGGATCTGCTAACCCCTCAACAGGGTCAACGATTTGGCATCTGCCACCTCTACGTGGGCCCAAGACCTGAGACCCACAGCCTGTATTATTTTCCCTGGCCTGATGTCAAAAGGTAGTCATAATCACAGGCTCATGGAGAGCCTCTGAAATCTAGCCACAAGACCTTACACCAGAGTTCCCCTCTCTACTAATCTTCCTGATTTTGCAGCCTAGGGCTTTACAACTCCCCTCCCCAGCCAGGAACAGAGTGACTACATGGGCCTTCCCATTTCCCCCTCTCCCCAGCTCAACACCTGCCAGCATGGATAACAGTAGATAATTAAACACTAATTTACAGCAATTTAAGATCCCCTGGGATATTTACTTGTGACAAAACAAAGATTCCCAGAGAACAACCTGCAGTGCTGTGTAGGACAGAGCCAGGAGTGACATAGGAGTGCAGCTGGGGCAGAATTCAGATCCAGTGGGCCCAAACCTACTCTGATAATCTTGTCCCCCTTTTCTGGTGGACAGCGCAGCACAGCTCTGGTATCAGGGCACCCCCCAAAGCCCATTATACAAAGAAATATATATATTAAAAACTATTTCAATTCCAGGTTGTGTTCCCTTGTGTAACTTTGAATGTAAGTCACCACAACTCTGGCCATTAACATAGGATTAACATAACAAGACAGCCAGAACTCTAATCCCCAGAGCACAGCCTAGGTTTTTAACACAACAAAACACGAAAAGCCAACAGATTCTGATAGCCACAACCCAAGACAGTTTTGGAGTCCACAGAGAGTATTTAAAAGACTGTAAATTGTGGCCAGAAAGTCCAGACTAGGCCTGTGCCTGTGCTGCAGGCCCACTCTAACCCAGCCCAGTGGCATATGTACAGTTGCCTGCCTCAGCCCAGCCTCTGAAGCCAAGCACTGCCATCAGTCAAAGTCACCACGGTACCCTGCCTACATAGCAGTCTGACCCATAACCATAGTAGGCCACAGGCAATCCTCTTACCAGTTTAATCCTAAAAAACACATTTTACCAATTACACAGAGAAAGCCCTCAGGGAGCCCTGGTCTCCTAGGAACTTGGCACCCAGTCATTCAAAATGATACTTAGACAGACAGCAACAAATCTCAACACCTTCAACAAGAAAAAAAAATAACAACGAAACAGCGGAGGAGACATAAACCTAACAATGCTCATAGAAGGATCAGAAATTGGTCTGCAACAAAAATAAAACTTCAGAATGCTGCTCGGAGTAATACAGGATATGAGGGAACAACACAGAATAAGGATGCAATGACAGTCAAAGAAGGACATGGAAAAAAGGGAAATACAGGTAACAGAAGCAAAGCACAATATAACAGGCCAGACTAGAAGAAGTGGAGAATCATGCCATGGTTCTCAAGGACAGTCAGACGATTTTAGCAGACAGGAAAGACAGTCAAACAAGATAATCAAAGAGGCAGAAGAAACCCTGAGAACAATGACAGATGAAAAAAATTGAATAATTGCTCTACCAGAACAAGACACAAAGAAGGAATCAACAGCTAAATTTGAAAGGGAATTCCTGGAAGCAAACTTTCCTGTCTTAATGAATGAGATTCAGACATTGATACAGGAAGCAGAGAGGACATCAATTAGACTAAACCTGAGGAAGAACTCACCAAAGGACATAACAACCTGTTTCCCCGAAAGTAAGACATCCCCCTGAAAATAAGATCTACTTACAGTTTTGCCTTTCACTGAAATATAAGGCATCCCCCTGAAAGTAAGACCTCCCCGAAAATAAGGCCCCCTGAAGCTACCATAACTCTGGACTCTGGACCGTAGCGGCGAGCACCGCTGCACAGCCAGAGCAGACAGGATATGTGAGGTCTCTTTTAATAAAACAATAAACAATAAATGTGTACCATATTCTTCTTCATGGAAAAATAAGACATCCCCTGAAAATAAGACCTACACATCTTTGGGAGCAAAAATTAATATAAGACACTGTCTTATTTTGGGGGAAACAGGGTATTTAAATATCCAACTTTTAGGGAAAAGAGAATATTTGAAGACAGCAAGAGAAAACAAAAGGTGGTCACATATAATGGTGCTCAGGGAAAATATGCTTAGACTGATCGGCAGACACCAGGAAGAGGAGTAGAGAGTGGAGTAACATCTTACAAAAGCTGACAGAAAAAAAAAAGCCAACCTTAGAATCTTCTGCCCTGCTAAACTATCGATTAAGATAGACAGTGAAGTAAGAGTCTTACTGGATGAGCGGGGGGAAAGAGACTATTCCATAAGACAGCCAAACCTGCAGAAAAGTTTTGCCAACTCACTGTGTCAGAAGAACAACATCCACCAAGAATAAGCAGGAGACCACTATATGGTGTAACTCCATCCAGATGTCAATGCACCAAAACCAACTACCAAGATAACATTGCCTCAGAGGGAAAATAATGCAAGAATGAAGCCTCATAAACACAGCACACAGATATTAAGGGAGATAGGAAAACACCCAAAAGAAAATGTAAGAGCAATGAACCCTCAGATGGTGGTAACAACAGTGGATGTCAATGGCTTGAACTCGCTCATTATAAGACAAATGTTAGCAGACTGGCTCTAAAAACATAACCCATCAATTTATTGCCTGCAAGAGACACATTTTAATCTTAAAGACAAAAACAGACTAAGAATTAAAGGCTGGTGGAAAATATCCCAAGCAAAAGGCAACTTTACAAAGCTGGAATTCAAGTCCTAATCTCTGACAAAATTGAGCTCAAGGTGCAAATCATAACAAGAGACAAAGATAGGCATTATATAAGGCTCAAAGGATGAGTAGATCAGAAAATAAGTATAATAAATAGATACGTGCCTAACAAGAGACCTGTGAAATTCTTTAAACAAACTATTCAAAAGATGAAAAAGAAATCACAGACTAAACAATCATAGTAGGTGACTCTAAAACATTTGCTATCAGAGATAGATAGATAGATAGATCACTGGGAAAGAAGCTCAGCAAAGAGGTTACAGAGCTGAACTCTGTAATTAGGCAATTGGATCTGATAGACATTCATAGTTTTCCATCCAAGTACAAAAAAATTCACATTTTTTTTCATGTGCACATAGTTAATTTTCAAAAATAGACCATCTTCTGGGACACAAGTGGTTCCAGAGCCTGAATAATTTCAAACACATAGCAATCACTCAGAAGGCCCTCTCAGACCACCACATCATAAAGTTGGAGATCAACAGAAGGACAATCAGAAAAACAAGGGCAAACAACTGGAGGATGAATAATGATCTTCTGTGACATGAATGGGTACTGGACCAGAATAGAGAGGAAATTAAGAAATTCTAAAAACTAGTGAGAATGAGAATATAAGGGGTCAAAACCTATGGGATACAGCAAAAGCAGTTATCAGAGGAAATTTGATAGTAATTAGTGCACATATGAAAAAGGAAGAGAGAGTATGACTGATATAGTATCACAAAACCTCCAGCAACCAGAGCAGAGTCAACAGAACAACCCTTCCAACAGCAAAAGAAAAGAAATAATAAAAATCCGGGCAGAGTTAATGAGTGGGAAGACAAGAGAAGAATGCAAAAAAATCAATGCAGCAAAAACCTAGTTCTTTGAAAGAATCAACAGGCCACTCGCAAAACTAACCAAGGAAAGGAAAGAGCAAACATTAATAGATAAGATGAGGGCTGAAACCAAGGAAATCACATTGGATCCCAAAGAGATTAAAATGATAATCACTAAGTACTATGAAAGTGTGTATTCTAATGAATTCAACAACATGGAAGACATGGGCAAGTACTTGGGAAAATAAGCCCTCCCTAGATTATCCAAGATAGAGGTCAAGAACTTCAACAGACCCATAAAAAAAATAAGAAATAGATATGGGTACCAAGAAACTATCAACAAAAAAAGCTCCTGGACCAGACAGCTTCACAGGAGAATTCTACCAAGGATTCAGGAAAGAGCTGACACTGATCCTCCACAAATTATCCCAGAGCATAGAAATAAATGGCAATCTATGAATTGGCAATCAATAAATGGCAATAAAATTCATTCTAAGAATTCAGTATAAATTTGGTACCCAAACAAGGCAAGAATCCCACAGGAACTGGTATTACAGACTGATATCTCTAATGAACATAGATGCAAAAATTCTTAACAAGATATTGGCCAATAGAATACAAGAGTATATAAAATATATCATCTACCATGATCAGGTGGGATTCATCTCAGGGATGCAAGGATGGTTTAACATCTGAAAATCCATCAATATTATACACCCCATTGATAAGAATAAGGATAAGAACCACATGATAATATCAATAGATGCAGAAAAAGCATTTGACAACATCCAACGCCCATTCCTAATTAAGACATGCAAGTAGACAAGAATGGAGAGAAAAATTCTCAAGTTAATATAAGCTATCTATGAAAAGGCACCAGACAACATCAAAATCAATGGAGAAAAGACAAAAAACAATTCCAAAGAAGACAAGCAGGCTCTCTGTCCCCACTCCTATTCAACATCATACTGAAGGTCATAGCTAACATAAGGCATTGGACGGACGTTAAAGGTATCTGGCTGGAGAGGAGGCAGCGGAATTATTCTTATTTGCAGACTACCTGATTCTATACATTCAAAATTCCAAAAGCTCCACAAAAGGAGTTCTGGCAACAATAATGCAATATGGCAGAGTGGCAGGATACAAGATCAACAAACAGAAGTCTATTGGTTTGCTATATACATCAGATAAGACCATGGAGGTGGAGATCAAGAAGATAGTACCCTTCACAACATCCAAGAACAAATTGAAATATCTAGGAATATAACTAGTCAAAAAACCACAAAACACTTATCCAAGAAAAACTACAAGACTCTACTACAGGAAACCAAAAGTGACCTCCACAAATGGAAGAATATGCCATGCTTGTGGACCAGAAGACTCAATATAGTAAAGATATCAAGCTTACCCAATGCACTATATCAGTGTAACACTATTGTGATTCAAATAGCAACAACCTTCTTCAAAGAATTGGAAAAACTGACCACTGATTTCATATGGAGAGGGTAGAAGCCCAGAAATAGCAGAGAACTTCTCAAGAAGAAGGACAAAGTTGGAAGGCTCATTTTACCTGACTTTAACAACTACCACACAGCCACAGTAATCAACACAGCATGGTACTGGTGTAATGACAGATACTCAGACCAACGAAAAATAAAATTCAGATATAAAACCATCAGCATATAGACAACTGAACTTCGACAAGGGCAAGAATAGCATCAAGTGAGGGGTGGATGCCCTTTTTAACAAGTGGTGCTGGAAACAATGGATATCCACATGTAGAAAAATGAATCAAGATCATTATCTCACCCTATGCACAAGAACAAACTCAAGGTGGGTCACAGACCTAAAAGTAAAACCCAAAATTCTGAGGATCAACAATGAAGGAATTGGGACAAACCTTGGCTCAAGGAATGCATAGGATAACTGCAATAGGGAAGGGTACACACACACACACACAGAAGAAGCTGAAATCAACAACTGGGAAATGCTAAAGATAAAAGACCTGTGTATGTTGAAAGACTTCATTAAGAGAGTAACAAGAGAATCCACAGATTGAGAGAGGATTTTTTTGCAATGACACAATAGACAAAAGGCTTATTATCCTCTTAGCCTGCAAAAAGATGAAAACAGTTAACCCCCTGAGAAAGTGGGCAAAAGACCTGGACAGAAATTTCACTAGGCAGGAGACCCAAATGGTCAATAAACATAGGAGAAAATATTTCCAGTCACTAGCCATCAGAGAAATACAAATAAAAGCAACCATGAGATACCATCTAACACCCTTGAGGATAGCCCAAATCAGAAAATCTGAGAGTAGCAAATGTTGGAGAGTATGTGATAAGATGGGAACTCTCTTATACTGCTGGTGGTTGTGTAGATACGAACAGCCTTTGTGGAAAGCATTCTGGCAATATTTAAAGCAAATGGAAATTGAGCTAGCCTATGGCCCAGCTATCCCTCTACTGGGCAAATATCCAGAAGTGGTAAGAAATAGACCACGACCAGCCATCTCCGCTCCAATGTTTATTGTGGCACAATTTACAATCACAAAGAATTATAAACAACCTAATCCATTGATAGATGATTGGAGTGGAAAACTCTGGCACATACACAAAATGACGTACTACGCATCACTTAAAGCACTGATGATTGCATGAAGCACATCGTCTCATGGAAAGATTTGGAGGAAATTATACTAACCGAAGTTAGCCAATCACAAAAGGACAAGTACAATATGAGTCCCTTGAGGTAAGTAAAATCAGCACAGTAAGTATAGAAGAAAAGCCACTTAACTCACACTATATGGATTGTGGTACAGGCAGTTGGGCAGGGGACAGGCCAAACCCAAGTATGTACATGTCATTCCAACACAAAGAAGGGGAATGAGGTGGGGGAGGGAAAAGGGGGAGAAAAAAGAGAGAGAGATGATGGCACTGGGGGAGCAGGGCATTAACCCACCCAGGAGGAGGGTATTGTTTATGTCTCCACAGAAACGGAAGTGTGAGTGCAGTCCTAAACAAGGCCAAATCTTGACAACAATGTAACCACATGAGCAACTCATGAAAGGAGTGGGTTACAGGGCCGGCCCTAAACAGAGCAAAACTGACCCCCTCAAACATGAAATATACAGGTCACGGAGAGGAGCTGGTCTTCCACATCCACAGGAAAGCAAACCAAGAAGGAAAAAGAGAGAATGAGTGTCTAGACCCCATCTTATCACACCAAGCCCTGAGGATGAAGTCCTTGCATGGAGCTGCTTAGACGCAGAGAGTACTGTAAGACCCACACCAGTTCACGACAGGATTTCCCCTCACTGGAGTGTACCAAGACAGAGGACAACACTAGGGACACATGGGGGAAGTTAGTCTGGTCTGAATCTCCCACAGTGGGGCAAACTTTAGAATGGAACATAGCAGATCAATAATGGGAGCAAAGCACAGTCACAAAGCGCCTGAGGAGCCCTCAAAATAGACTTATGACTAGGAAGGACAGTTCCTGGAACTCCCCCACCCCAGGACCAGTGGGGAGATAATCATTAAGGTCAGAGGACATACCTGGAATTATGTATGCTTTTTCTGGTTTGTTTGGTTTGGGTGGATTTATTTGCTATTTATTTTCTCATTTTATTCAATCTTCTGTAATCTTTTGGTTTTGTGTCTGTTAATTTTGGTTTTCCTACTTATATAAGTTAGGCATGGGATGCAAACCCACGGAGAAAGCAATAGGACCAACAGTTCCGAAGTGACTCAGTGTGAGGAGGAGGCGGGGAAAGGGAGCAGTGAGCAAACAATGCCATAGACAGAGGAACAACTAGGAAATTAAATCAACAACTGCAGCTGAGGATGAACTCAAGGATAGGCATGAGGCTTGTGCCTAGAGAGGCAAATGACTCCAATGTTAACATATCCAATAGCAGGTAGTTAAATAATTTCATGTCAATTTGATAAATATGTTATGGGGGTGGAGTCTAGTCTGCTATCAGGTCACAAACTAACACCCACAAGGAGGATTCTAGGAACTTCCTCTTTTTCTCCTGGGAGAAGGACCACACATTCTATCTGCTACACATTCCTGTTGACAAGCCACATGTGGCCACTCTGATGGCAGCCAGAGCTCTGGGCATGCATCCACTGCCATTGGATCCACAAGACTTTCTACCCACTGGCCTGTGATCTTCCTGCATCCAGCATTATTGCGTGTGTTGCGTGAGTCTGAATAGGAACTTATTGACTGGTATCAGACATATGGGCTAATATTGGACTTATGTACTTGATCTGGACTGGGCTGGGATGTTTTCTTAATATACAATTATTTTTTGATATATAAAGTTCTCACTTACATATATATGAGTGTTATCATTTGTTTTCTAGTCTACTCAGACTAACACACTGTGGGTGTTGGAGCAATAGCAATCTAGCTGAGAATTACTAAGAAACAGAAAAAGGACAAGCATGATGGTGTGACAGGAGGAAGGTAAAAGGAAACAGAGGAAAGCTCTAGGAAGCAAAGTTATGGATAGAAGTGTGAACATAGGTGTGTACATATGTAAATTAATTTATATTAATTCATATAAATAGAAGTATTGGCCTATGTACATATATTTATATGGCAATACATTGAGGCAGTAGCTGGACTTTGGGTCTCTGCTCAAGACTTCCCTAAACACAAGAATATTTTGTTCCAACAACTTGGCATTTTGTGATGCTCACCCTCCCAGCACGATTACTGAAGACAAAATGGGCGCATAAACAAATGTGGTGAAGAAACCTAATAGTGCCAGGCTATCAAAAGATATAGTGTCTGGGGTCTCAAGGAATTGAAGTTAAACAAGCAGCCATCTAGGAGAGAAGCAACAAGCCCACATGGAAGAAGCACACCAGCCTGTGCAATCGAAAGGTGTTGAGGGGATCAGGTAGCAAGCATCAGAAGACCACAAACAAACAAACAAACAAATGAACAAACAAAACCATCTTGTTGAGAACAAGTGGGGTCAGAGCAGATACCAAAAATCCATTTAGACAATGGGACATCCCCTCACAGAAGGGTCACAAGGAAGGGATGAGTCAAGCTGGGTGCAGTACATAATTTTTCAGATAATCCAAAATATCATCACATGTAAGATACTGCATTATTTGACTTAAATTTATATTAAATTATGATGTGACAACTTAAAGAAAGTCAGATAGTAAACAAATAATCTCACCAGCTTTTGCAATATGTTAAATTTGTTGAAAAGGACAGGCCAATTGTTTTGGACTCCGTTGCTTGGCCTCACCATTTCACCACCATCTCCATAACAAAGTATAAAGATGTGTCTATCATAAGGACTTTTTTTTTTAAACAAACCACGTGAAAATCTTTGATATTTGGACATGCTGCCAGGAGAGATTAGTCCCTGGAGAAAAATATCATGCTCGATAAAGTAGAGGAGCAGCAAAACAGAGGAAGGTCTTCAACACAACGGATTGCGACAGTGGCTGTATCCATAGGTTTAAGCTTCGGAACAATTGTGAGGACCGTGGAAGCCTGGGGAGTGTTCCTCCTGTTGTGACAAGGTCACTATGGCTCAGGACTAAGTGGCACTTAACAACAGCAACAACAGACTCTATGAGGACAACATGTCTATTCTCATATTAGTTGTCATCTATCTTATTGTGTCTATTCTATCCTATTGACTAGATGACTTCCGGTTTGGGTTTGATACATCTGTATGGCAGGTTTTGTTACAAATAGAAATAAGGGGTTCTTAAAAAAAAAGAAAGAAAGAAGGGGTTCTTAATATTTTACATGAAGCATGTTGTAGGAGAAATAAGGGGTTCTTATTATTTTCCATGAAGCATGTTTGTGGGAGTATTTTTAACATCTAAATTATCTTCTAATTCATTTGAACATAGTGAATAACATTATATCAACTCCCGTATATCAAAATTAATGCTGTATTTATTCCCGAGGGTAAGAAAATAACACAAAATAACATAAACGTAATTTGTTCCAGCTTTCAAAAAATTATGCTATATTTTCCATTGAGGTTATTCTATTTTATTTTGTCTTTGTGGTTGGCTATTTTTTTTTGTTCTCTTTAATTTTGTTTCAAATGGTTTTTCTGTATATGAAATCCAGGATAGGTAAATTAAAGGCTCAATAACTGGATTAATAATTACCTGGAGACATGGCGAGGGGGGTTAGGAGGAAAGAGGGCCTATCAACAATGAGTACAAGAAAGAGGAAAATGTTCTCAAATTGATTGTAGTGATGATTGTACAACCCATCTTACTCTGATTGAGCGATTGCATTGTATGATATGTGAATTATATGCCATTTAATTTTAAAAATTAAACTTTTAAAAGCCACCATAAAAAATAGGAATAGAAAAAGAAAATATTTGGTACCAGTCTCTGACACGAGTCAAGTTCTTGACAATGCCATTTAGATAATATAGCCCTATCTTCCCTTTTCTGTAAAAGGAAGATAATTTGAATTGCCTTGCTATCATGTAAAATGCATTGAAAAGTGGGTTATAGCAGATGTATTTGAGTTAAAATTTAATACCTTATCATTTGACCTCCCTTTTGACCCATTTTTATTTTGTTCTGGTTTTTAATACTTTCTTTTTGATTGAGATTTTTACCTGTTTTACATTGTTGGGTTTTTTAAAAAATGTTTTCCTGTAAATGAGATCCAGAGTACATAAACCTACAGAGACAGTAAGTGGATTCATGGTTTCTTGGGGGTGTGGCAGAGGCATTTGGAGGGAAACTGGGAGCAAATAACAATGAGTATAAGAAAGAACAAAATGGTCTACAAGTGATTATGTCAATGATTGTACAACTCTTCTTCATATGATTGACCTATTGAATTGTATTAGATGTGAACTATAGGCCAATAAAATAGTTATTTTTAAGTTTTAAGGCAACAAAAACAATAAAATTGCCTTCTCCAACAGCAAAAATAAATAAACAAATAAACAAACAAATAAATAAATAAATAAATGTCTTAAATATCCCATCCAATTTATAATTATTGTCCTCAATCCAGTATTAGAAAATCAATTTAATTGACTTGAAATGGAAAATATTTTACTTTACCAAAACAGAGGCAAACAAAGTCTTGATTGTAGGTTCAAATTCCTGATGCTCAAGATAATTATCAGTTGAGACAGTTTGTTGACTACTTTCATCTCTTTTCATTTCTGTATCTATATACCAAGTAAAAACATCATATGACTCTTTTTTTTAATCTTTCAAATAACTAAGACAGACATAAGCATATGAGGGGCTTCAAATCTGGTGGAAAAATCCAATTATCTTTTAATTCCATTTTCCCACAAACTACCTAATGCCGCTTCATACACACCCCCTAATAAACACTGGTTGTTTTGGAATGGAAATGAGAAATTTTTAACCATACTAAAGTTAAAATACTTTTACCACTAGTTACATGTAAATATTGAATACTAGAAATGTAGTTAGTACTATAATTGAGCAAATTACTTTTTATTATTTAATTTAAAATGTAAGTACCCACATGTGGACAGTGGCTATATTACTCAATAGAATAATTCTAGAAAATAACCATTTTCTAGGAGGCAATAAGATTTCTCTAGCTTTCAATGCAATTTCAGTATTTCCAAAATAATTTCAATAATTATTATTTTATAGCACAATACATTTAGGTGATAGTAGATGTATAAAATTATACTATGTTTGTTAACTCAAAATTGCTTCATTATTTTAAGACAAATTATGAGATCTAGGCAGAAAAATATTTCTTTTATAGAAGCAAATAGTGAAAAGCAATAATATGTACTAATGGAAGTCTGACATTTAAATACAATATAATAATTAAGTATAATTTTGATAAATACAATTTCATTTGTTCAAATAGCACTAGTGCATGATACTGTATCTCCATGACAGGCTATCAGATGTAGAAGACATGTATTCACAAAGAACTGTAATTTAGGGTGCTCTTAGAATGTGAGAGGAAGATGAGATAACAACTTTCACTTTATTTAAGAAATTATACTTTTATATAGTTACCTGGTAAAGAATGTGGAAAGCATAACAGTGGTATAAATGGCAACCATGAGATAAAAGCAGCAACGATAAAATAATTCCTCCAACTCTGCTGCCAACACAGACTCTGCATGCTAATTTTAATAAAGAAAAGTGATATAGTTCAGCTTTGAGAAATTTATAACCAAAAAGGGCCATAACCTAGCACACATATACACCTCCCGCAAAGAATCATTGGCATTTTCCTGATAGTATGTTGCTATTGTTGTTTGTTTGGTTGTTTTATGAGATGGCGTGATTGTGAGTCTTTCAACTAAGGGGTTCTCTATTATCTTGAAATACTCTACAATTATCCCTCCCCCCGCCAAAAAAATTCCTTTTCCTTCTTCCTCCAAAGAGCACTTCTTTCTTGCTTTGTTCTCCACCAGAAGCTGCACATTGGAAGACAGCCTCTCTTTAGAATTTTGCCTTTCCTTTACACTTGTATGACTTGTCTTTCCCTATAAATTACACTGACACTTTAGAAACCGTGGAACCAAAAACCAAACCCCCTGCTGCGGAGTCAATATGACCCCTAAAGATCACACTTTGCAATGTTTTTCCTATAGTCCATGTAAAGATCCCGTGATGATTTTTTTTTCACTTTTCTCTCTTTACTCAGTCATTTTGCATCATTTCAGGAAGTTATGTGGAGAAGGTGAATTACTATGCAATCAAACATTGTCTTCAATTCAACACATTTAAAACTTTCTTCAAACTGCCATGATGGGAAAATATTCACGATCACACAATGTGGAATTTTGAGTTGCTAGTTTCCTATGTTCACTCTACTGCCAACCAGGACCTGGTGTGTGTGTGGGTGGGGCAGGCAGGGTGACTCAGGTACAGGTCTAACCTTTCACAGAACGCCAGAAATATGGCTCCCCAGTCTTATTCATTGAAAGAGCAGCTCCCTCATCATAGCTAGCATTTTTTTTTAAATCAGAAAGTTCCATTTTTATTTGGTGGGTACAAGTGAGGCCTTCATGAATACAGGGCCATAGCTAGCATTATGGAGAGATACAAACATCAGTTTATAACAATATGTGGTTGAATTCTTGATGTCCATTTCTAGTGGACGTGTATATGTATGCAATGTCTACTAACCATGGTGGTACAGCAGTTCAAAACCACCAGCCACTCTGGGGGAGGCAGATAAGGCTTTCTAAGTCTCACAAAATGTTACGGTCTAGGAACCCTACAGGGCAGTTCTTCTCTGGCCTATAGGGCAGCTAGCATTGGAGTCGACTTAATGGTGGTGGGTTTGGTTTGGGTTTGAGCGTGTTTCAGTTCCAATTGCTGCTGCTGCTGCTGCTGCTGGTGGTGGTATTGTTGTTATGTGCCATGAAGTATGTTCCAGCCCACATAATGTTTTGTTTGATTTCTTGACTATTGCTTCCATGAGTATTCACTGTGGATCCAAGCAAGAAAAAACCCTTGACAACTTCAACCTTTTCCCCACTTCTCATGATGCTACCTATTGGTCCAGCTATGAGGAATTTATTCTTATTGACATTGAGTTGTAATCCATACCGAAGACTGCAATCCTTTTTCTTCATCAGTAAGGGCTTCAAGTCCTCCTAACTTTAAGCAAGCAAGGCTGTGTCATCTGCATATCACAGGCTGTTAATAAGCCTTCCTCCCATCCTTATGCCCCATATTTCTTCATATAATCAAGCTTTTCTGATGATATGCTCAGCATACATATTTAATAAATGTGGTGCAAGGATGCAACCCATGAACTCCATTCCTGACTTCACACCCTGCCTGCAGTGTCCCTTTGTTCACACAACTACTTCTTAATCCACGTGTAGCTTCTCCATGAACACAATGAAGGATTCTGGAGTTCACATTCTTCTCCAGGCAACAGTAGTTTCCTAGGATGCACACAACTAAATGCCTTTGCATAGTCAATAAAAAACAAGGAAACATTTTTTCTGGTATTCTCTGCTTTGAGCCAAGATACATCTGACAACAGCAATGATATCCCTTGTTCCATGTCCTCTTTGAATCCATCCTGTCAGTGTTGTTTACTGAATATCCTTTGTTGGATGATAATCAGTAAAATTCTAATTGCATGTGTTATTAAGGATATTATTCTAAAGTTTGAGCATTTTGTTGGGCCACCTTTCTTTGGAATGGGTACAAATTTGGATATCTTCCAGTCAGTTGGCCAAAATAAATGTCTTTTATACCTCCTGGGATAGGTAAGTGAATGCTTGTAGTATTTCAACAGTGTGTTGCAACATTTCAATGGGTATTCCATTATTTCTCAAGACTTTTGTTTTGGTTATGCTTTTTAGTGAGCTTGGAATTCTTCCTTCAGTACCATTTATTCTTGTTTATATGCTACCTCTTGAAATGATTGAATGACCACCATTTTTCCTTGGTATAGTGACTCTGCGTATTCTTTCCTTCTTCTTTAAATATTTCTTGGACCTTTCAATATTTTACCCATAGAATATTTTAATATTGCAACAAGACTTGAATTTTTTCTTAAGTTCTTTCAATTTAAGATATGGTGAGAATGTTTTTTTTTTTAATGTTCTAACTGTTGGAGATTTCTTTATAATATTTTACTTTGTCTTTTTGATTTGTCATTTGAAATTTCATATTCAGCTCTTTGCTTCACGTCTTCCATTTTCCTTAGCTACTCTGTGGTTAAGAGCACGTTTCAGAGTCTTTTCTGATATTCACTTTGATCATTTCTTTCTTCTCTTTTAGTGATCTCTTGCAGTGGTTCTCACCCTTCCTGATCCCATGACCCTTTAATACAGTTCCTCATGTTCTGGTGACCCCCAACCATAAAATTATTTTTGTTGCTACTTCATAACTGTAATTTTGCTACTGTTATGAATCGTAATGTAAAGACCTGATATGCAGGATGTATTTTCTTTTCTTTTTTTTGGGGTAATATATTTGTATTTTTTTGACATATTTTTAAATCATTTTATTAGGGACTCATACAATTCTTATCACAATCCATACATACATCAATTGTGTAAAGCACATTGTTCATTTATTGCCCTCATCATTCTCAAAACATTTGCT
>NW_022111373.1:44163429-44168294 GCF_000313985.2 Echinops telfairi | reverse complement strand
AGCACCAGGTCCTCCGACCCAAAGGGGACCCACAGCCCCCATCATGCAGGCAGTGGTGTTGGGGACCCTGATGATACGGGTGGCTGCCCCAGAGCATCCTCCACAGGTGGCCCTTCCCGCACAGAGTCCACAGGAGCTGGGGCAGGAAGGGGCCCAGCGGAGAGCTGACCTCCACACCTGTGGTTCCTGCTCCCTGCACTTCAGTAAGATGACCGCTTCCCGGACTCCTCCTTGGGGGACACACGCTCTGCTCCTTCCTGCAGCCTGGAGCAGTAGGCGGCCCACACAGGAACCATCCCAGGCCCCGACGGAGGACCCCTGCTCAGGGCAGCACCCCGATTCCCCCAACTTGGGAGATTTCTTCCCTGGAGTTGCCATAGCCCTAACACCATCCTGCCCTGCCCATCTCCCTGCAGTCTGTGGAGAAGGGCCCTCTGTGGCCAGTGGGGCTGCGTCTCCAATGAGCTCAATAGTCCTCTGCGTGTCCGTTAACACCTCGCTCTTGCCTGTCGGTGCCCACAGGGTCCCTGTATACACCTACTGAAAACGGCTTTCTCTGCACAGTGCCAGCCGGGTAAAGGTTTCCTAAAACAGCCACTGAGACGAGATGCCACCAGGCAACTTAGACAGACTCGTTTAATGGAGCTGGAGGGCAGCATCACCCACGCTGCCGCCTGGCACGCTCCTGACCAGGGTGCTCTCTGTGGCCAGAGCAGCCCCGGGGGGACGAGGTGCTGACACTGAGCTGGCGTGAGCCCAGCCGCCCTTCTGACGCTGCTGAGACCAGCTGGGAGCCTGGGCTCTCTCAGTCTGCTCCACATGTCGATCCTTGTAATTTATTCCCTCTTTCCAACCTACTCTCCCTTTACCCTCTCACTCTATCGCCACTCACACCACTGGTCCTGAAGGGATCATCCACCCTGGATTCCCTGTGTTTCCAGTTCCTATCTGTACCAATGTACATCCTCTGGTCTAGCCAGACTTGCAAGGTAGAATTCATGTCATGATAGTGGGGGGAGGGGGTAACCATTTAGGAACTAGAGGAAAGTTGTATTTTTCATCGTTGTTACATCTCATCCTGAGTGGCTCATCTCCTCCCTGAGACCCTTCTGCAAGGGGATCTCCAGTGGCCCACAAATGGGCTTTGGGTCTCCACTCTGCACTCCCCCCATCATTCACTATGGTAAGATTTTTTGTTCTGATGATGCCTTATACCTGAGGATGTATTTTCATTGCTACAAATTGAACATAAAACATAATGATGGAAACACAAAAGCAATATGTAATTATATATTGTGAAATATTTCTAATTGCAAATAAATGAAATTTTGTCTTGAAGCATGGTGTAGCATGCTGGATACTCTTATGTGGGTGTATCTGCATGTGGATGGACATGGCTGGAGACAGAGGAACGGTGTCTCAGTTCCTAAGACCATCAGAAATATGTGTTTTCCGATGATCTTAGGTGACCCCTGTGAAAGGGTCCTTCGACCCTCAAAGGTGTCATGACCCACAGGTTGAGAACTGTTGATCTATTACTTTCCTCATCAGTGATGGTCTTGATGTCTTCCCACAGCTCATCATGTCTTCCGTCATTAGTGTTAAATGCTTCAAATCGGTTCTTAAGATGTTTTCAAAAGTCCAGGAAAGGCTCTCCTGGACTTGTTTTCATTTTTTTCCTTTCATCTGCACTTGCATATGTGCAATCAATGGTCTGTTCCCTAGTCAGAACCCTGTCATGGTTTTACATGCTGATATTGAACTTCTCCATCGTGTCTTCCCACAGATGTAGTCCATCTGATTTCTGTATATTCCATCTGGAGACGTTACCATTTGTGTTGTTGAAAAAGGTATTGTCCTTAGTTTTGCAAAAGTCTATCATTTGCTCTCCAGCTTCATTTCATTTACCAAGTCCATATTTTCCAAATACTGTTCCTTTCTCTTCACTTCCATTTTCTGCATTCCAATCACCCATGTTCCTAGGCTTGCATGTTTTCAGTTTCATTATAAAATTTTTAAATTTCCTATTTTTTCTTTGAAGCCCAGCTCTGTGCTTCTTAAGTATGTATGCCATATTTTCTTTAATTGCATTGTTCTTTTTAACAGTTTTATTGGCATATAAATCACATATCATACAATAGTTCAATCATATCAAGATGAGTTGTATAATCATCACCATAATCAATTTTAGAATATTTTCTTCTTTATTTCTTTTTAAAATCATTTTATTGGGGGCTCTTACAGTTCTTGTCACAAACCATCCATCCATCCATCCATTGTGTCAAGCACATTTCTACATATGCTGCCATCATCATTTTCTTTCTACTTGAGCCCTTATCAACTCATTTCCTCCCTCCTCCTCCCTCCCTCATGAACCCTTGATAATTTATTTATTTTTTTCATGTCTTACACCGACCACTGTCTCCCTTCACCCATTTTTCTGTTGTCCATCCTCCTGGGAGGGGTTTATATGTTTGTAGATAATTGTGATCAGTTTGCTCTTTCTACCCCCACCTTCACCTTATCCTCTTTGTACTGCTACTCTCAATATTGGCTCTGAGGGTTTTATCTGTCCTGGATTTGAGCTCTTATCTGTACCAGTGCACATGCTCTGGTCTAGCTGGATTTGTAAGGCAGAATTGGTTCCATGAGAGTGCGATGGGGGAACATTAAAGAACAAGAGGAAAGTGGTATGTTTTGTTAGTGCTATACTGCACCCTGAGTGGTTCGTCCACTTTCTTCTTTCTTGTACTCATTGTTATTAGTTCCTCATTTGCTCCCAATCTCCCATGCCACACCACAAAGAAATCATTAACTCATTTCTGTCTCAGCAGATTTACTTTTCCTGGATTTCGTATATAGACAAATATACAATAATAACAAAGTAAAACCATAACAATAAAACTTTAAAAAATCAATAGCAAAGTTAAACAGAGATACCCCAATTTTAAAAACCTAGAAAACATCCAAAAGTAGAATAAATTCAAAATGGTTCAAGAGTGAGATCAAATGATAAAGTGTTAAATTTTAAGTTGCTGCATCTGTAATAATCTAATTTCCGATGTACTCTGCATATAGCCAGGCTATTCATATCATAGTCTATAGTCAGAAAGAATTCACCAGAGGCTTAATTACTGTGTACTTCCCCTTCACTTTTTTGTTTTAATTGAAATGACTTTAAAATGGGCCAAAGTGGTATAAATGATATTACATTTCAATTTAACTTCATATGCCATAATCAACTTTACAATGCTCTCTGTCTGATAACAAGGCAATTCATATCCCTCAACTGTGGTCAGAAGGCATCCACCAGAGGCTTCATCTATGCCGTAACCCTGCAAAACTTTCAGTGTCATCCAAAGCATCTGTAAATCAAGGGTTTGAAATTGTATCTCTGAGACAATTCCCTCCTTCGGATTTGCATTTTATTATTTATAATTTTTGTTTCACACTGGCTGGTGTGGTCCTTCCATGTGGTCTTGGAAGGACTTGATGTCTCACTTATATGGCTTCTTGCTTCAATACAGCCTTAAGGTCAGATATTATATTTTCTGATGATTGGGCACCCTCTATTTCCTTTCCTTTCCTTTCCTCATTCTTTGCTGTAGAACCCTTTCTTCATGAGGACCAGCATTAAACAAGGTATATCATAATAACTAATTGTTCTTAGATTGACACTAGCACTGTGAGCCCAAATCCATTCATATATTCATGGTTTATTTTTTTCTCTGATTTATGACATCATTATCATATATTAGAGACTATCAATCCTCCCCCTAGGGCATAAGGTAATTCTATTGATAGTTCACTAATTTTATCAATAGTAGAGAATATATAACACTTTTGAGAAAACGAAATTATACAGGTATAGGCCAAGTACAAAATCAAATACATGAAGTGTTTACTTGTACCGATTGGATTCTTAAGTGACTGGACACTACACAAGCAAGGGGGGTTGGGCAAACATTCAATAATAACTATTCACAATGTCAAAACTACACCTACAAGATTAATAATAAAGCAAGAAGGATATTAAGATAGTAAGTATACGGTAGTCCCAGGCTTGCCTCTAAGCAAGACATGTGAACCAAAATCTAATGACTGCCAGTTCTATATTCTTGGAATAGCAGTCATCTGCTTCTCTCACACTAGGAAGGTTCAGCCTTAATTAAAGGGCTATTGGTGAGGTTTAGGGAAAGCCAAGTTCACTTAGTGGGTTTTACACATCGAATCCTTCAGGTGTTGCCCATGAAGGAATTATGCACCTCAAAGGGACAGAATCCATAGCACATGGGCCAGATCACCAACATATATTATAGAAACTAGGTCAAAAGCATCCAATTAAGAACATGTTGTACTTAAGTGTCATCTACCCACATTGATCCTATGCACAGTAGAAGAAAACACTGCACAGTCCTGAGCCATCCTCAAAATTGTGCCTATGCCTGAACCCATTGTTTCAGACACTATATCAATGCATCTCATTGAGAGTTTTCCTCTTTCCTGCTACCATTCCATGATACCAAACATGATGTCCTTCTCCAGGCACTGGTCTATCTTGACAATATGTCCAAACCTTGCGGGTTTCTGAGACTAACTGTTGATGAGAGTAGAAAACCCCATCCTTCTCTTTTGGAGTGGCTGGTGGTTTCATACTGTTCACCTATCAGATCACAGCCTAAAGTATAAGCACTACACCACCAGGTATTGAAATATGTATATATATATAAAATCATTTTATTGGGGACTGATACAGTTCTTTTTTAAAAAATAAATTTATTGGGGCTCATACAATTCATCACAATACATAGATCAATTGTGTAAAGCACATCTATACATTTGTTGCCCTCATTATTCCCAAAATT
>NW_022111373.1:44159615-44162176 GCF_000313985.2 Echinops telfairi | reverse complement strand
CTTTGATAATTTATAAATTTTTTTCATGCCTGACACTGACCGATGTTGTTTCCCTTCACCCACTTTTCTGTTGTCCGTCCTTCTGGGAGGGAGTTATATGTAGATCATTGTGATCAGTTGTCCCTTTCTCCCTCCACCTTCCCCTTAAGCCTCCTGGTATCGCTACTCTCATTATTGGTCCTGAGGGACTCTTTATCTCTTCTGAATTCCCTTTGTTTCCAGCTCTTATCTATACCTCTGTACATGGTCTGGTCTAACTGGATTTGTAAGGGAGAGTTGGGGTCATGATAGTGGGGGGAACTGGCTCATCTCTTCCTCGTGACCCTTCTGTAAGGGGAGGTACAATTGTTTACAGATGGGCTTTGGGTCTCCACTCCGCACTCCCCTCATTTATGTTGATATGATTTTTGTTCTGGGTCTTTGATGTCTGATACCTGATCCCATCAATAATTCATGATCACATAGGCTGGTGTGCTTCTTCCATGTGGACTTTGGTGCTTCTCAGCTAAATGGCTGCTTCTTTATCTTCAAGCCTTTAAGACCCAGTTGCTATATCTTTTGATAGGCAGGCACCATTAGCTTTCTTCACCACATTTGCTGATGCACCCATTTTGTCTTCAGTGATCGTGTTGAGAAGGTGAGCATCACTGAATGCCAGATTAGAACACATTGTTCTTGCATTGAGGGAGTACTTGAGTAGAGCCCCAATGTCTGTCTGCTACCTTAATACTTAACATATAAATATATGCACATAGATATACTTCCATATTCTTATATAAAAATATATTTACATATGTATGTGCCTGTATTTAGACCTCTATAAATGTCCTTCGCCTCCTAGTTCTTTCCTCTACTTCCTTTTATTTTCCTCTTGTCCCACTATCATGTTTGGCCTTCATTCAGGTTTCAGAAATTCCTTTCGGTTACATTGTCCTTGATCAAGCCCCACCAGGCATCCCATTCCCTCCTCGCCATGGCTTTTAGATCATTTGTTGTTCCCTTGACCTTGGGTTTGTTAACACCCACTTCGTTTCCCCCACCTCCCCCTCTTCCATGTCACTCCCCCCTCAAAAAAAAAACCACATTGATTCTTGTTGTTTTCTCCTCCGGATTGTTTATCCTACTTATCTTATGTAGATAGATATGCACAGACAATAATAAACACAAAAACAAGAAAAAGCAAAGCAAAACAAAACAACAACAAAAACCAATGACCCAAAAAGAAGCCTATAAATAGTTCCAGGTCTTTTGTTGACATTTAGGAGTGTTTTCTGGTTGAGTCTGGTAGGGTGCCAGGCCCTGGCCCCCAAGTTTTTTTTTAGTATTCCCTGGAGACTTTATTGCATTGCTCCCCTGTCTGCTCTGTCTCATGCTCTGCATTTTGCCCTGATGTGGTGGGGTCAGGTCGGGCGAAATATGTATATATTTCATTGCTTTTGTCTTCCTAGAGATTCCAGCCTAAGGTAGTGACTCAACTTCCATGATTGGTTAGAGCATAATAGTTGAAGTCACCATAACAATAGCACCATTTTATCAAGCCAACATTTTACGGATAATGGGACATAGAGTAAGATCAATGAATTCTGTAATTGTCATACTTCTTATGCTATCTGATTGGAGTAGTGCTATTATGGCAGAATTATCACAAATGATTGGTTTAGAAAGCTAGAAGTCGGAATTCAGGGTGCCAGATCTTTGGGATGGCTTTCTGTCTGTGTCTGGTTTGGGGCAAGGTCTTTGTCTCTTTTCAACATCTATCAGTCCAGAGTTTCTTAGAGATTCCTGTGTGTCTTGCTATCAATCTCCTGGATTGAGATTCCCAGTGGAAGTACCCTAGGTCCAGTAATATTAAACTGTGACCACCATTTTGGGTACACCAATGTCTAATAAATGTAAAGAACAACTTGATGGGAGCTGTGATCTTTAGCAAAAAGGATACAATTAATCAGTATAGCATAACAGGTTAAAAAGGAGGTAGATAAACATCCTAGTACTAATCTGCTCTTGCCCTCTATTCGTCAATGCCCTCACTGGCTAAACTCAAGTAACTCAGTGTTCTGGGAAATACTTTGAGGCTGCAATACAGATCTGTAACACAGAATAGGGAAGGTGGCTAGAGAAAGATGTTGAATGGTAGAGAAGTAAACAAAATATATCCAGTTTATTTTCTGACACCGAATCTGTCTTCCTTTATTATATTATCTGATACTACTAAAACTTCACTGTATCATAGAAAGGAGCTGATTGAGCTTTCAAAGAAGCGAACAGGAGAGCTGGCAGTTAGTATCGTGATAATGGACAACTATTAAACTAATTATCTAGATAGATATAAATAACAAGCTGTAGTTGGTTTCTGTATTTATTTCTCAATTCTACTTTCATGTGATCCCAGTTTTAAAAATGAAGGCTGGATGTCTCTATTTTCCTGTAGTGGTAAATTATACCATTTCCCTGTGATGGTAAATTAAGCCATTAACCCTATCATTTGTAGTATATAAATACATATAACAATAGTATCTCTATATAACTATATAATAGTTATATCTATATTATATATACAA
>NW_022111373.1:44155257-44159357 GCF_000313985.2 Echinops telfairi | reverse complement strand
GTTGCCCTCATCATTCTCAAAATTCGCTTTCCGCTTGGGCTTCTGGAATTAGCTCCTCATTTTCCTTTTTCCCCTCCCCCTCCCTCTCTGCTCCCCCCTCCCTCATGAACCCTTAATAATTTATATAACATATAAATTATTTATATAACATATAAAAATTATTATATATGTATTAACATAAATTAGCATTTAAAGCTATGTTTTGGGATGTATTAACATTTGTAAATATATATGACTATATAATGTATAAAACCTATATGGTTATATATATACATTTCTATTAATAGAACTATCTTTGAAGATGTACAGCTACAGTACATCAGAGGCAAGAAGGCAAGACTTTGTCTTACGTACTTTGGACATGTCAGGTGAGACCAGTCCCCGAAGAAGACATCACGTTTGATAAAGTAGAGAGGCAGCAAAAAAGAGAAAGGCCCTCAAGGAGATGGAGCGACACTGTGGCGGCAACAACTGGCTCAAACATAAAAGCGATTGTGAAGATGACGCCGGACTGGGCAATGTCTAGTTCTGTTGTGCTTAAGGTCGCTATGGGTTGAAAGCGACCTAACAACAACAAGCATATATAGTATCAAATCCACCATACACATTTCACTATCAAACCCAGCAACTGCTCCACTAATGAAAGATGGGGTTTTTTCTCAAACAAAGATCGATAGTCTATGAAATGCTATGGAGCAGTTCTATTCTGTCCTACATGGACTCAATGACGGTGACTTTTGGGGTAACTGTCCTTGGTGTCTTAATTGGTTACTCATAGAGCTGCTTACAGCAAGTTAGAACCCAGCAGCCACTCCAGTCTCAGGATTCCCAAGGGCAGTTTTAATCAGTCCTGTACCGCGTCTAGGTCCCAGAGTTGACCTGAAGTGAATGGGTTATCCAATAAATATTGTAAATTGATTGGTGTCTCCATATCATCAATGTAAACAAACCCGCCAAAGGGAAAGAAGAATACTTGCTTTTTATCTATAGCATTGTTCAGAGAGATCTTAATTAGCAATGTTCCAACAGCAGTGCCCGCAGCAAACCCAGTTATTGTTGCAGCTTCTCCAATGCCTATAAAATGAATATAGAACATCAACAAGTATAGGAGCTAAGTTTGTAATAAAATGATAACAATTAAGTAACTTAGATATTTTTGAAAATTTTTCATAGCACATTATTCAAAACACATTGGAAAACTAAGATAATTTACTTTTGTAATTCACTAAACCTTATTTAATTGATATATTTAATGTAATATGAATAAACATGTTGATATTTTATGAAAATACAAGTTCAGTGCACCTTACTTCATTTTAATCTGTGACATTAAAACATGATGATACTTTGACATTAACATCATATTTGTATCCTTCACCCTACAATGGTGGGAGGTCGCAATAGTGTGTTTCTGCAATGCATAGATGCACATATTAGTTGGTATTTAGTAAAAACAAGAATAGAATAAAATGAGATTTTTTTGTCCCCTTCAGCCAACATTTATAAACCAATGAAAGAGAGCATGACTGTATACTGTTTTAGTTTGCTGGCATGAATTTTCTTATCCTAGTAGAAAAGAATGATTTAGTGCAAAATGAGAATTTTTTTAGAACTGTCTTAAGTCACTCTCACAATAAGTATATAAAAACAATTTTTAAAAATGTTTCCATTGTAAGATAATTTTTTCAGTGATAAGTAGATAACCAGTACCAATGATGTATCAGGACCAATATCTATCACAATATAAGAGAGTGCAAACTCATCTCAGATGTATCCCAGTGTTACTCACTGTAGGATATAGTTGTATGAGACACAGTTGGTGATATACTGAGTTAATTAAATATCATAGTATATCTTTCTCTGATAGAATAAACAAGGTTATTCTTTCAATAAACTTTAAGATATGAAGGCCCCTAAACAATTAGGTTAATATATGTAAAGGCTGAGAAAGATGCTTATTACAGTTTCCTCACCACACACACCTAGTACAGAGGTGGAACAAATTGTTTGCCTTCTTCTTAGGAAGAGAATTAGGCTCCTTCTGTATCCTCAAAGTTTAAGCATCCAAGTACCCAATTAATTCTATTAAACAATTAGATTTTTCTTCTAGAGATGTTGATTACAGTTTTAGAGTTTATATAGATATTTCTTACTGATTATCTCATCATTAAACATTTTGCATTTATGAACACAGTAAAAACTACTCTCAAACAATTTTGTACATTATGATGTATGGGAAGCAATAATTAAAGCCAAGTTACAAAGCAAGAGTCATTAATACTGTTATGCTTAAGTCTGAACTATGATTCTGAGTGTTTTGGTAGTTGAGCAATGAGATAAAGTCAGTTATGTGATGATGTGCTTCCTTCACTTTGTGCTCTGATGTGGTGATGTTCCATTTCCAAGTTATGCCTCTTTTCTCTTAAGATCCTTCTTCCTGACTGCTCCCTCCTGATAACAAGTCCCAAGTAAGTGAGGGGAAGTTTGCCATCCCTACTTCCAAGTGGCATTCCAGCTGTACTTCTTAGAAGAGGGATTTCATTTGTCCATTCTTCTGTTGGTCATGAATGTATGCATTATTCTTCATCAGCTCTATAATTCAAATATATCAATTCTTCTCCAGTCTTCCTTATTCATTATCCAATTTTCACATACATGCAAACGAGGTGATTGAAAATACCATAACTTAGGGCAGGTGTACCGTGGCAATCAGAGTAATTGGTTACTTTTGAACAATTTTAAAAGGTCTTTTACATCATATTTGCCCAATGCAATATATCATTTGATTTGTTTTCAAAGAAAAATATATCCTGTGTAGTTGTACAGCCCACCTCATTGATTCAGATAAATAATCGTATCCTGTCAACCCCCCATAAGTGTGTGTGCCGGAAGAGGGGCAGTTCTCTCCTAGCTTCCTTCCCACCTCCATAATTTCCTGTCCTTCTCTACTCTGGCTTCTGCATAGTCTTCAAAGTCTTACCCTTTGGTGTAAAATTCAATTTTCCTTTTCTTTGTTTTCCCTTATAATAATGGTGTCAATAAATATTTATCTTTATAAGATCAATTAATTTTCTGAAGCATAATTTTCTCTAGTCTTGCCCCTCTCTTGTGGTGTTTAATAAAGTCGCCTTTTTTAAAAAATCGGTACATAATATTCCGTTGTATGAATGTACTAGAGTTTATTTATCTAATCTATAATCAGAAATTTTAACTGTTTCCATGTTTTTCCATTACAGAAATTGCTGCAATAAACATAGGTATTATAGGTCTGCTCATGTTATGTTCTTTATTTCTTAAGGCTATATAACAAGGAGAAAGATCATAAGGTCGTTGTGTTTGTATTAGTTTATGGAAGTGTCCTACTGATTTCCATAAAGATTGCACAATTCTACAGTCCCGTTAACAATGTATGAGCATTTCAATATCTGGCATATCCTCTCCAGAATTTATTATTTTGTTTTTCATTTTTGCAAAAAGTTCCATCCATATGAGGTCGTATATTATTGTTGCTTTAATTTGGATTTCTTTTATTGCTAATGAACGCAGATATTTCTTCAAATAGTTGTTGGCTGCCTGGATGTCATCTTTAGTTAATGGTCTATTCATGTCTTGTGACCAATTTTTGATTTGCTTATTTGCATTTCTCTTATCAAAGTGTTGTAGTTTTCTATAGATTTTTAAAATTAGCCCTTTATCTAAAATGTGTCATTAGGAAATATTATTTTCAACTCTGTGGGTTCTCTTTCAACGGTTTTGGTGAAATCTTTTGATGTACATAAAAGCTGGGTTTTAAGAAGATCCCACTCTTTTATTTTGTCTTCTATAGTGTGAATATTTTTCTTTTTAAAAAAAATCATTTCATCGGAGGCTCGTACAACTCATCACAATCTATACATACAATCATTTTGTCAAGCACATCTGCACATTTGTTGCCATCATCATTCTCAAAACATTTTCTTTTTATGTGAGCCCTTGGTATCAGCTCCTCATTTTTCCTCTCCCTTCCCGACCCACCTTCCCTCATGAACCCTGATAAGTTATATATTATTTTTTCATGTTTTACACTATCCAATGTCTCCCTTCACCCACTTTTCTGTTGT
>NW_022111373.1:44144957-44153987 GCF_000313985.2 Echinops telfairi | reverse complement strand
CATTGGGCCTCTACTCAAGTACTCCCTCAATGCAAGAACACTTTGTTCTAATAACCTGGCATTCCGTCATACTCACCTTCCCGACATGATCACTAAAGACAAAATGGGTGCATAAGTAAATATGGTGATGAAAGCTGATGGTGCCCACCTATCAAAAGATATCTCAACTGAGGCCTTAAAGTCTTGAAGATAAAGAAGCGGCCAACTAGCTGAGAAGCAACATAGCCCACATGGATGAAGCAAACAAGCGTGTGTGATTATGAGTGTCAATGGGATCAGGTATCAGGCATCTAAGAACCAGAACAACAAATCATATCAATGTGAATGAGGGGGAGAGTGGAGTGGAGACCCAAGCCCATCTGTAAACAATTGGACATCCCTTCACCAAAGGGTCACAAGGAAGGGGCAAGCCAGTCAGGGTGTGGGATAGCACTGACAAATCTTACAACTTTGCTCTAGTTCTTTAATGCTTCCTTCCCCCACTATCATGACCCCAATTCTACCTTATAAATCCGCTAGACCAGAGCAGGTACAGTAGTACAGAAAAGAGCTGGAAACACAGGGAATCCAGGACAGATAAACCCCTCAAGATCAATAATGAGAGTAGTGCTACCAGGAGGGTACTAGGAAGGTTGGGGAGAAAGGGGGAACCAATCACAATGACCAACATAAAACCTCCTCTCAGGGGAAAAACAACAGAAAAGTGGGTGAAGGGAGACAGCAGTCAGTGTAAGACATGAAAAAAAAATTATGAATTATCAAGGGTTCATGAGGGATGGAGTGTGGGGGAGGGAGGAAACTGAGCTGATACCAATGGCTCAAGTAAAAAGAAAATGTTTTGAAAATGATAGCAACATGTATACAAATGTGCTTGACACAATGTATGTATAGATTGTGATAAGAGTTGTAAGAGCTCCCAATAAAATGATTTTTTAAAAATCAGCTGTCTGTAGGCACTTGTCATTTGGTTTCTTCACTACTCTTATGTGGGCAGCCATTAGTGGCCTAAGTGAAAATAAATCCCTAAGAACTTCAATCTTTTTTCCATTCATTATGATGTTGTTGACTGGTCAATTGTAAGGATTTTTATTTTTGGTTTACTTCATGTTCAGATGTAGTCCATACTGAAGGCTATAGTCTTTGACTTCATCTTTTAATATTTCAAATTCTCTTCACTTTCAGGAAGGACTGCGTGCCACTTGCATATCACAAGTTGTCTTCCTTCAACCGCTAAGCTATACTCTTTTTTTAGAATACTTTTTTTTTTAACATAGTCTAGGTTGACATGGCAAATAGATACAAGCCACTTTTGGATACACTTTTTTTCTGTCTTCAAAACATACATTATCCCCCTTTTTGTTTAAACAACTGCCTCTTTTTGTATATGTTCCACATGAATATTAAGCATTCTATCATTTTTACTCTTCTTACTGTTGTCCACAATTTGTTATCAGTTGAATAGCTTTTCATAAACAATTAAACACAGTAAATATATTAATTGTTTTCTGGTTCCAGCTAAGATCCATCTGGCATTGACAAAGGCATTCCTTATTCCTTGTCCTATTTTGAATCCAGTTATTTCAGTTTGACTACATGACAGTTTACAGTTCATGTTTGACTGTAGTTCTTCTTAAAAATACCTTCAGTGAACATTGGGCCTCCACTCAAGTACTCCTTCAATGCAAGAATACGTTCTTCTATTAAATTGGCATTCTAGGAAGGTGATGCTCACCTTCCTGACACAATCGCTGAAGACAAATTAGGTGAATAAGCAAATGTGGTGAAGAAAGCTGATGGTGCCCGGCTATCAAAAGATATAGCATCTGGGGTCTTAAAGGCTTGAAGGTAAATAAGCGGCCATCTATCTCAAAAGTAACAAAGCCCACATGGAAGATGCACACCAGCCTGCGTGATCACGAGGTGCCGAAGGGATCAGTTATCAGGCATAAAAGAACAAAAAATCATATCATTGTGTGCTCACCTCCCTGATACAATCGCTGAAGACAAATGGGTGCATAAGCAAATGTGGCGAAGAAAGCTGTTGGTGCCCAGCTATCCAGAGATGTAGCATCTGAGGTCTTAAAAGCTTGAAGGTAAACAAGAGGCCATCTAGCTCAGAAGCAACAATGCCCACATGGAAGAAGCACACCACCCTGTGCGATCACAAGGTGTCGAAGCGATCAGGTATCAGGCATCATCAGAACAAAAAAATCATCATTGTGAATGAGGCGGGAAGTGCTGAGTAGAAACCCAAAGCCCATCTGTAGACCACTGGACATCCCCTTACAGAAGGGTCTCAGGGAGGAGACCAGCCATTTAGGGTGCGATGTAGCAAGGATGAAACATACAACTTTCCTCTAGTTCCTAAATGCCCCCCCCCCTCCATGATCCCAATTCTATCTTACAAATCTGGCAAGACCAGAGGATGTACACAGGTACAGATAGGACCTGGAAACACAGGGAATCCAGGGTGGATGATCTCTTCAGGACGAGTGGTGTGAGTGGCGATACTGGGAGGGTAGGTTGGACAAGGGGAACCGATTACAAGAATCTACATGTAACCTCCTCCCGGGGGGATGGACAACAGAAAAGTGGGTGAAGGGATCGTCGGACAGGGCAAGTTTTGACTAAATAATAATTTATAAATTATCAAGGGTTCATGAGGGAGGGGGAGAGGGGAGGGAGGGGAAAATGAGGAGCTAATTCCACAGGCTTAGGTGGACAGCAACTGTTTTGAGAATGATGAAGGCAATAAATGTACAAATGGGCTTTACACAATTGATGTATGTATGGATTGTGATAAGAGTTGTATGACCCCCTAATAAAATGATAAAAAAAGAAAATATATGTGTATGTATGTTTGCAAATACATAAATATATTTGTACTTTTTATATGCATGTATATGAGCAAATGCAAGAGAAATCAGATGGACTTTGGGCCTCTACATAAATCTTACCTCAGTAAGAATGGTTTGTTCTTTTGAGAATGATGAGGGCAACAAATATACAAATGTGCTTGACACAATTGATGTATGTATGGATTGTGATGAGTTGTATGAGCCCCCAATAAAATAATTGAAAAACAAAAAAGAAATGTCTAAAAAATAATGATGGCAACATATCGGCAAATGTGATTGATACAATTGATGTATGGATTGTTACAAGAGCTGTAAGAGTCCATAAAATATTTTTTTAAGAAAAAATTTTTAAATAAAAAAATAAAATAAATTACCTTCAGCATAATGCTGCTTTTATGTCATAAACATGGTATTTTCTGATAATTTCCACATTTAATTGGACCACTATTTTTTAGAATGGGCACAAATATGGATCTCCTGCAGTCAGTAAGATGAGTAGCTGCCTTCCAAATTTCTTGGCATCTCATATATTTGATGAAGTATTCCAATGTGTATTTCATAAAATCATGCAGCCTGTGTTTCACAAATGCCTTTAGTGCAACTTGAAACTCATCCTTCAACACCAGCCTTCTAGATCATAAACTACGTCATGAAGTAGTTGAACACTGATACATTTTTTATAACATTGTGACTTTCTATATTCCTTCCATCTTCTTTTGATGCTTCATGTGTCATTAAATATTTCAGCTCACAACTTGAGTAAATCCTTCAATATTTGAACTCATGACTTGAATTTTTTCTTCAGTCATTTCAGATTGAGAAATGCTGAGCATGCTCTTCCCTTTCAGTTTTCTAACTCCAGCCAGGTCTTTCCATATTTCATCATAATACTTTTCTCTTTTTTGAGTAGCCCTTTGAAATGTTCTGTTCAGCTCTATTACTTCATCATTCTTCCAATCACTTTCCAATCACTTCATCATTCTTCCAATTAGCCTCCCTATTTCAAAAACAAATTTCTGACAAAATTCTTACATCTATTTATCTTTTCTTTCTCTTCTGCCTTTTAAATGATATTTTGCTTTTTTTTATGCCTTATTTCCTTTATGTATTGGGCAACTTCTATGAGCTTCTAGTTATTATTGTTCTATTCATCAAAGCTATTCTTAAGGTGGTCTCTGAATTCAGGTGGGATATACTCAAGGTCATACTTTGGATCTCATGGAATTTTAAAAATGTTCTTCCATTTCAATTTGAACTTGGATATGAGCAATTGATACTCTGTTCCACAGCCATTCTTGGCCCTTGTTCTAGTTATACTGAACTTCTCCATCATCTATGCCTATGCATGCAGGCAGTATGATTCTTATGTATTGCATCTGGAAAGGCTCATATGTAGTCATCATTTATATCAATGCAAAAGTATTTCTGATGAATAAGTCATTAATCTTTCAGAATTCTATATTGCAATCTCTGGTGTTATTTCTAACACTAATGTCATATTTTCCACCTGCTGATCTTATTTATTTCCAACTTCATCTTCCCAATAACCAGTAATTATGAATGCATCTTGATTCCATGTTTGATCAATTTCAGACTGCAGAAGTTGTTAGAAATCTCACTATCTTTTACTTTGGCATTAATGATTGGTCTTCCTTGTAGACATAGTGATATTATCCTGTCACTGATAGCACTTCAGGATATATGTTGAAATGCCCTCTCTGGTGATCAAAGTGGTGCCATTCCTCTCCAATTTGCGTATTCCATCACATCAGACCACATTCATGTGGCTATCCAATTCAAAATGGCCAATACCAGTACATTTAAGCTCACCAATGCCTGGGAGACCTGGCGGTATAGTGGTTACATGTTGGCTGCTAAACACAAGGCGAGCAGTCGAAACCACCAGGTGCTCTGAGGGGAAAAGTGAAGGTTTCTGATCTAGTAAAGACTTACAGTCTCGGAAACCCACAGATGCTGTTCTAGTCTGCCCTATAGGGTTGAGGCATAATTGACAAGATGGCAGTGAATTAAAATTTTTGAAATCCTAGGATATCCATTTTATGTCTTCAATTTCACTTTTGATAACTTTAAATTTTTTTAAATCATTTCATTGGGGGCTTCTACAGCTCTTATCACAATCCATACATCCATCCATTGTGACAAGCACATTTGTACGTATGTTGCTATCACCATTTTCAAAACATTTTCTTTCTACTTTAGCTCTTGGTATCATTAGTTCAGTTTTTCCCTCCCTCCTCCACGCTCCATCCCTCATGAACTCTTGATAATTTAAAATTATTTATTTATTATTTTTTCATGTCTTACACTGACCGCTGTCTCTCTTCACCCAGTTTTCTGGCGTCCATGCCCCCTGGGAGGTTATATGTAGATCATTGTGATCATTTACAACTTTCTCCCCCCCACCTTCGCCGTACTCTCTTGATATCACTACTCTCATTATTGGTCCTGAAGGGTTTATCTGTCCTGGATTCCCTGTGTTTCCAGCTCTTATCTGTACCCATATACATGCTCTGGTCTAGCCAGATTTTTATGGTAGAATTGGGGTCATGATAGTGAGGGGAAGGAAGCATTAAAGAACTAGAGGAAAGTTGTATGCTTAATCACTTCTACACTGTACCCTGAATGGCTCATCTCTTCCTTATGACCGTTCTAAAGGGGATGTCTAATTGTCTACAGATGGGCTTTGGGTTTAGACTGTGCACTCCTACTCATTCACATTGATATGATTTTTTGTTCTGGGTTTTTGATGCCTGATACCTAATCCCATTGACACCTCATGATAGCACTGGCTGGTGGGCTTCTTCCATGTAGACTTTGTTACATCTCAGCTAGATGGTTGCTTCTTTATCTTCAAGCCTTGAAGACCCCAGTTGCTATATCTTTTGCTAGGTGGGCACCATCAGCTTTCTTCACCACATTTGCTTATGCACCCATTTTGTCTTCAGTGATCATGTTGGAAAGGTGAGCATCACAGAATGCCAGATTACTAGAACATAGTGCTCTTGCATTGAGGGAGTACTTGAGTAGAGGTCCAATGTCTGTCTGCTAACTTAATATTTAGCATATAAATATATGTATATAAATCTATTTCCCTATCCTTATATATAAATATATTTACATATGTACATGCTTGTATTTAGATCTCTATAAATGTCTTTTGCCTTCTAGTTTTTTCCTCTATTTCCTGTTACTTTCCTCTTTTCCCACCATCATGTTCTGCCTTCATTCGGGTTTCAGTAATTCCTCTGGTTCAATGTAACCATTGCCCTTGATCAAGCCCCACCAGGTATCCTACGCTGTCCTCGCCATCAGTTTTAAATCAATTGTTGTTCTCTTGACCCTGGGTTTCTTAACAGCCACTTCTTTTCCCCACTTCCCCTTCTCCCATGCACCTTGGAACATTTGGTCCCGTTGTTTTCTCCTTTGGGTTGTTTATCCTGCGTATTTTATCTAGATAGACATGCAGACAATACAATGTACAAAAACAAGGATGAACAAAATAGCAAAACAAAGCAACAATAAAAATCCATCGATAAAAAATGAAAGGCCTATAAATTGTTCAAGGTCTGTGTTTGTTGACCTTTAGGAGTGTTTTCTGGTTGAGTCTGATGGGGTTTCATGCCCTGGCCCCAAAGTCTTTTTTTTTTTTTTAATTCCCTGGGGACTTCATTGCTTTGCTCTTCACGCTGCTCGTTGCACACACTTAGCATTGTGCCCCAATGGAGTGGGGTCAGATCACACACAATTCCCAGAATGTGCCTCCATTGTTGTCCTAGATAGCACTATAGGTCAGTGAGGGATGTCCTGTCTCATGGTGGGGGCTGCCCTACGGTCCTCCCTGTGCATTGGTTGCTCTGAGAAGGAATATCATCTTCAGAGCTTGGTGGGCCAGGGTGTGTTCCACTCTCTCCTTCCATCTTCATTTTCTCCTGTGTACTCTGATAAGAAGCACCCCTCCCTGAGCTGTAGCTTCGGTGCTGTCCTCTGAAATGAATTCTTCTGGGGGGGGGTAGAGGGGGGTCTGTCCACACAGCTGGGATTGGAGCTGTCCCCACAATCTCTATTGGTTCCCTGCTTCATGCTGGTATGTTGCATTCACATCTTGGTGCACCAGGTTGAAGTCTGGTCCCTCTCTTGTGGAGACATAAAAACATCCTCCCTTGGGTGGGTTAGTGCCCTGTTCTCCCACTACCCATGTCCTTTTTTGCCCTTTCTTTCCCCCTCCTTTATAGTTGACTGCCATATGTATCCCTGGATTGGGTCTGGTCCCTGCCATAGTACCTGGACCTCACCTGGGGAATGTATGTATATAGTAGCTTTTTCCCTATCCCCCTTTTGCATTTTTAAGTGTACCTCAGTGGAGCCATGTTGTACTTGTCCTTTGGTGCTTGGCTTACTTCACTTAGCATCATTTCCTCCAATTCTTCCCTTGCAGCGCTGTGCTTCATGCGTTTATCTCTGCTTTTTAGAGATGTGTAGTACTCCATTGTATGTATGTACCACAGTTTTTACATCCATTCATTCGTTGATGGAAATTTGGGTTGTTTCCAACTCCTTGCGATTGTGAACTGTGCCACCATGAACATTGGAGCGCAGATGTCTGGCCACCATTTGTTTTATTTAGTCATAGTAACTCAATTATTTGTGTATTCCACATTATGGTTACAAGTGGAGTTTTATAGCTCTTTTGTCTTATTTGTAGTCATTACTAAATGAAGGTCCCTAATGTTTTACTCCATCCATGCCCCCAAAGTCAATTTTATTTTGAAGACACAGCCCTTCCCCAGTTGTCTTTTGAGTGTCTTCCTACCAGGAAGCTCATCTGCCAGCTTATGAGACAAAAAAGCTTTTGCCAGGTAATTTTTTTCAGAGGTACATGGATTTCCCCATATTATAATGGGATTCAATTCCACTGATTGTATTCTGATTTAAGTTTAATACTTCATTTTTTTCATTATTATTTTCTTTTATTAGCAGTACCTTTATAGATATATTTATTTGTTTCTGAGAATTGGAAACATTACATAAAAACTTAGACAAAATTTAATGTGTGTATAAAATACAAAAATTGAAATTTTTATTCCAACAATGAAGTCTTGAATGGCACTGGCATTTTCTTAGCTGCAGCGGTAACTCCGGGTGATCCCTGAATCATCCCTGAGAGTGAAAATGCCGATTCTTGTCAGAAAGTGGGTGGTCATTAATGATACAATCTTTCTCTTTTGTTTCTTCATGTGTGTTGAGATTATACCTCATTGCTTCTGCCTATCAATTTTAGCAAAGAGATAAGTGCTTTGGTCCATATTTTTAAGTTCTAAAGCCCTTGTTTTAGTTTTAAAAAGTGAATCCATGCAGCCGTGTTTTGAATAGTAAATCATCTGTGCCTGTTTTATTGTTAGTACCTGTGACTAACAATAAGTTTTAAAAAAAAAAGGGAAAAGCAAAATGATGACCAGAAGTGCAGCTCATTGTAACTTGAATTCACTGTAGATGGAGGATTACCTACAGAGCATCATTTTCCTTTCCTCTTAGTTTGGAATCCACTGAAACAGAGTCTACAATGTGCGACTCTGCCAATATCCAACATAGCTTTCAGAAAAACAACACCATGAGAGTTAACAAAATACAACCGAAATATCTGGTGGTGGCAGTTTTTGTTGTTAGGTGCCATCAAGTCAGTTCCACCTCATGGTGATCTTTGTACAGCAGGAGGAAACACAACTATGTCCTGCACCATCCTCACATTTATGCTTACATTTCAGTCCATTGTTAGAGCTACTGCATTAATCTATCTTATTGAGGCCTTCCTGTTTCATTGCTCCTCCACTTTACCAAGCATGATCTCCTTCTTGAGGGACTATTCTCTTTTGAAAATATGGCCAAAGTGAGATGAAGTTTCCTTAGCCTTGCTTCTAAGGAGCATTCAGGCTGTACTTCTTCCAAGACAGATTTGTTGGTTCTCTTGGCAGTCCGTGGTACTTTCAATATTCAAAATTCTTCATAATTCAAATGCAAGTATGATTCTTCAATCTTTTTTGTCCAGATTCCAGCTTTCACATGCAGATATTTGTGTGTGTGTGTGTGTATACATATATATTTCAAAAAGTTCAAAGACAAAGGAATTAAATTGTAATCAAATTTTCCCATACAC
>NW_022111373.1:44137096-44144577 GCF_000313985.2 Echinops telfairi | reverse complement strand
ATTTAGTTCAATAGTTAAACAAACAGAAAATATGTAGTATCATTTATCAAATATTTTATCCTTCAAGAGTATTTACACCACTTTTCTTTAATTAATATTTCATTGACATTAAATGTAGCCATTCTACAATCATGTTTTCAAAAACCTTTGTTTCAAAAACTAAGAAAATGTGTGGCAATACTGAAAATTATGCAAATACTACAAACCAAAATAGAATTAAACATGAAATGTTATGGTTTTGGTTTTAATCACAAGAAGGATATAAAATGTTTGGAATACAGAGCTATAAATATAGAAATAGTTTGATAAAAAATTATCTTTTTTCTACTCCAATAACTGCTATCAAGTGCTGGTAAGGATTTCTAATCTTTACCAAGTAATGTTTCCTATTTTTCCACTCTTTCTGACCAGAACAGCTTGTAGGAAAGGTAGGAATAATACACATCATAGGCATGCTTTGCCAACACACATGATACACGTGTACATGTACATGCTTATGTATACACATAGAGGCATTCTCTTAACTTCTCACTATCGTGTAGATATCAAATGATTAAGTGCTACAAGTACCTTCCACAATAGTGCCAGAAATAGTGCTATGAAGTTGTAAATAGCCTTTATATAATGTGAGTAGTAAGAAAATGGTGGAATAAATTTACTAGGGCATATGGTGGGGTGTGGGAAAGGGACATTTTTGGAAAAAACTTTTATTTAAAGTACTATGTCACAGGGAACTCCCATATTGAAATGGTATTAGTTAGAAAGGTGTGACATTTTATGGTGTTAGTTAGAAAGGTATGACCCAAGTGTATAGGTTTTTATTTGGGTATATGTGTGCATGCTGAAATTATAAAACACTGATTAATTTTAAAGGATTGTAAGTGTAAGAAATTGCTAAGGGTTAATATTACATATGAGGTTTATAGTATGTGTGAGAATGGCTAAAAGAAACATAACTATCCGAAAATATTCTCTTTTTCCTTCCTAGGCCTATCTCTTACACGAAAGACCTCCTTAAGCCCATTTCTGCAGTGAAATCATGTATGATCATGAAAAAATACAAGCCTGTCATAAATATTTATGAGGAAACTATAATTAGTTTAATAAACTTATTTATATATAAGATGAATGGATGCATGCATAGATAGGTGAATAAACCACAGTCTATTATAGGTTGTTTGAACCAAGTATTTAAATGAAAGTTGATTTGGAATATGACAGTATATTTAAAGTCTTACCTTCAATTTCTATATTCAATTTATAATTTCTAGCAGTAACATATGGATAAGACAATAAAAGTGATCCCACTCCTATTAAAAAGGAAGAAAATGCAATCCATCTTGGTCGGTGTCCTCTCCCTCCATAATATGCTACAAATACTGCTGCCAGACCAGAAGAAATTTCATAGATCAATGACAATCCTAAATTTTCAATGGTGTTCACATGATTCGCCTTAACAAAATAAGCAATGTTCAGTTTTACAAGACCAAATACAAGACCTAAAATGTAAAAGAGAAAGCAATAAAGCGTATTTTAGTACCCTCATGGGGTACATGTTTTCATAAATTAAAACTTAATTTATACTGACATGTTTATTAGCATTATTCTTATTGTTTAAGATCTCTAAGATAATAAAAATTCATTCTCTAAAACTCTAATAGTCCTTAAAACTTTACAAAATGACATCAAGTCAAGTGTGGCTCATGATGATTCCATGTATGTCAGAATATAACTGTGATCCAATACATTTTCTGTAGCTGTCATCTTTTGGAAATAGATCATTAGAACTTTCTTCCAAAGCTCCTCTGGGTGAATTCAAATAGTCAAAGTTCAGCTAGTAGCAAGCACTGTATGTTTGCATGACTCAGAATATCCTTCTAATAGTTTTTAACTTCTATAAAATACTTGCTAATTTAATATTTGAAGTTATCATTTAATAACTACCTCTAGGATAATTAAGTGAACAATACTAATTGTTTGAATCTTTCATTTATTGTTTTAGTGGATTAAATTTTGATTATAAAATGAAAAAAAAATAGACTGAATATTTAGCTATTGAGATAGTAAGGCTTTGTCAGCTTGACTGGGCCAGGATTGTTCATTGTTGTAATTGTTGTTAGACTCTATCAAGTTGGTTCCAACTTATAGAGGAACTATGGGAAAAAGAACCAAACATGGCCCAGTCCTGTGCAGGTCTCACAAGTGTTCTTATGTTTGAACTGAGGGATTAAGCCACTGTGTCAATCCATCTTGTTGAAGATCTTCCTTTTTTTTGTTGCTCCCTCATTAAAAAGCATGCTATCCTCTTCTCCAGGGATCGGTCTTTCCTGACATTATGTCCAAAGTACATGAGACAAAGTCTTCCCATCCTTGCCTCTGAGGAGCATTCTGGCGGTACTTCTTCTAGTATACATTTGTTTTTTCTTTTTGCAGTCCAAGGCACTTTCAATATTTTCCACCAACACCATAGATCAAATCCACGGATTTTTCTACAGTCTTTCTTACCCAATTTCAACTTTCATGTTCATGTGAGGTGATTGAAAATACCATGGCTTGAGTAAGGCACAATTTAGTCCTAAAAATAACATCCTGGCTTTTCAACTCTTAAAAGATGTGTTGTGCTTCAGATTGTCCAATGCAATGTGTCATTTGATCTCTTTACTGCTGCTTCTGTGAATGTTAATTATGAAAGCAAGTAAGATAAAATATTTGACAATTTCAGTCCTTTCTCCATTTATCATTAATTTACCTACTGATCCAGTTTTGTGTATTTTGGTTTTCTTTATAATTGAGTTGTAATCATACTGAAGACTACAATCCTCTTCTGAATCCATCCTGAGCCTCTGATTGATCCCTGTTATTGTTGTAACCATTGTTGGATAATCCATAGCAAGATTTTACTTGCATGTGATATGAGTAATGTTTGTCTATAATTTGAGCATTCTGTTGTCTTTCTTTGGCATGGGTACAAACATGAATCTTTTCATGTTGGCTAAGGAGCTATCTACCAAATATCTTGGCATAGACATGTGCTTCCAATGCTGCATCACCTGGCTGAAACATTTCAATTAGCATACCACCTATTCCTAGAGCCTTGCTTTTTTTTTTAATTTAGAAATGTATTTTAGTTATTTACTTGTCAATATTTGTGGAGAACCACTGTCAAGAACTTTTCTAGATACTAGGCTCATGGGGTACATGTTTTCATGAATTTACTTTAAAAATGTAGTCAGAGAGACATATAAAAATATTTAACAGGTAAATAATATTCTAGATATTTCTTTGAAACAAAAGAAAATGAAACAAAACAAATCCAACACACTCAATGAAATATAAGACAGAGAGTCATTGGGACATAAGGAAAGTGCTACTTTCAGTAATACAGCTTTCTGAGATTATAATTCAATGTCTGAAGAACAAGAGTCCACTAAGCAAAAATCTATAGAAATATCATTTCAAAATGGAGTCTTGTTTTTGCTAATGCTTTCAATGCATCTTGAACTTCTTCCTTCAGAACCATTGATTTTTGCTCATATTTAACCTCTTGAACTGGTTGAAAGTTGACTAGCTCTTATTCATGCAAGATGTATGTATTCTTTCCATCTCCTTTGGATGTTTCCTATACCATTCAATCCTTTGCCCAAAGGACCTTCTTATATTGCAATTCAAGGCTTGCATTTTTCTTGAGTTCTTTCAGTTTAAGATATATTGAGCCTGTTCTCTCTTTTTGGTTTTATCACTCTAGGTCTCTGCACAATTAATTATAATATTCAGCTTCTTCATCTCCAACTGCCCTTTGACATTTTCTATTTAGCTCTTTAACTGAATCATTTCTTCCACGTGCCATAGCTATGCTATGATTAAGAGCAAGTTTCAGCGTCTCTTCTGACAACTACTTTGATCTTTTCTATCTTGTCTTTTAATCACCTTTTGCTTTCTTCATATAATATTCTTGATGTCCTCCCACAACTCTCCAGTCTTCTGTCATCAGTGTGCCATGCGTGAACTCTGCTCTTGAGGTATTTTAAAGATTCAGGTGGGATAGACTCAAGCCTGTATTTTGGTTCTCCTGGACTTTTCTTAATTTTTTTCAGCTTCAACCTGCAATTGAATATGAGCAATTGATGGTTTGTTACACAGTTCCAGCATGTTTTAGCTGCTGATATCAACGTCCACTGTGTCTTCCCATTAGATTGTCAATAATCCCCCATGGTGTGATCTACCGCAATGTAATCAACTTGATGCTGAGATCTAACAATGTAATCAATTTTATGAGCAGGTAGTAGTTGTGATGTAGGTCAGCCCCTATGATCAGATCACAGCCTTGATACAATTGGAAGAAAGACTCCTCAGTGGTATAGCCTCCTCCGATTTAAACAGACTGTGTGGGAAAACTTTTTTCCTCTGCAGGTTCTGAATCTTACATATGATTCATGGACCTCCTGACATATCCCAGGAGATATCAGCTACCTGCCTATCTTGGATCCATTCAGGTCAGTATCCACCAGTCTGTGGTCTTCCTACTTCATTAGCATCACCAACTTCCTGAGTCAGGCTAAACCTTCTGTATACCATATGACTCATAGACTTGAATCAGACTGGACTTACCTGCTTCTGCAACTTTGTGAGCTATTTCTTGATAGAAATTTCTCTCCATGTACACACACACGTACCAGCTTTGTTTTTCCAACTGCCCTTCCAACTAACACCTCTATCATCCAAAATAGGAGAGAAACTCTTATAAGAGTAGTTAAAGCCTTGTAAATACTCTCCAACACATTTTCCTCCTTTTCCATAACTGTTTCCTATATTTGATATTTACAATTCCTTGCCTTTTTAATACACTGATTGTTTGGAATATTATTGAGCACTAAATGAGTGGTATAATTCTCTATGCATTCCTATCACTGAGAATCCAACTTCAAGAAAAATATCACACTGTTTCAAACAAAAAACAATTATATATAAGGAACCTTGGTGGTGTAGTGGTAATATATTGGGTTGCTAACCACAAGGTCAGCAGTTCAAAGCCACTACCTCCTCCTGGGGAGAGAAAAAAATGGAAATTTTTACTAAGATACAGAGTATCAGCCTTGGAAACTCATAGGGGCAAGTCTACCCTGTCACTATGAGTTGGCATTGACTTAATGGCAGTGAAAATTGTTTGAAGAGATTGGTCACAAAAGTGGAAGTGAAAATGGTTTTGAATCAAAACTCATAGCGATCCCAATTCAAGATGGCTGACTGATCACAGGGAGACTGGAGTTCCCTCCAATAATCAAGAAGAAAGTATCAAAAAAGCAAAAAGAACAAAAACAAACTAGGTTCAAGCAATCATGGAAAATGACCCAATAGATATGTAACCTGATCCACCCCACACCCAGGTCAGAGATAGTGGGAGTGGCAGAGAGGAATAAGAAAGGGTAAATGGGTCTAGAGATGCCTTCCTCTTGACAGATTAAGCTACTAAACTCCAAGCAGACTTGGGTGGTCTCTTAACTTTCCAGCTTGCTTGTACTCATTACACCTGATCCTCTAGACCCAGCCGCTTCAACCCTTAGCAGATTAGCATCCCTTGTTTGGTATGAGAGTCATATGCCATGGCCTTGTTTGGCTCCTTTTGTTCTGACCTTAGCTACAGCTGACTTGAACATCCAGGCCCCCTCATGACCCCAATCCCTGACAGCAACCCATTTTAACCCCCTAAGTTATCTAGCTCTATAGCCATCACTCCCCCTAGGCCATCCCAAGAGATGACCTGTCCCTCTCTGAGACTGCCAACTCAATAGATTGAGCCTTGTCTGCTCCAACCTGGGTCATTGGAACTCTATATTTTAAGGGTATCCAGTTATATACTTAATCCCACTCTACTTGCCAAACTACAAGATGTCTGGACTCTTAAATGTCATAGCCCGCCAACATGCTCACTTGTAGTCAGGTGTCTTCCTAAACATATCCTTGCTGGTCCAAGTACCCAAGAGGGTGGAAACTCTAGGCATGGCTTTCAACTGCTTAACTATCTTTCTTGCACATTTTTTAACTCTCCCACGGCAAAGCTTAGAACCCTCAGGTTTTGTATTTCATTTCTTCCCCCCCTTTTTTTAAAACAAAAGCAGGTACTATTTTTGTAATTCCTTAACAGTCAGTACTTTTATTCATACTTCTTAATAAAAACATTTTTTCCCATTTCTACAGTCCTTAAGTCATCAATACCATCATCATCCAGCCTCCAACTCATTTAAGCTACCCCAGGTCATTCAGAGCAATAACCATATTCCCTGGGATCACTCATGCATTATCCCCTTCCTCATGAGGCAGCCCAATACAGGTGTGTGACTCTACTACCTCCTCCATGACCTTTCTCAGAAATCCCAGCATCTTGAAAGGAGTGAACTACAACCCCTACACACCCACTAAGCCCTGGACTTCCCTGAGTACTTTCCTCCCCATTCAATCCTTTGCTTCCAGGCCAATGTTTAGCCAAAATATATTCCAGACAATATAAATACCAAACCTGGGAGAGTCACACCCATAGAAATTAGTTGTAACTTCTCAACTGCTTCTTACTCTTTATGTCAGGCCCAGTTGCCTTTCTCTTCTTTCGTTCTTCTTTTTCTCTTCTTCAAAACAAAACGTTGTACTACTTTTATAATTACTTTTCAATTAGTATTACCCTTTGCTTGTCCTTTCAAAATAAGAATTAAAAAAGAATCTTAAACTATCATTACTTGATCCATAGAGTACTGACACACACACACACACACACACACACACACACGTACGAGACATTGGCACAAACAAGTGAGCCATGACCAGACTGAAAGAAATCCCAGGCAATGGAATTATCAGAAAAAGAATTCAGATGAATGATGATTCTGCTTGTCCAGAAGCTGTAGAAAACATGTGAGAGAAAGAAATAATAAAAAAGCTAGACACATCACTACAAGGCTTACAAGAAAACTCCAAAGAGAAACACAGAAGTTGAACAATGTAACAGAATTGTACATGCTAAAAGTACAGAGAAATGGAATTGAAGAGATGGAAGCCTAAACAAGTGAGCTTGAAGATAAATCATTTAATTCAATTTAAGAGTATGACAAGCAATAGAAACTGCAAATAGAGGTCAAAGATAGCCTAAGACTTGTGTGGGACACAATCAAGAGGAGGAACCTGAGACCTCTCACAATTCCAGAAGAAGAAGAAATAAAACAAACCCACGGAGGGAACCCCTGGAAGAAATACATCCTAACTGCATAAAAGATGAAAATATAACTATCCAGAAAGCTGAGATAACCCTCATCAGGAGGGACCCCCCAAAATAAAACAGTACAATATATTGTAGTCAAATTCTCCAATATCAATTACAATGAAAGAATTCTGAGAGCAGCCAAAGAGAAAAAGAATAGTCATATACAAAGTGGTAACAATTACAATAAGCTTGGATCTCTCAGCAGAAACCATACAGGTGAGAAGACAATGAA
>NW_022111373.1:44131337-44134034 GCF_000313985.2 Echinops telfairi | reverse complement strand
TGGAAAAAAAATCCAGAAGCCCATGTTTCTCCCACTGGTACAAAAGCCAGCACTCCGCCACCTGATGATTCTGTTCTTGTCACTAGAGCCAGAGCCCAAGAACATATTGGGGCCTAATAGCCACTGCTGCTGTAGACTACTTTTTACCACATAAATCCATAATCTTTAATTCACCAAGCACTCCTGTGTGCCAAAACCACCACCACAAACAGGGTTTTTCAAACATTTTAAAAGACACCTTTTCAGCTATGCTAGCACCTCCTCTCACTGACAACATGGAAGGGAAAGTTAACTAGAAAGAGAATTGGGCAAAGTCTAATACAAACAACAGAATCACCTCCGTGATGAGTTCTAACATAATGCAGTCACGTGTTTGTGCAGACATTCACAGGTTCCAGTGCCCTTGTGAGGAGAAAGGAAACAAGGAAGTTGATGATAGACAACAAATGAAAAACTGGCGGAATTCATCCATTAGATGACTCGGGACACAACTTCAGCCTTTCCATATTTAAACTTTGAGACCAAATCAGTAACAGCAGTAGCATCGTATTTCTGCATAACAGGATTTGATGACCCTTTTTATGAACTAAGATCCCTTCATGCTAAACCCCTAAAAAGGGCCACAGACTCCATTCAGTCACCATATCCACCTCACAATAATTTTAATTCTTCTTGTAGTTAATAAAAAACCCGAAGGAGATGTTTTTTGTGTACCTTTTAAAATAAAAACTTTACCATAGTCTATCAGTAAAAGGTGGGGTAGCTGTGTTCCTGTCTGACACAGTCAGTTTTTCCTGGTCCCTATTGCCTCATGGGCTTTAGGGAGATCGTTCGGTAGTGGCAGCTTGGGACAGGCATAATCAGTACCCAAGCCTAACTTTCTGCCTTTTCCCCCCTCCCTGCTTGCTCTCCAGTACCGCTTTTGCCCCACACCACCAACACAGCACACAAATTAACAAAGCAACATAATTCCCCTCTCCACCCCTTACTCTGTCCCCCAATCCCACCGTCCAGATGTGCACACATATACTCCTGGATTTCAGACTGTCCATGAAATCATTTTATCCCCTGGCAGATGGAATCCAGGGAAAGACAGAGTGGCAGAGGGCAAAGGGAAACTGGTAAAGCTTAAACTTTCATCCTCCCTGACCAAACCTCTGCTCTCATGGCAGATTTGAGACACCCAATTTAACATACACATTTAGACTTCAGACTGTACACACAAGCTATGTATCACTCAGGGGGTGGGTGACACTGGCGGACAATCATGCCGGCACACATGCACCCCTGAACTGAGCCTCACACATTGAGTCTTGGCCAGTAAACTTCCTGCCTCAGCAGTCCCAGGTACCTCTGGCAGACAGTCCCAAAGCTTCATGGCTCAAAAAAATGTCCTAGCTAAAGTGCTAGATAACTGATCATTCTACTGGCTGTCTCACAGCCCCAACATGCCAACAGCACCCTCAGAGCACCACGCCAACAGCCAACAGCACCCTCAGAGACCACCAAGGGCAGTTGAGATCAAGTTGGCCTTCTGAGCAGGCTCCTGCTCCCAACGCCAGGCCACCCAAAAAGATACCAGCTAGAGCCACTTCTTCCCCCCTCCCTCTTGGAGACCTTTAGCATCTGAAAAGAATGGACCCTGTCCCCTCTACTCTGAGCCACCTGAAGGCTATTCCTTTCAGACAATTAGCCTCAATGTAAAATAAGACTGGTCTTCCAGCTCTGTCAGTCATCACAAACAACCCCCAGCCTCAGTCTCACCCTCCACACCAGCCTGCCATCCTAAAAGACTAAAAGGGCAGAAACACGCACTCCCAGACACTGGCTCTAACTGCTGTAACGGTCTCCCTCAGGACAAAGTTTAGACTCTTTTCTTCTTTTCCTTTCTGTATCCTCCCCTTCTTTAAAATAAAGTCTTGTACTATGCATACAATTCCTTTTAATCAGTACTTGCCCATCTGCTGGTCTTCTTATTTTTTTCTTTCCTTACAATTTCAGTCCTCAGATTAGCAATACCCCCATCTCTCAGATAGCATTTCAATTAGATCACCCGAGACTACCTCAGATGGCCCAGAGCTGTAGTTTGCCCACTGAATCCAGTCATCCTCCACCTCTGTCCTGTGAGCCATCCCAAAATAGGCTGCACAACTCTGTTGCCTCTCCTCATTCCTTCTTACAAACCCCTGCCCTCTCAGAAAGGGTGAGCCCCACCCAATCAATAGCTATTCAGCACAGGATTATCCTAAGAAACTTCTCCATCTCATGCCTCTTCCCTCAAACCTATCACCTCCAGGACATTGAAGAGCAAAAACATATCCCAGTCACCCTACATACCTCACCATGAGTAATCACCCATCCCCAACACTGACTATAGCTGCTCAATGTTTCCTTGCCCATTGTGCTTTAAGCACAGGTCCTGAACCCACCCAAGTTTCCCACCTTTTCTTCAGGTAACACAACTTTCTTTTGGCCACATCAGTGATAAAGCTCCTGGCAACACTTAAAGCTTAAACAAAGATTAAACAGCTCTTCTGCTTCTTGCTTTAAAGTTCTTTTTTAATTTTTTAAAATTATTTTATTGAGGGCTCTTACAATTCTTATCACAGTCCATATATCCATCCATTGAGTCAAGCACATATGTACATTTGTTGCCCTCATCAATCTCAAAACATTTGCCCTCTACTTTGGCCCTTA
>NW_022111373.1:44127439-44129991 GCF_000313985.2 Echinops telfairi | reverse complement strand
TTTTATAATATATTTACATATGTACATTCCAGTCTTAAAACCTCTATACATACCCTTTGTCCCTTAGTTCTTCCCTCTATTTCCCTTTACTTTCCTCTTGTCCCACTATCATGGTCAGCCTTCATTTGGGTTTCAGTGATTCCTCTCGGTTACGTTGCCCTTCCTTAATCCCTACCAGGCCTCTCGCACCCTCCTTGCCACTGGTTTTGGATCACTTGTTGCTCCCCTGTCCCTGGGTTGGTCAGCCCCACCTCCTTACCCCTGCCTACCCCTCTCCCATGTCCCCCCTGAACCATTGGTCCCATTGTTTTCTCCTCCAAACTATTCATCCAGTTTGTCTTATCTAGATACATCTGTAGAGATAATAATATGCATAAAAAACCAAGCCATAGCAAGACAGGTGATCAAGATAGTGAGAGCACAGCGATGGCAACAAAAAAGGAAACCAATTACCCATAGAAGAATAAGTTAACTAAAAGAAAAAAATTTTAAGCAGAAAGAAAAACCTGTAAGTAGATCAAGGTCTGATTTTTGATCTCTATGTTCTTTTTATTTTTATATCTTGTTTTTTTCTCTTCTAATTTTGTATTTTAGTTTCAATTTACTTCTTATTTTTTTCTTCTCTTCAATACTTTTTACTTTTCATTTTATTCAAAACAAAAGTCAATCCTACTCTTACAATCTTTTTCTTTAAATCATGATTAACCTTTTGTGGTGATTACATAATTTCATGTCAACTTGAAATGTTTCTCTCATGGAGTGAATGGTTCAAACAGCTTGCCTTTAGATTAATAACTGTTTAACCACTACACCACTAGGGTTCCTCCATAAAGATGATAACCTTAGAGATATATGCAGTTTTACTCTTTCCTATATTATTGGTATGTTTCAGAATCAACTTGACAGTACATGCACAACAAAATATCTATTCCTGTCATATCATAATTACCAGTATGGTATTTGAAGACATGAAAAGGTGGCACAGTCTATCTTGCCTTCTAATGTCTTTATATAGTCAATAAATATCATCTTCTCTGTCTCTGTCATGATATTAGATGTGCTATTGATGAATAAAATAAAACATGTACATCTTCCCCTTGGTTGTGCTTAGATGAAACCCCTCTCCAGCCACACTTATTGTCACTTATCATTCTGAAATGGCCCTTTTCTGTGTCTGAGTGTTAAATCTTCCAAATCGTCACTAATGCGGCCTTCAGTCAATCAGAACTCCTTAACTACATCCCTGGCTACCATTATTGCATGTATTTATCAAGGCATAGTTCACAGGCTACCCCCTCCAAGTAAAGCCTTAAGTCATCACAAGACAATTGACAAATACTTCCTTTCATATGACTGATCGCATATAGCTCTTTTTGCATTTATTTAGACAAAGAACAAAAAGAAATCCGGTTTGACCCCTTCTATAAGAGAAAACGTATATAAGTGTAAAGAGTGTCTAGTACAAAGGGTTGCTCTATCCGAAATGCTCAGGGCTGTGGCCAAGTCGAAAACAAGTGCCCTACCTAAAGGCAATCAAAATCAAATTCTGGAAACTGTAGGCAAAAATAAACACCCTGGCTTTGGGTTCTCTGATATAGATTGTTTGAGGCCTTGTCTCAAGTCCTCTGTTTACAAATATGGAAAGGAAGCTTCCTCCATCAGGAAGTGACTTGGCCTGATTGCAAAATTGGGGGCAAAAGTAGTTAACACCCAGGTGATGGCCGGCACTACTTTCAATTTTGTTTTCACCCTCAAAAAAGCAGAAACAACTCAGCACTTCTCAGAATTGTTGCTGAATCAGTAGTTAAGTGACTCAGCACTTTCTCTTCAGCAATCCATCTGGAAGCTGGACCCTTATTTCCCCCACCCTCCTGCCCCTGGGGCTTACCGTGACACCAAAGCTGGAAGCAGTAGAAAAACATGAAGCATTGGATGGTGTGAAAACGCTTGCAGGACGGTAGAGTTAAACAACCCCAAGCGAAGGAGGACTCCTGTGAGTTTTCATCCTGTTCTTGAGACATCTTGTAAACACACTTGGAAGCGTTAGCTCAGAGGGAGCAGCAGATGTTGGAAAAGGTGGAATGTAATCAGTGTCCGTTGGGAAGATGTTTAGGGGATTTTTCCCCCCAGAAGGGTTCTCCTAAGCCTTCCCTAGTTCTGTGTTTTCTTGGTCTTCTTGGGGCGGGTGCCCTGGGACGTTTGTAGTCGCTGGCGTCCGCCGCGCGCCTGCGGGTCCTCTCTCACCCTGACCACAGATGGCTCCCTGTCTCCCCACCCCACCCACACGTGCGTTCCTTTGGGCTTAACCAACTGAAAAGGGCGCTAGCACGTGCTGAGCACCAGACGGGGAACCTGCAGTACAGTCCTGCGGAGAGAACGTTTCTCAGAATCTGAGCGACATTGAAAATGGACCTGGGAGAAAGTGCAAGGCTATTGCCCTGCTTTGCTCCCATGTGAGGAGGGGCAACAAAATATAGAGTCAGTGGTAACTGCCACCACAGACAGGAAGTCCCTCAGTGAGGCATGGAAGTTAAAGAGAGCTAATACTTTTC
>NW_022111373.1:44121929-44127339 GCF_000313985.2 Echinops telfairi | reverse complement strand
CATGTTCAACTATCACGTTCATTGAAATTCCCTCGGTGTTCTACTCTCTGATACCCTGTTTTCTCCCTGTATTTCTTGTTTCCATTCCTCTGTCTTTCCTCACCCTCTGAACTTTCTTCTTTGGTAAATGCTGCCCTATTGATCTTAAGTGGCTGATTGTTCTACAACACCGGTGAGTTTAGTTCCAGATCTGAAGAGCGACTAAACGCTGCAGTTTTGGGGATGCCACCAGTCACTAACTGAAAAGTCTGCTCTTTTGTATGGTGTTTGGTGTTTTCCAATCTAGCTCAGATATTCTAATGTAATCTCCTTTAAAATAGTTGAGAGTGGACGTGGGGGCCATCTACTTCTTCTGGTCTCAGGGCTGTGGAGAGGGATAGTTATTTGCTCCATTGGGCTGTTTCCCTGTGTTTATCCGTTCCCATCACTCTTCTTTCCTCTGAAAGAACCCTGAGGGAATAATGGATTATAGTTCTAATTCACCAGCTATTCCCCAGGAGAAGAATTAAGCGCTTTGCTCCTGTAAAAAAAATTATAGCCTCAGAAATGCAAAGGGACAATTCTATTCTGCCCTCAATGGTAGTTATGACCCAGAATTGACTCAATAACCATGAGTGAATGTCTTTCCTCTAGATGAGGCAAAACCAATGGTAGAAACTTACATGACTGTTCATGAATTTAAAAACATGGTCACTACTTATCCAAGTAGAATGTAGAATATTGCAATCTATACTACTATACCTTGGTATCCCACAAGATTTTGACTTTGATTTCCCAAACCCTTAAGGACTCATTCCCTTAAGGAGTTTGATTACATCTGAGAAGTGTTTTTAACTTTGCATCTTGTATGTGCTGTAATGTTTTTTTAATATATTTGCAGTAAAAACACATGCACACTCACAAGTACTCCCCTGCAAATTCTAGCAGCTGAACCAAATGTAAGAAATGATGATCTAAAAGAGCTGAACAGATAATTCCAAAGCACAGTTCACGGAGACAAAGTATTATAATGAAATGTGGAAAGACCTAGATTTCAAAAACAAAAAAAGGAATATCATGCTTAACACAATCAAGCCAAAAGAAATGGAGAAAAATCCAAGCCTTAAATTACAATTTTAAAAGATTCTATGGGCAAAATATTGAATGGTGCAGGAAGCACAGCAACAAAACAATGGAACAAATACTCAAAATCACTGTACCAAGCAGAACTGGACAACATTCACCCATTTCAAGTTGTAGCATATGCGCAAGAGCCAATAATGCTGAAGGAAGAAGTTCAAGCTGCACTGAAGGCAATATTGACACGCTAGGATGTAAGGATTGACAGAATACTAATGGCAATATTTCAAGAAATGATGAAGCATTGGAAGGTCTATGCCAAGAAATTTGGAAGACAACTACCTATCCAAACAAATGGGAGAGGTCCATATTTATATGAACTCCAAAATAAGGTGACCCAAAATAATGCAGAAATTATCAAACAATATCGTTGATATCATATGCAAGTAAAATTTTGCTGAAGACCATTCAACAAAGGTTGTAGAGATACATCAGCATGGAAACACCAGAAATTCAGGATTCAGAAGAGGACATTAAACAAGAAATATAATTGGTGACTCCAGATTGATCATGGCTGGAAGCACAGAATACTAGAAAGATGTTTGCCTGTATTGTATTGAGCATGCAAAGATATTATTTTGTGTATATTATAGCGAACTATGGATCACATTGAGAAGAGTGGGGATTTCAGACATCTCATTGTGCTCTTGCAGAACCCATTCTTGGAACAGGAGGCAGTTGTTTGAACAAAGCAAGGGAATACTGTGTGGTTTAAAACCAGAAAAGGTGGTTTCCTTTCACCATACTTATCCAATCTGAAGGCTCAGCAAATAATGGGCTATTTGAAGAAGAACTTGGCATCAGGATTGGAGGAAGGTTTATTAACAATCTGTTATATGCAGATGACACAACTTTGTTTGTTGAAAGTATGGAGGACTTGACACACTTGCTGATGAACGTCAAGGCCTGTAGGCTTCAGTGTAGTTTGCATCTCAATGTAAAGACAACCAAAATCCACACAACTGGCCCAATAGATATAACACTATGATCAATGAAGAAAAGATTTCAGTAACAAATATTTCATCTTGCTTGCCTCCAAAATTAATGCTTGCGAAAACAGCAGTCAAGAAATCAAATGATGCCTTGCATTGGATAAATATGCTGCACAAGACAATCTTTAAAATATTGAAGAGAAATGATGTGATTTTGAGGACTACAATGTGCTTGACCAAAGCCATGGAAGTTTCCATGGTTCAAACGGCAGCTGGGTGAACAAAACAAGGGTAAAAATTAGAAAAGGTGTGCGTCAGGTTTGTATTCTCTCATTATACTTATTTGATGTGCATGCAGAGAAATAATCAGAGAAGCTGGATTATATCAGGACTGTGGCATCAGGATTCGAGCTACGGCTATTAACAACCTAGGATATGTAGATGACCCAACCTTGAGGAGGACCTGATGTATTTGCTCATGAAGAAAAAGGATGTCAGCCTTCAGTGTGGATGATGAGTCACTGTAAAGAAAACCAAAATCTCACAAGTCTGGCTAGACCAGAGGGTGTACACTGGTACAGATAGGAACGGGAAACACAGGGAATCCAGGGCGGATGATCTCTTCAGGACCAGTGCTGAGAGTGGCGATACCGGAATTGTGGGGGGAGGGTGGTTTGGGATGGAGGAAATGATTACAAGGATCTACATGTGACCTCCTCCCTGGGGGACGGACAACAGTAAAGTGGGTGAAGGGAGACGTCAGACAGGGCAAGATATGACAAAATAATAATTTATAAATTATCAAGGGTTGTTGATGGGGGGGGGGGTGGGAGGGAAGGGGGAAAAATGAGGAGCTGATGTCAGGGGCTTAGGTGGAGAGCAAATGTTTTGAGAATGATGAGGGCAATGAATGTACAAATGTGCTTTACACAATTGATGTATGTATGAATTGTGATAAGAGTTGTATGAGCCCCTAATAAAATGATTTTAAAAAAAAAAGAAAACCAAAATCATTACACCTGGACCGTTAGGTAACATCATGATAAATAAGACAAAGTTGAAGTCGTGAAGGATTTTGTCTTGCTTGGATCCAAATTCAGTGCTCATGAAAAAAGCCGCCAGGGTGTCAAAATCAGTTGCATTAAGTAAATCTGCTGCACAAGGCCTGTACAGATTGTGGAAAGGCAAGGATGTTCCTTTGTGGACTAAGGTGTACCTGGCCCGTGCCGTGGTATTTTCTATTGTCTTATATGCATGTGAAAATTGGACACTGAATAAGGAAGACCAAAGAAGAATTTATGTATTTAAACTGTGGTGCTGGAGATAAATATTGAAAGTACCATAGACTGCTTGAAAGACAAACAAAGCTGTCTTTGAAGAAGTACAGCCAGAGTGCGCCTTAGAGGCAAGGATAGTGAGACTTAGTCTCATGTACTGTGGACATGCCAGGAGAGACCGGTTGCTGGAGAAGGATATCATGCATTGTAAAGTAAAAGGGCTGTGAAAGAGAGGAAAGCCCTCACAAAGATCCATTGACACAATGCCTGTAACAATGAGCTCAAGCATAGGAACAATTGTGAGGATGGAGCGGGATTGGGCAGTATTTTACTCTCTTTTGCTTAAAGAGCTTATGGGTCAGAACCAACTGGATTATACCTGACAACATCAGGGGAGACCGCTCCATGGGAGGAGAGGGGGAATATTATTCTTGACAATGAAGAAGAGCGACAAAAAAGAGGAAGACCTTGATGAGATGGATTAAAACTACCTGTAATAATGGGTTTAAACATGATAAATATGAAGATGACCCAGGGTCATGAAGTGTTGCATCCTTTTACATAGGGTTACTATGAGTGGCACCTAGTGTCCTAAAAGTTCATGAGCATCTAACTGCAAATGTTGGCCCGTCATTATATGGAGGGATGAAAAGTAAGGAAAATGGAAAGCCACAGAAACAATCACTCCAATGAAAGAATGAAGCCCTCAAACATCACAGCAGAATAATTGTTCCAGGCATCTCTGAGCCTGCACAGCTCCACAGGAGTAGAAAGCCTCATCCTTTCCCCGAGAAGCTGCCTGGAGGTTTCCTTTATTTTTAAATGATGGGTCGTTATAATGTAGGTGAGAGGTGGTTTACGTTTCAGACTATCAAATTTACCTTCACCAGTTCAGGTACTAATCTCCACTCTCATAGTCTCTCCTCCCAATTCTCTACTCCCTCCTATGGATCTTTATCCTCCCTTTCACTCACGGTAACACCTGTCTGACTTTTAGTCTGCTGCTTCTTCATCTTCCCTCCCTTTGCCATCTCCAACATCAGTTCCTTTTGGGACGAAAGTCTTTGTTTTAGTTTTTATCCTTATACTATGGATATGGATATGTATGTACGTACGTATGTGTGCATAGTTCTTTTGTGAATGACTAACTTCACTCAGTATAATACTCTCCAGATCCATTAATGTCAGGAGGTCCTTTGTGGTTTTATCATTTGTTTAAACTGATGCATAGTATTCTATTGTGTGCATGGACCAAAGTTTCTTTAGCCATTCTTCTCATGATGGGCATTTGGATTGTTACCAGCATCTTGCTATGGTGAACAGAGCTGCCATGAAAATGAGAGTGCATATGTCTATTCATGTTATGTTTCTTAATTTTTAGGGTGTGCATCTAGCAGAGGTGTTACTGGACTGTATGATATTCCCATTCTCAGATGCTGCTGATTGTATGATATTCCCATTCTCAGATGCTGCTGATTGTATGATATTCCCATTCTCAGATGCTGCTGATTGTATGATATTCAGCAATCCCAGTGCTATATCAATTTCCAGAATGCTTGTACATGTTTGCAGGTGAGTAAGAACTGACTTGGAGGAACCTAACAAGAATGCAAATCAGAGTATACAATCTTGAGGAAAAGTGCATAGACCTGGATTAAGGATGTACCAAGAAATTTTGGTTTCTTACAGGTTTCTACTATTTTTTAAAATTATTTTATTGGGGCTAATACAACTCTTATCACAATCCATACGTACATCAATTGTGTAAAGCACATTTATACATTCATTACACTCATCATTCTCAAAACATTTGCTCTCCACGTAAGCCCCTGGCATCAGCTCCCCATTTTCCCCCTCCCTCCCTGGTCCCCCCTCCCTTATGAGCCCTTGGTAATTTATAAATTAATATTTCATCGTATCTTACACTGTCCGACGTCTCCCTTCACTCACTTTACTGTTGTCCATCCCCCAGGGAGGAGGTTATATGTAGATCCTTATAATCGCTTCCCCTTCTCTACTCCACCCTCCCGGTATCGCCACTCGGTATCAGCACTGGTCCTGAAGGGATCATCCATTGTGGAT
>NW_022111373.1:44119712-44120809 GCF_000313985.2 Echinops telfairi | reverse complement strand
AAAATAGAAAAGCTTATAGTTAATTCAAGGACTGTTTGTTGGCCTTTAGGAGTGTTTTCCAGTCGAGTCTGGTGGGGTGCCAAGCCCTGGCCCCAAAGTCTATTTTTGGTATTCCCTGGGGACTTCATTGCTCTGTTCTGTTCCACGGCCTTAGTGTTTTGCCTTGGTGTGGTGGATCAGTTCAGACGCAATTCCCACAGTGTGTCTCCAGTGTTGTCCCCTGTAGGGCTATGGGTCAGTCAGGGATGTCTTGTCTCATAGTGGGGCCGGCCATCTGGTCCTCTCTGTGCATTGACTGCTCTGAGTGGGAATATCGTCATCAAGGTTTGGTGGGCCAGGATGTGCTCCACTCCTCTTCCTTCCCTTTCATTTCCTCCCCTATGCTCCAGTCAGACATGTCCCTCTCCTTGATTTCTGCTATTTTGTAGCAATACTTTTTGATGAACTCTTGTATGTTTTAAGGAGTCTTGTTAAGCACTGGACTGTTAATGGCAGTGGCAATTCAAATTAAACTTTTTCTCTTTAGGGAAAAGATGAGCTATCTGCTCCTATAAAGATTTAAAGCCTCAGAAACTCTATGTAGGGTGCTGTAAAGTGGAACTTACACAACAGCAGTGAGTTTTGTATAGTACTAATTTATAAGTAAAACACATTGCTTTGAAGCAAAGTATTGGAATAAAAGGAAAACTAGAAAGAGAAAAAAAGAATGGAAGTTACCAATGATCTTAAATATTATTTTCAAAATATCTAATGTGCCTCATTTAATATTAATATTTGTTTGATTTTTAGACACTTAAAAGTTATAGGAAAATTACATCCTTTTTCTAACTTTCTTTGTTTATATAGATACTTTTTAGTAATAATTTTTTGAGCCAGGAATTTCCTACTTGTTAAAACTCGTCATGTACAGCCCCTCTCAGCTAACACTGTGGAGAAACAGCCAGGAAGGAAGACAGGAGCAAAAGACAACACCAACTTCTCCATTTCTTCATCTAACACCTCATTTGTCTTTGTGTTAGCCCGGGTAGACTAGAGAAATAAATCCACAGAAACTCCTATGTGTATAAGAGAGAGTTTTATATAAAGGGTAATTGTAC
>NW_022111373.1:44116876-44119133 GCF_000313985.2 Echinops telfairi | reverse complement strand
AAATTAGATTACATGCAATCTTGAAAATTTTCTTTCTTCTTATTGACTTATAAAGAAAGATATGAATAAACTTTTTACCCTTTTTTCTGTGAAATAGGAAATTGCTATCTCACTTTCATATCAGCTCTAATTTACTGATTTTTCTTAGAAGTCTCGTAGAATTGTTTCTTAAAATAAACTACTTCAGAAAGTGTCTACTTTTGCATGCCTCCAGGGACCTTCCAAATGAGGTCATCAAGCTAAGCTCTACCCCTTCACTCTAAGTCTCAAATGACAACAGATTATGTAACTACCACAAAGCTCTTCCTCTTTTTTTGTTTCCCCATTACTTGATGTCTGGCTCCAAGGATTGTTTTTTCCTGACAACATGTTCAAAGTATGTAAGACAAAGTCTCACCGTCCTTGCCTCTAAGGAGCATTCTAATTGTGCTTCTTTGTGACAGATAATTTTTTGGCAGTTCATGAAGCTTTCAATATTCTTCTCCAGCATCAAATTCAAAATCCTCTCTTCTTCTTTGGTCTTCTTTATTCCATGTCTACCTTTCACATGTATATAAGACAATTGAATGGTTTGCGGCAGGCACACCTTAGTCCTCAAAGTACATCGCTGCTTTCCAAAACTTTCAAGATGTCTTGTGCAGCAGATTTACTTAATCCAACTTGTCTTTTGATCTCTTGACTGCGGCTTCCATGAGGATTGATTGTGGATACAAGCAAGACAAAATCCTCAACAATTTCAATCTTGTTTCTATTTATCATGATATTAACTACTGGTCCAGTTGTGAGGATTTATTTTTTTTTACTTTGTGATGTAATCTAAACTGAGGCTGCAATCCTCGATCTCCATCAGCAAGTGTTTCAAGCACTCCTCACTTTCAGCAAGCAAGGTTGTGTCATCGGCCGATGCTATACTGTTATAAGCCTTCCTCCAAACCTGATGCCGCATTCTTCTTCATATAATCTAGTTTCTCTGATTATCTGCTCAGCATCCACACTGAATAAATATGGTAAGAGGTTACAACACTGACAAACACTTTTCCCAACTTGAAAGATGCAGTATTGCTTTGTTCTGCTTGCACAACTGCCTCTTGATCCAGGTAGATATTTTGCATGAGCATAATATTCTGTGCTTCCCACTCTTTTCAGGGTTATTAAAAATTTGTTATGAGTGACAAAATCTAATGCATTAGCATAGCTCATAAAGCACAAATAAATACACTACTTTCAGCCAAGGTCCAACTGATATTCACAATGTTCCACTTCCTCTTCTGAATCTGGTCAGGACCTTTGGGAGGTTCTGTCAAAGTACTGCTGCAACCCTTGTTTGGATGATCTTCAGCAAGTTTTACTTGCCTGTGCTATTCATGACTGTTGAATAATTTGAGGATTTTGCTGGGTCACATTTCTTCTAAGTGGGTGTACATGCGAATACAGTTCTCTCCCAGTTCTTTGCCCAATTAGCCATTTTACTAAATTTCTGACATAGACAAGTAAGTGCTTCTAGTGCTTCATGAACTTGTTGAACTATTTTAATTGGTATTCCTTTAATACCTGGACTTGTTTTGGCTAATGCATTTAGTGCAGCTTGAACTTCTTCCTTCAGTATCATTTGTTCTTGAACATATACTACCTTCTGACATTATGGAATGTAGACTACTTCTTATTGGTATAGTGACTCTGTGCATTATTTCCATCTTATTCCTGCATCATTCAATATTTTGGCCATAGAATGTTTCAAACTTGCAACTCAAGGCTTGAATTTTTCCTTCAGATTGAATGGTATCTTCAGTTCTTTCAGACTTAAGTATGCTTAATCAATTCTTCCTTTTTTGTTTTCTAACTCAAGATCTTTGCCCATTTCAATATAATGTTTTACTTTGTCTTCCTGAATTGTCCTTTGAAGTTTTGTTCCACTCTTTTACTTCATCATTACTTCCATGTGTCTTAGCTACTCTATAATTGAGTGGAAGTTTCAGAGTCTCTTCTGACATCCATTTTGATGTTTCCTTTCTTTCCTGTCTTTTTAATGACTTTTTGCTTTCTTCATGAAAGATATTCTTGATGTCCTCCCACAACTTTCAGATGGGATAAAGTCGTTTGTATTTTGGCTTTCATGGATTTGTTTTAATTTCTGCAACTCTATTCTGAACTTCCAGATGAACCATTGATGGTCTGCTCCTCAGGAAGCCTCTGTCCTGGTTTTTAACTGTGGGTACTGGGATTCTCCATTCTCTCTTGCTACGAATGTAGTCAATTT
>NW_022111373.1:44086162-44116709 GCF_000313985.2 Echinops telfairi | reverse complement strand
GCATTTCAATTATAATTATCAATTTATCTTGATGGTATGTTTGATCAATTTTAGACTGAATACGTTGGTAGAATCCCTCAGATTTTTAATTACTAGTTTTGGTCACTGTTGCATAAATTTGAATAATAGTTACATTGATTGGATTTCCTTGAATTTGGATAAATACAGTCATCACAGACAGCATTATATGAGGGGGTACCCTAAAGAAAACAGAAAAAAAGCTCTGCTGGGTGGAGCTTTTTTAGTACACATTTTTCCCTCTAGGCAAGCATTGAGCAACTCGCTCAGAGTTAGTGCATCTAGTGATGTTACCTGGGACAGTTCTTTTTGGTCACAGTGAATTTTTTTGTGAAAGCAGTTTTGCTCGAAATTAATTTTTTGTGATAGTGACTACAAAATTATGTTTCCTGATTGGGAAAAATGCTGCAGAAACTGTTGTGATGTTGAACACAGCTTACAAGGACAGCGTTATGGGAAAAACTCTAGTGTACAATGGGTTTTCTCCTATCTAAAAAGGTGAAATGCTGATTCATGACATACCTCATTCTGGATGTCTGTCAACTTCCCAAACAGACGAAAATGTTGACCCATAGTGCATTTGGAGTTCATTCCACCGGGTCAGACTGCCTATCAAGATTTTTATTTAGAGGTTCTGAAAAGACTGCATAACAGTGTGGGACAAAAAAAAAAAAAAGACCTGATCTGTGGCAGACAGGGAACTCGGTTTGCCACCAGGACAATGCACCTGCTCATGTAGCCATCACAGGGCCCCAGTTTTGGGCAAAACCCAGCATGCTTCTCTTGCCCCACATACCTTACTAACTTGAGCTCGCTCCTTGTTACTTCTTTTTGTTGTTGTTTGTTTATACTAATTAAGAGGAACATAAAAGGACTGTGATTTGACGACCTAGAAGAAGTGAAGGGAAAATGAGGGAGGTGATGCCAGCCAGCCAAACAGATGAGTTTGAAAAATATTTCCAAGAGTGGAATAATAGATTTTGACAAATGCATTAAGTGTAATGGAGAGTACTTTGAAGATGATCAAGTTGTTTTGTAAAATAAATAAAAATACATAACTTTGAAAAAAAATTCAGTTTTGGGAGGTACCCCCTCATATTCAAGATAGGCCTTGAGATGTACTTTTTTGACAATGAATAAAACACCTGTCCTCTTGATACATGTTACAAATTACAATTGTAAGTCATTATATATAGCCTCTATTTGAAGGCCCTCAAATAGACAAGTTAAATAAATTGTCACCTCTTAGTTCCTGCATTTACATTAATAAAATTTTCACTGTCCTTTTCTTTCACTTGATCTCCCAAAGATCTTCTTTCTACTCTTTTGACTCATTCTTAAATTCCACAAAAGAGAACTCTTTTAACATTTATTCTGTTTCTTCCAATTAATTTGCTCTCCTATTTCACACATGCAAATGCAAAATATAAGGTTTTTGGTGATGTTAACAGAATTAGGTTCTTGTTTTACCAAGAGAAATATTAACTTTGTGGAAGATATAGACCGTCAAGATATTATATTATTCCAAACTTCCAGGAGGAAGAAAACCTTGCTCTACCTTGCTACCGACCCCTCCTTCCACTGTCCCCCAGCCCCCTACATTTGGATCAAGCTTTTAAAAAGATTCCCCTTAACTTATATTGGCGGTTATAAGGAGTTCTGGGAAGTGTAGTCCCAAGATGTTATCATAGACTATACTTACACTCTATCCAAATCTCCATGTTTGCTTCCTTGCCTTGTTTCAGTGATACTAATTATACTCCCCTTTTCCTCTGAGCTCTGAACACAATAAAAATATATAGGAATAAAACATCAGCCTTATTGCTGGAAAAACTAGCCTGATGAGCATAACTCGGGCTTGCTCTTATTCCTTATTGGTCTAAATTGTCCGTGTATATGTCAAAAGACCAAAAATACCCAGAACCAATCTGAGAGACAGATTATTTTGACTGGGGGATTACAGACCTGATGCATCACTTCTTCCAGTAGCTGGCTGGATCGGAAAGTATCCACTGCTGGGGTTGTTCTTGGGTTTTTTTTGTACTAGTTACAAGTTTGAGCGTAGTCAACTACTGAAACCATTTACATAATAATGTTCCTTGAAACTCATTATTAGGTTGGTGCTGTCCTGATACATGGAGGAAGCACAATGCCTCTCCACTGTCTATGCTGAATGCCCAAGCTATCCGTGAGTGATGGATATCTTCCAGGTAAGCTCAAGGACACAAGGAGAGGAGTGCTTGCTCTGCTAGTATCCCTCCCTACAAGTCACAGAATGAGAGAAAGCATAACTGTGGGCCAGGGTCCTGAGTAAATAGTATATATTTGTCCACTTTTCCCATTTTCCCACTTTTCTCTTGGGGGAGGAGGGAGCCGGGGATATTCAAATAATGAGGTGGAAGGGACCACCAGAGTGACTCATGTTGCCCCTTTCTGTGGTCTCTCTACTTCACAAAAACATACAGAAGTGGAACAGTAAATGTGTACCCTCAATCATACTACCACCAACATAAAGTGACTATCATCTGAAATGCTGGTTACCGATTTGTATATAATCCCTTGTTAAAACTTTTGCAAACCAAGCATTTCTAGTTAGATATTTTAAAATATAAAATACAGAGTGTAAAATGTTGTTCTTCAAACTTTTACTTTAAAGCCTAAGTTTTACAAATATATTGGGCTATTGTAGAAATTAGCATAAAATAAGTAAAATATAGTTGCACACTATGTATAATGAGAAACTCTAATTTGATTATTGTAGATGACAAAGAACATTAAATTTTCCTGATTGAAAATGGTTTCCTGAGAAAAAATGTAAGCCACAAATGTAAATAGCAAGTGGAGCCTCTTCTAAATGTCTAGATTTAATGTAAGAGTAAAAGTGCATGCCCACTAGATGGCAGCAAATTAAATCCTTTAGCTTGTGGTGGCAGCTCCCAGAACTCCTCCGTGGCAACTGGAAACAACCTCTGATAAAGAAGAGGTCTTGTTAGCACCAAGTTGTAAGGGGGCACTAGAAATTTAAATAGAAACTGCATCTTGCAACAAGCACTTCATGACTGAAAAATAATATAAACATTGTGAACCAAATTGTGATTTATGTCATTAGGTAGTTGAGTACCTAATTTTTTAATTGTAATTTTTAGTTATTACTATTATTAAATTTCATTATCAGTGTGTTTATCAATCTGGTCTTGTCATTGGGTGTTGGAAACATATAAACTTAGATATATATTTTAATACATGCACACATACATTTTAAAAATACACAAATCAAAAAATTAATGCCAGTGATAAAAAAGAGTTGGGAATAATTGTGATTTTTTTTTTTCAGTTGCAGTAATAACTACATTTGTGAAAAGTTGTGGGCATCAGGATTATCCTTGAGAATTGAGATGCGTTTCTAGTCAGAAAATTTGTGGGCACTCTCTGTATGGTCCTTTTTATTTATTTTTCTGACTTCATATACTTTGAGATACTATCTCAGAGCTCAGAAACGATATGAGTGGGGGGCGGGGGAGGACAAGAGAGCACGCGTGTTGAGACTTCATCTCACGTACTTTGAACATCTTGTCAGGAGAGACCGCTTCCTGGAGAACCACAAGGACTTAGTATTAATCAGCCTTCCCGACAGTACTCCAAGTCACCTCACAAGAAGCTAAACTAAGATAACAATGTCACCACCACAGATGATTATGGTTGATGTGCATTATATAAAAAATCCCATCATGATGCAGTATTTAAACCATGTGATTATTTTTACTTCCAAATTTCCTTATTCCACAACCAAATATTCCATAATAGACAAACATTTGTGAGTTCTGTATGAAACTCTACAACACAACAAACCTGTTAGGGATACTAAAGACCTTCTTTTAATGAGATCATTAATACCAATATTAAAGTTTGCCATGTCCACCCCTTCTGACACCAAAGGACTTCATTCGGATCCCAAGACCTTAGCCTGGAAATGCTGCGTTCCCCAACGAAATGTGTCTAGCAAAGGCACTTCGTCAGCCCTTATTGAGGAACTAGCTCAGATCGAAGTTGAGCCCCCCCTGAAGTAATAAGGAGGGCAGGAACAAGCCATGCCAATACTGGAAAATTGGGTCCTGTATACACTCCCGATCTGATGAATTTCTGGGTCACAGATGGACCATCCACCACACGGAATGGAACAACCAGGTGGAAAGCAGCGGCTTTCAACCTCCCGGAGAGGGTGGTCCCATCAAAAGTGGGTGACTCACAATCGGCGCAACATACTGCACACAATCGGCGCAACATACTGAATTAATTGCTGTCCTCTTGGCGGCCGGGTGGTGTGAAGCACAATCAAACAGTACTCCCATTGTACTGGTTCATGGGCTGTAGCCAACAGTATAGACGTTTGGTCAGGAAAATAGAAAAAAATGATTATTGCATTAATGGCAATACTATTTGGTCCTACGAATATTGGAATGAGATAGATAAAATCTCTTATAAGATCAAAATATATGTCACTCATGTTACAGCCCACCCAACAGATGGGTCTGATATTACTAAATATAATAAAGTTGATAGCATAGCTAAAAAGTATAGTTACAACCAGAGGAAAGAAATTCCAATATAGCAATACTTCATCTCCAAGATTAATACAACAACAACCTATAACTTATACCAATAAGGATATAAACCAAAAGGAAACATCCAGGGGAAACAACATTAACTAGAACTCTGACGATCTCTTAAATTGGCACAAAAGAATTAGGGCACCCAGAGACCAATGCAATGTACAAATGTTTAAGTATAGACACTTAGCTATGACTTGGAACATCATTAAACATGTCTTAGAAAAAAGCACTGAGTGCAACATCAAACCACAAAGCTTCAAATTACATCATAAGGCACACTCGGACCGAATTTTGCTTTTTTTATCAAGTACCTTTTATTGGGGGCTCTTATATCTCTTATTACAATCCATACATTCATCCATTGTGTCAAGCACATTTGTACATATGTTACCCTCATCATTTTAACAACACTATGCACATTGATTACATTGGGCAAAACAAAGCAAAATTTTACGCATGCACGATAATTGATCTACATACCATATTAATAATGGCAACAGCCACCAAAATCCCAACCGTAATAACATTTACAGCTTATTACAATGGACCTCCACTTATGCCTCCCCACTCCCGTTATCCAAACATATCAGAGAATTCATCTTGCAATAAGATGTGCAATGGCAGTACCATTTAGCTTGTAACCCTACAGCCATAGGAGTGGTTGAAAAATGATCTCTTAAATTGCAATTTAATGGAATTTTTGGAATTTTAAAACAACATCTTCTATAAATCAACCAACTAAGACCTTTAAGGAATATAAATTAGTAATAAATAGGGTTACTTAAACTCTCTGTAACAGACTACGGCCCGATTTACCATCACCATTGCAGAAATTAAGCCCTCCATCACACCTACACCTCAATTGGACCTGTTTGTCATAGGAATAACATTACACCTAAGACCCAGGTAAAGGATCATAAAAATAAATCCCTGTATTTGCAGGAAATCCTCATTCTTGACCGTCCTACCACTGTCTGGACCACTGCAGGAAAAGGAGGCCTTTAACTGCACAAAATTCCCCCATTAGCTCTTGTCTAAATTGTCCAAATATTGGATATCTGTTGGATCTCCTGGGCTAGTTGGTCTTTGCTCACTCCCTTGTTGCTAACTTGCACAGGTACATTCATTTACCTAATGCAATAACAAGATTATTGGCCAGCACTTGCTGCCCTAACAGTCTTATAACATGCTGTTTGAAATCAGTATAGCCTCTTCCCGTGAGCCTTGTTGCTATCCTCTTGGTAGGGATGCTCGTCTTTCACTGGATGTCATACCCGTGATTGTAACAACACTAGCCCTGTGCACCTGTACAAACATTTTGTAAATTGCCCTTTTTGTCTTATACACATCGTTATTGGTTCCTTGATGGGCCAGATTTGGAGGTGCCTTCTCCTGACCATCAGATAACACTCTTGCCCCTGCATCTTCCTGGATCTCCCCAGAGCTGCTACCCCATGAACAGCCATCGCGCTCTTCCTTCTCCCGTGCGCCTGCGGAAACGGTCATTTGGCTACAACTTTTCGACTCCATCCTGGTCATTCCGATTGTGTCTCTATCTGCGCCATACCGTGGCTGGTTATTCTTTGGCCTCTTTGATGTTACATATGGCTGATTGCTCTTAAGACAAGGCTCGGGTGTTGCTCCAATCGATCCTCTAGGGTCAGGAGGCAGTTTCTTCTATTTCCAAGGCTTACTCCGCCCACCGTCCCGCCCACTGAGGGATGTCAGCCCGCTGACGCCGCCGCCCAGCCCGGGAGCTGTCCGCACCAACCAGCAGGAGGCGCGGGGACTCATCACGTCTCCCAAAAGGTACAGACGGCCCCGAGACAGACACCCGCCAACCTCCTGGATTCTCTCAAGCCCGCTCTCTACCTGACGCGCCGCGCGCTCGCTTTGCGGCCGGCGGCACCGGAGCCCCTACCTGTGTCCTCGTCAGCCTCTCTTGTGGTTTGTAAGTGGGGCTGCGTTAAACCGCATCTTCTCTTCCTTTCTGAACCAGCGGCTCTCGTGGTCTCTATACCTTTTAGGGTAACTAATTCTCTGGCTGTAGACAAAGGGCCAGCTCTAGCCTTTCTTTATGCGGCTCTCCTACACCCCTTTGACTTCATGTCCTTTGATTTCCTGTTCTCTACAAACTTCACCTCCCTCAGTACGTCTATTAGTGAAAGGTCTCGCTCTGTCTCCTGTCTCTGAAAGACCTGACAGGCCTCACAGCGGAAGCGCCTTTTCCTCCACCGTCGTCCTGGCCCATCACCAAACTCCGAAGGAAGTTTGTAACCCGACTTCTACACCTACACCCCTTCCTCCGTATCAGCCCCACTGATGATGTTCGCCTTTGTGTACAATCACAAATTTCACTCCAAAGAAAAATGTTAACTGATAATAAACTCCAATTAGATGTGATCAATTGTCACCTTAGCGAATGTGAATTTAAGTCACTAAGGGCAAACAGTCAAACTTTGCTAACCCAGGCTAGGAGGGACCTACCTGTGTAATATTTTGATATACAAAGTTAGAATATCACCCAATGTAAAAACCTCCAGGCTAAATGAGATCCCACCATACCTCAATGTTGTGACAAAGCTGGAAATTCAGTCATATCACTTTTAGGGCTTGTTGGAAACAATAAAACTATAGGCTACCATGCAACACCTGTCCCTAGCAAGTTAGGAAACAGTTATTTGCCAACCACTACTGTACTCTCTATTGATTCTTTGTTGTTCCCTTTAACTTCCTTTTATCAGTGGGACGATGATACATGACTGTCCTTTACACCTTTGAAACTAGAATATAATACCCTTCCTACTCTACCCATTATTAATGTTACACAGGCTTTAAACTTTGGATATTATAAATGGGAGGTTTGCAGTGAATAACCCTTAACATCCTTCATTTTTAATCACATTAATAAGAACAATCTTAATGTTAGTATTACAAATTATTGTGCTTATGTGGAAAATGCAATAAACACTTCTGTATATAATTCCCCTTTGTTGTTCTGTATATCTATTGAATGCCACATGCATTTTCTCCCCCATATTGCACTTGGCATTGATGATCTAGATTGGATATATAATAATGATAATACTTTTCATGAAAATGTAAACCAACTTCAAACCTTACACAATGACACCATAACTTTGCTTGCCTCTGTTCCCAAAGACATATCACGTCTTACCAAGCCTTCACTTGTTTTAAATACACTTTTTTTTGCTCAAGATCCTGATCTATAAAAAGCAATGTTCTTTAGCTTCCTTGTTTAAAATAATGTTTTCGAATAGAATTTTTTGTGCTGGCTCTTTCAGAACCCCACTGTATAATTGTTTGCTCTCCCAGAAAAATAATTTCCTACACCTGTCCAGCTTAAGTTTTTCTTAGATTTTGACATACATTGACTATTTTTGCATTGCTATGCTATGTGTGCATGTTTTGCCAAAATTGTTAAAAGTTAGAAAGTAGTGTAAATTCAATTCTGGTGATTGAAATTGCTGGAATCAGGGAGTGGATATATATCAAGCATATAATTTTAAAATATGGACTTAGTGTTGCTCAGCATTCAAGACATGACTTCAAGTCGCTTCACAAAAAATGAAACTAAGATAAAAACCACAACACCACTATCCAATTCAGAGGCCTGGACTTATCTGAAGAAACATATGAACTGAACAACTCCTACTAGGAACTATAAAAAACAACAGCAGAGCAACCAGAGTAGAGTATTCAGCCTCCCTTATGCTCAACGCTCTGTCCGCTTTTACTCTCGGTAACTGTTTCCCCTTTTTTCTTACTATGTTGTTGTTTGCTGTGTTAACTAATATTTGTATAGATCATCAGCAATTTATACCCGTCTCATATGTATCCTTACCTGCATCAAACTCAGCACCTGGAAGACAGCTTTCCGGTTAAGTAGTCTTCTAATTACTGTCTTAACATCCACCCATTGCATTGAAATTCACAGAGGATTGTCTGATTGGGGAAAATGTTGTAAGGGTTTATAGAGCAGTTAAATGGATTTGAATACCTGACTCCTATTGAAGGCAGTTTTGAAATGTAAAGACATTCCACACATGTCATTGCTTTTATGTTGTTTCTTAAAGAGACTTTAGATTAATTTTCCTGACTATGATTCTTTTAGACACCAAATACATTAAAATTGGAATGTAAGAGCATACACACTTAATTTGAGGGTATGACCATTTGTGTTTTGTTTCATTTGTTTTTGTTTTTATAGCCAAAAGAAGAAATGAGTTATAGGTTTTGATCTTCTCTGCGTAACCGTGGATTTAAGCAGATACAACCAGAGAGCACTTTTACAGTCAACGTCGCCTTTTTTTTTTTTTGGATAAGTCTAAGTGACAGGCTAGCACTTTTCGGGACTTGGCGCAGTCAGAAAATAGTCAAGCCCTCTGAACAGATTCCTGCGGATTAGAGGGGAAACAGGTGCCATCTAAAGGTTCAAGAAGCCAGGATAGTGTTTTGTTTTGCTTTTTTCAAATGCTAATTCTCAGCACTTTCACTTCAAATATTAAACACACACAGGAGCTTTGTGCATTTTTTTCACAATTTAGTCGGCTTAATCCAAAGGCAACTTTAGGAGGAGGAGTCAGAATCCTAAGAATAAGAAACCTGGTTGATTAGGCTTAATATTACAAAAGCCATTGATGAAGTGTTAACATTACTTTCTAGCCTGAAGACTTATTACTAAGAATAGTTAAAAGTCTCTATTTTTGTAAAGCCAAAATATAATGTTTTGTTTTGTTTTGCTGTATTGGTTGTTTTATGTAGAGAAAGTGTGATGGAATTTTTATTAATATGGGAAATGGAAAGGTGAAACAGGGGTGCCATAATTTCATCAAATATATTTGGCCATTCAGGTATATGGCCAATTATGGAATCCGGTTCTCTTGGCTCCTTGTTTTCCCTCTTCACGGGGTCCTGTCATTCATTAAAATCTCAGATTGCTTTCAATGTCCCAATTTCCTCCCCTTTTCTCAGTCTGGATTTTAATAAATTTTGTTTTTTAAAGAAAAAAAAACTTAGAATAGGATTTTAAATGTCAAACCAAAGCTTCTTTCGGTAGCTCTTATTTTACCAAATCTTATAAGTGAATACCACATAAAATCATTATCATCCATCTGTGACTAAGTGAGAACACCATCTCTGGAATCTGGTTTTAAATTGTAACCACAAATTGAAATTCAATTCAAGTATGATAGTAGTCATCAATGCTTACCTTTATTTAAAAGCCACCTAGAGGAGGCGCCTTGGTGGCGTAGTGGTTTTGCCTTGGGTACCTTACCTTAAGGCCTGCAGTTCGAAGCCACCAGCCAGTCCTGGGAAGAATGATAGGGATTTCTACTCCCATAAAGAATTGTGGTGTCAGAAATGCAGGGCAGTTCTACTCTGCCCTTTAGAGGCGCTATGAGTATCAACCGGATGGCAGGAGTTTTGGTTTTGGTTTTGCTTGTAAGCTTTGCCGAATATTTCTTGAATGTTCAATAAATGCCAGACAGGTTTCCAGGTACTGGGAGTACACAGGGGAGCCATGGTGGTGTTGTGGTCAAGCATTGGGCTTCCAACTGCAAAGCAGGCAGTTCAAAACTACCACCTGCTCCCTGGGGAAAAGGAGAGCCTTTCTACTCCTGTAAAGAGTTAGTTTTGGAAACTAAAAGGGAGAAGTTCTACCTTTCATATATGACCTCTATGAGACCGCATCAACTCGATGGCACTGGTTTTGAGTTTGGGAGTACACAGAGAAGCACATGATCCTAAACCTCAAAGTAATGAAAATCTGATTCAGTCTAGTTGGAGAGATAAACAAGTAAGCAGATTTATGAAATAAGGACTATGATTACAGTTTCCATTATGTTTGAAAAATAGAAGTCAGAGGAGAAGAAGATTGGAGAACGCTTCCCAGAGGAAGGAAAATGGAGCTGAAACTTGAAGCAAAGTATAGAAGGTCGTGAGACAGTGAGATGGGAAAGTGAGACTCCAGATGGAGGTTAACAGGAGAGAAAAGAGATTAGAAACTGCCAGCAAACCAGTATGCCTAAAAGAGATGTGTTTTTTTTCTTTCTGAAGTTATAACAAGATCTCGGGCTATGAAAGGACTACATGTATGCTACAGTATTTGGATTTTACTTTGTGTTGCTTTGAGGAAGCAAACTAAAATAATTTGAGCCAAAGAATAGCATAATCAAATGTGTGGCTTAAATAGTTTTTCTAAATTTACTATTTATCTGTTATATTTCATGATGGTATTCTCTAGTCTCACATTAAATCCACTTCCATATCAGAAAAAACAATCATCTTGTTTAACCTAAGCCTGTCATTGCACTGGTGTTACTTGTATATTCACCATCTTTGTTGAAAACTATGAAAATGGCCTCCCAGATATTTACATTATTGGAACGCACAGTAATGACATACAAAACTCCTTACTTCTGACAATCTCATTTCTTTATGTATTTAGAAAGTATAAGGCCAAGAAAGAAAGTTTTGCTTTGGGTCAGTGGCCAACACCCTAAGCACACAACACAAGGATGTCACAGACATTTGTTACAATGTGCAAGCTTCACATGGTAAAGGTTCTCCAACTTAAGACTATCACTATTGACAGTGAACCATATGAAACGACCTGGCTGATGTGTTTCACTTTCCACATTCCACGGTCTCTCTCCATTGTCCGCAGAAGCAAGAGTAGTTGTTAAACATAACCCAAGAAGGACTTCCTAGTTCCCAAACCTCATGCCTTTATTCAGGGAGAAATGCTATTATCTATTCTTATTGCCAGCAAATTGGCTCAAAGCAGGGAATTTGTTAGCCTGTCTCAGAGAATCAGTCCTTCTTACTAGTGATTTCCATTTCTGTAGCCTAAGGGTTCACCACATTTCTAGCCTCTGTTTCTAGCCTGTTTTGAAAGCTACAAGTCTGCCTCCACTTCCTTTCCAGCTCATTTCAGTGCACATTTTTCCTGTGCAGCCCACCTCCTCTCCAAGAAACCGTGCTTGTCTTTGCCTTGCTCTTACCCTTGTCCTTGAACATCTTCAGACCTGCCAGATACTCCTATATTTCTGATTCTGCTCTTCCTTGATTATGATTTTCCAAACCATAGCTATATAAAAGCAACTTCATATTTTGTCTCACAGTGTTTCTGAATAAATTCAATTATTTAACAGAGAAAACTAAGGCAGGAAAATACCATGGGGAAAAATGGATTGTTTGGAGTCAGAAAAAGTGACACTCATAAGTTTGGATCTCCCCAAGGTGATAGTTACTGAATTGGGTACCGGACACACATCATAGCACAACAGCTTGATTTGGGAGCTTTCCATGGGAAGCTCTTCTCAAAAGTGAATTGGGCTTTTGAGAACTTATTAAACATGTCCACAACTTTTAAGAGGTAGTACTGGGACTCAACTCCATATGTTTTTACTTGTGCTCTTTTCACTATATAACATTATTTATGAACAATGAATCATTAATGCCAGTGTTTTGTTAATTAATGAGTTTCCATGATATAGTGCCTTGAGATTTATGAAGTGATTGCATTATATTGCATTTGATCTACATGATAGCACTGTGAGTTACATAATCTGGTGTCAATTTGGGACTTGAGAGGATTAAGAGTGAAGGGGTGGAGTATAGTCTGTCAATCGGATCGTAGCCAATGAGGCCTCTGTGTGGGCATGGCCTTCTCCTGAGAATTCTGGGAACCCTTGTATTGTCCTCCTTGGAGATAGGAGACACCTCTCTCTTTCTGCTCACTCTCTTAGAGACATTCTACTGACAAGACACATGACGCTATGCCTTGGGAGCTGGAGAAGCCATATGGACCTACCCTGATGCAACCAGACCTCTGAAGCTGAGATGCTTACAACGTCACTGCATTCACAAGACTTCCAACCCACTAGCCTGTGATCCTCCTGCATTCGGCATTGTTGCATGTATTTTGTGAGTCTGAAAAAGACTTTATGGATTGGTATTGGACATATGGGCTAATATTGGACTTATGGACTTGATCTGCATGGAATAGTATGTTTTCTCAATATTCAATTGCTCTTGTATATAAACCTCTTTGTCATTCACATTTGAGTCTCTAAGAGACTCAATGAGTCTTTAGGTTTCTCTAGTCTACCTAGACTAACACAGAATACTTATCCCTGTTTTACAAGAGAGAAACCTGAGCCTCAGTAAGATTAAGTGACTTTCACTACATGTAACCACTTATAACTGGCTTATTCAGTATTCTTAAATTTAAGAAAGGTCACATATAATATCAAGACCCCCAAAAGTCGGCTATACTTATATTGTTCACCCTACTGAGAGTCTGCACAGTGTATCTTGGCTGCTGTAACTCAACATTTGTTGAATAATAATACTGATCTCCAAAGGGAAAATGTGCATCTCTTCCAATACACTCCCAAAGTTCCACTGCATTCACTCCAGATTACCCAAAATCACCATGTAATGTTTATTTTCTACCAAATTCTGAACATATTAAAGGAAAAACTGTTTACCTCACAATATTGATGAATGTAATCAGTGTCAACAAATTATATGTAAACAGTAGTGAAATGGAAATGTTTTGTTATATGTAAACTTAACCACAATAAAACAGGGGATGGGGGAGTGGAGACCAACCTATACATTTGTGGTAGTTAGGTAATCTCGTGTCTACTTGAGAGTATTAAGAGTGAATGGGGTGGAGTCTAGCCTGTTAATCAGGTCACAGAATGATGATGCCTGCTTGTGGGGATGGCATTCTCATGAGGATCCTGGGAACTTCCTCTCCCTCTCTGCTTTGCCTTTATGCTGAGATGCCACACTCAGAGTGCTAGAGAAGTCACGTGGTGACCAGCACAAGCACTGAAATGCTTCCAGTGCCACTGGATCCACAAGACTTTGCACCCACTATCCTGTGATCTTCCTGAATTTTGCATCGTTGCATGTTGATGAGTCTGAAGAGCAATTTATGGGCTAATATCAGACTTGTGGACTTGATTTAGACTAGGCTGGGACATTTTATTGGAGCATAATTACTCCTTGATATAAATATGAGTGTCTCTCACACATATATGAGTATCAATAAATTTGTTTTTCTAGTCAACCCGGACTAACACAATACTTCACAGTCTATAACGAGAAATGTTTCAAAAGAAGACACTTTATTATGAGAACAATATAGATACATTTTTACTACTTAGACAAATATTGTTTGATTTTTCCATGTTGAACTATGGAGTACAACAACAACCCTTGTCCAAATTTTAAAATAGAAACTTCTGTATTCACACTGCTACTTAGATATTCTTCAATCTTGCTGGTTCAAACAAAAAAGTATGAAGCAATCAAATAGTGTTTCCTGTAAAAAGTAGTAATACAGTGTCATAAATGTATGCTGAGATTAAGAAAGAAAAACATAGAGCAAGAGTTGAATATTCCTTGATTCACATTTTCTCTCCTTAGCTATGGTTGCAAATAAGATAAGGTCTGCTCTTTCAACTAATATGAGTAAAACTATGTAATCTGTTCATTGGTCCTTCTCCCAAGAAAGTAAATAAATATTGAAAAGAATCCTTTATCTTGGCACAATGTGATTTTTTCCCCAAGATATGGAAAATTATAATAGATCAACCAGAGTGTACAAAAGAATTCAAATTAACACTTTTAAAATAAAAAATAACATGAAAATTCTCATAGTCAAAAAATTTTCTCTATTCTAATTAGAATATTTATCTATAAAAATAATTTTGATTAGTTAAATATTAAATATTAAAAACACAAAATGTGTATCAACTCAGGCTAGCAAGTAATCTATGACGATAAAATTCAAATCAAGGTCAAAATGCATACAAATCATGTAGATGTTCATATTGAAGTTATGTCTATTAAGATTAAGAAGCATAGAAATTTGTATTTTAAACTGTCTAATTGATTAGAGAAATTTTAAGAGGAATTCATTAGCAATTAGATCATAATTAAATAAAATATTGATCTTGAAAGTTTAAAATGCTATTTCTTTGAAGAATGTAAGTAACTCTTACTTAAAATTTTTTATCAAACAAACCGGATTGGAAAATGTTATTTTACTAAGGAAAAATATTTCAGGATAAGAATCTATAGTCCATAAAATAACAAAAAATTATAGGCAATATTATTAATTCTATATAATCAAAGTCCCTTAGCTAATAAATATGATATCACTACAATCACAATTTACTTAGATGTATTTGCCAACTTCCATTTCAGCTTTCTCTTTCAGTCAATGTAAGTGATTTCTTTTTAAAATTTTAATTGCATTTTATAATCACTTCTTAAATGTGTAAAGTACCAAGACTAAGTCATTGTATCTCTATTCAAAATACAATAAAACATACAGGGTTAGATAAGACAACTCATTTATTAAATATATAACTGTATCATGAAAAATTGTATTGATATAATATCTATTGCCTCATTGACAACATATAATTCTTACATTGTGATGATTCATTTATAAAAAGTTAGTTCTTTCCACTGTGAATATGAATTATTTCTTCACCAGGTGTAGGTACCACCACATCATCGTGTTTTGGAGGAGGAGGTGAGTATAGGCAAAGTGCAACAGAAGTAAAGAAGATTGATAATGCTTTGAAAATAAAACCTGAATTTAAAAAATAAAAGTACAGTAATCAGATATGTCATTCTAATTATAGGAAGCATACTGGTAAAAAGATTTGCATTTACTCCCAAACAGAAGGTTTCATCTCTAGAAGTAGTCAAAATTATGTGGGTGATTATACTGGTAATAACACAATCAAGAGCAATAGTGTTGTATTCTTCATCAAAAAGAGAATTTTAAGATAAATCTTGAAATACAAAGGTGTCTGAGATAGGATTATATATATTCACAAATCAAAACAACAAAACTGTGATTAAAATTTATGAACCAATGATTAAGGCTAGCGATGAAGAAGTTGAACAATTCTACAAATGTCTTCATTCCAAAATTGATCAAATATGCCATCAAGATACATTAATAAGTATTGGTGATTGGAATGTAAGTATTGGAAACAAAGAGGCAGGAGCAGTTATTGGGAAATATGCATTTGCTGAAGATCACATGATCGCATGATAGAATTTTCCAGCCCAAATACATCTTTATAGCAAAAACCTCTTTCAACAATACAAAAGGCGATTATACACATATACTCTCCAAATAGAATACACAGCAATCAACTTGACCTTAATACAACCTCTATCTGTAGAAGAGACAATGAAAAAGCACAATATCAGCAGCTAAAACCAGGCTAAGGGATGACTGGGAAATAGGCCACCAGTTTCTCATATATAATGTTAGGTTAAAGCTGAAGAAAATGCAAACAAGTTCACAAGAGCCAAAATACGGCCTTGAATCTATCTCACCTAAATTTTAAGAACATCTTAAGAATGGATTTGCTGCGTTGAGCACTACTGACATACGACCAGATGAGCTAGCTGTATGAGGACATCAAGAATGTCATATGTGAAGAAAACAAAGGGCCATTGAAAAGACAGCCAAAAAAGAAAAGATCAAAGTGGATGTCAGCAGAGACCCTGAAACATACTTTTAATTGTAGAGTGAGTTACTATGACATATTGAAGAAATGATGGGAGGGGGCTGAATAGAGGAAACAGCAGAATTCTGGGGAAAACATGGCTGCCAGATAGAATCACCTATCGAACTCAACAGTCTCTGTCAGAATCCAACTGAACTAACACTCCCTACATAACCCAGGACCCTACACACCATCTGCACCTGGACCACTGTGCCTCACAAACAACAGTCAACAACTAATCACAAAAATCAAGATTTTTAAAAAAATCAACATTTAAGGTTTACACAGAAAAAAAAGTCCTTGAACTACCAGAAAGAGAATACAGGAGGATGATGTTCAGGATCTTACAAGAGATCTGGAGATCAATCCTGAAAAGAAAGGGAGAAATTAAGACTGAAAACCTCCTACCCCAAAGTAGCCCAGACACTAAACAATGAGATCTTAGAAGTAAAATACATGGTACACGAAATGAGCAATAGAGAAGAAGCAAAGGAAAATCAAATCGATGAACTTGCAGTTTCAATCTCTGACAAAATACACTTCAAAGTAAAGGATGTAATGAAAGACAAGAAAGGATACTGCATAATGATCAAAGGATTAAGAGACCAAGAACACAGCCATGATAAACATATATGAACCCAAGGAAAGACCCTCAAAATGCATCAAAATCACCAGACATGAAATGAGAAATCATCATATTGACAAGATAGCAGGAGACTTCAATACACCACTCTCAAGGAAAGATAGATCAACAGAAAAGAAATCCAATAAAGAAACTGAAGAGCTGAACAACACAATCAAACAGCTCAGTTTTTATATAGAGAGAACCCCAAAGCCTCCACAATGGAATTGTTGGAAATTTTTAGGGATTTAGTAAACTACCAGAATACAAGATTAACAGGCAGCAGTCAATTGGACTACCACATAATAGTGATGAAAAATCCAAAAAAAATATTAAGAAAATAGTACCATTCACAATAGCCATACAAAGTTGAAATACCTAGAAATAAAACTAACCAAAGAAACAAAAGACCTCTACACAGAAAACTATAGAACCTTAATACAAGAAATCAAAAGAGACCTAAACAAATGGAAGAATATTCCATGTTCATGGATAGGAATTGACATTGTGAAAATGTCAATATTACCAAAAGCAATTACAGATTCAATGCAATCTCAATCCAAATCCCAACATCATTCTCTAAAAGAAATGGAAAGACTAATTACCAACTTTATATGGAGAGGGAAGAGCCCCACAATAAGCAAATAAGTTCTCAAAAAGAACAGCTGAACTACCTGACCTCAAAACATACTACACAGCCACAGCCTTCAAAACAGCCTGGCATTATTATAATGGTAGATACATAGATCAATGGAATAGAACAGAAATGACAAAGGCTCAATAAACCTTAAATTGGAAGAAGATGCCCTCTTCAATAAATGGTGCTAGAAAAATTGGATGTTGGTATGTGAAGAATGAAACAGGACCCATACCTCAACCCATGCACAGAAATGAACTCAAAGTGGATCAAAGACCTAAATGTAAATCCAAAAGCTAGCTGGATCTGTGCAGGGTGTACATGAGCTACTGGATATTAAAAAGGAACCACACACTGTGGAAGTCAAAATAGATGATTAGGACCTATTAAAATAAAATACGTGTGTACATCAAAAGATTTCATGAAAAGAAAAAAATGAGAGCACACAGATGGGGAAAGATATTTAACAATGACATAATGGAATAATTACTAAATTACTAAATCAACAGGAATAATTACTAAAATCAACAGAATACTACAACCCCACAAAAAGGAAAAAACAAATAACCCTCTTAAAAGGTTGGCAAAGGACCTGAATAGACTATCCACAAAGGATGACGCTGGAATGACTATCAAGCATATGAGGAAATGCTGTTGTTCATTAGCCATCCAAGAAATACAAATCAGAACAATGATGAGATACCATCTCCCAGCCAAAACAATAGCCCCGTCTAAACGAACAGAGAACAAAAAATGTTGGGGAGGGTGTGGAGAGATTGGAACACTTATACACTGCTGGTGTGCTTGTAAACACAGACAACCACTATGGAAAGAGATATGGCAATTCCAAAAACAACTGGCAATAAAAATACCATATAGCCCAGCAAGACTATTTCTGGGTATATAGCCCAAAGAAATAAGAGATAGATAATGAACAGATGCATGATCTCCCATGTTCATTGCAACACAGTTCTCAACAGCAAGAAGTTGGAAACAGCCCAATTTCCCAACAGTAGAGAAATAGATAAATAAACTTTGGTATATACACACAATGGAATACAACACTGCCCTAAAAACAGTGATGAAGTCATGAAATACCTCTTGATATGGAGGGATCTGGACTCCATTATGCTAAGCAAAGGTAGTCAGTCACAAAAGGACAAATACTGAATGACTCCATTGGTGTAGGGATGAACACCAGGATGGGAGCAGGCATCTTGGGAGAACCCTGAACCATGCACCACCGTCTTGTGTATCCTGTAGGGCATTGTGCCGAGGGATCCTTACTTCAGCTGGGATCAGATATTTAAGAGAGGAGGAGGGGAGGATGACTGCTTGGTGGCTGCCACGTAAAGGTCTCCCCAGACTGGAAGGTATTCTTACAGAGCGAAGAGGGACACTGATGGAAAAATCTAGTCAGGAGTGGAGAAAGGGTGCATACATATATTGGAAAAGACAAATTCAATTCTATTGTAGAAAAAAAGGAGGGGACCGACTTCCAATGGGGAGAAAAATTAATAACAAATAATTTTATGGACCCTAAGGGGGAGACTATGCATGGCACTATGCTCCTAGTAGGCCACATTGGTCCAAGTTTCTGTGCAGCCCCTGGGGACCCAGGCCACAGAATACTGGGACATTGAACCCTGGACTTTCAAGGCACACAACATACTCCAAAAACCATATCAGAGGAATACCATGTGGCAATTCAACTAGGTGAACTAGTCACTACATTAAACACACCTGTAACCTGAGGATTAAAACAAACTATATGGTATGTGAAGTAGCAAAAAGACAGTATACAAGAGGACTGAGCACTCAGTAGACAGACTAACATTTACTTATGAGCATAATGCCCTACTTGCTGTATTAAGATATCTTTTGTTCTGTCAGATCTGTGACTGACATTGTCAGTAGGTATGATTATAAGTTTTGCCTGACCACCAAGTCCCATTGTTTGTGTAAATGCTATCCTGTCACATAAGGATTTATTCTTTATAAGTCGAAATCCCTGTATTGGGATTTGTAGCTAGCCTGCACTTGTACATCTTTCTTACTCTTTTAAAATTATTACCATGGGTTAAATCAATGGCACTATAAACAGAATTAGCTGTTACAAGATGGCCCTGCTCGATACGCTCCCTTATGAAGGAAACATGGAAGATATGAGTACTAAGAGCAAAATGTGAAGAAACTAGGTGGTGGCCAGCTACCAGAAAGAATAGATTCTGGGGTCTTAAAGTCTTGGGTTTTTGTTTGTTTGTTGTTAAAGCAGTCATCTAAAGGAGACATTAACTAAGCCCACATGGAAAAAGTACCCCAACATCCATGATCCAAGGATTGTAAATTATATTATCCAAATTCAAAGGAAGGAAGAGTATCAGAGTTTAAATTATGAGACTCTGGTGTGCAGAAGGCTATGGGTGACAGACACGGAATCTGCACAGGTAATAAATTTTTGGTGATTTCCCTGAAACCATAATTGAGTGATGGGAACAGACAGAAAGTATTGTAGAAATGACTAAGTAGACTAAAATGATACATCTGACTGGAACGGTTCAAATCTTCTCATCTCGTCTCCTTTTTGACACTATGCTTGATCTGGTTTTTAATATTTTCTGTGAGTTTTTAAAATATATTGGGGTTTACTTCTATTGTATTTTTCATTCATTGTTTACAGCCTTCTTGACTTTCTGGTGTTTATTTTTCTATGTTTCTCAGTATATGAAACCCAGGATGGGTGACTTTATAGAGATAATAACTAGAATAACATTCATGGTAGATAAGGCAGTGGAGGTGGGGGCTGCAGCGGAATAACAGGGAGCTGATATTAAGGAGTACCAGAAGGAAGAAAATGTTTTGAAACTGATTGTGGTAGTAATTGCACAACATTGTTTGATATGATTGAACTATAGAATGGTATGATGTCTGAATCATGTCCTAATAAAAAGGTTTGAAAGGGAAAAAAGCTGAATAGAAAATTCCAAAGGGCTGCTGAAGAAGGCAAAGTGAAGTATTACAGTGAAATGTGCTGAGACCCACAGTTAGAAAGTCAAGCAGGAAACACATGCTCACTATACCTTAAACTGAAGAAAAAAAAAGAAGAAGTAACACAAGCCTTCCGCTGCAATAATGAAAGATTCTATGGGCAAAATGCTAAACACAGGAAGCATCCGAAGAAGATGGAGAGAATACACAGAACCATTGTAGAAAAAGGAAGCAGTAGACATTCAAGCATTTTAAGAGATAACATACAATCAAAAACCAATGGTACTGAAGGAAAAATACAGGCAGCATTAAAGGCATTAGCCAAAAACAAGGCTCCAGAAATCGGTGGACTACAGTTTAAACAAACTGATAAAGCTCCAGAAGGACTCATTAATCTAGGCCAAGAAATCTGGAAGACATTTAGTTGGACAACTGACTTGCAGAGATTAATATTTGTACCCACCACAAATAAAAGTGACCCAACAGCATGTGAAAATTATAGAACAATATTAATATCGTATGCAAGAAAAAATTTGCTTAAGGTCATTCAACAACAATCGTAGCAGAACATTGACACGGAGCTGCTAGAGAGTCAGGCCAGATTCACAAGAGGACATGGAACAAGTTTTATCACAACAGATGTCAGATGGATCTTGGCTGAAAGCAGAGAAAATCAGAAATATGTTTAGTTGTGTTATATTGACTATGCAAAGGAATTCAATGATGTGGATTATAGGAAACTATGGAGATCCTTGAGAAGAATGAGAATTCCCAAACACTTCATTGTGCTCCTTTGGAACCTATACATGGATCAGGAGGCAGTTGTGTGAACGGAACAAGGAAATATCTCAAGGTTTAAATCAGGAAATGTGTGCCTCAGGGTTGTATCCTCTCACCATACTTATTCAATCTGTAACCTGAGCAAACAATTTCAGAAGCTGGATTATGAATTCATACACATATGAATCAAAATGTGTCATCAGAATTGGAAGAAGGCTTATTAACCATTTGCAATATGCTGATGGAACAACCTTGCTTGCTGAAAAGGAGGAGATATTGAAGCACTTACTGATGAAGATCAAACATTACAGCCTTCAGTATGGATTACCACTCAATGTACAGAAAATCCAAATCCTCATTAGTGGACCAATAAGTATCATTATGATAAATGGAGAAAAGATTGAAGTTGCCAAAGATTTTTGTCTTGCTCAAATCTGCAATCAATTGTCATGGAAGCATCCATCAAAAAACAGAAGGAAGTATGACATTGGGTAAATCTACTGCAGAAGATGTCCTTTATACATTGAAAACAAGGATGCTACTTTGAGGACCTCAACCAAGCCATGTGTTATTATATATATATGTGTGTGTATTATATATACATATATATATAATCAATGTTAGACAATGAATAAAGAACGCCAAAGGAGAATAGATGCATCTGAAATACGGTGCTGCTGAAGAATATTGAAAATGCGATGTACTGTCATGAACAACAAAATTCAAGCCTGTCTTGAAATAAATACAACCAGAATATTCCTCAGATACAAGGATGGCAAGACTCTCTCATGTACTTTGGACATGTTTTCAGGACAGCATGCTTGGTAAAAGAGACGGACGGTAAAAAGAGGAATATTCTGGAGAGGTTGGCTCCAACAATGGTTTCTAACACAAAGGGAATGGGAGGGAAGGGAGGCACCAGGCAGTGCTCCATGCTCTTGTACATGGGGTCACTGTGAGTTGGAACTGACACAACAGAACCTTTTTTTTTTTTCACAACAGAACCTAACAATAGTGTCTATGATTGCTCTTCCAACCCACGCCCCCCCTGTGTACAACAGAAGGAACCACTGCCAGCCCTGCACCCCCTCACTTGTTCCTATGCTTGAGCCCACCCTTTTGTTGACAGCCTTCCTCTTCTGTTTTTTTAAATCATCTTACTGGGGGCTCATACAACTGTTATCACAAGACATACATATATATTCATTGTATCAAGCACATTTGTACATTTGTTGCCATGATCATTTTCAAAACATTTGCTTTCTACTTGAGCCCTTGGTATCAGCTCATTTTTTCCCCTCCCTCCCCACTTTCCCTCCCTTCCTACCTCATGAACTCTTGATAATTTATAAAAAAAATTTTCATGTTTTACACTGACCGATGTCTCCCTTCACCCACTTTTCTGTTGTCTGTCCCCCGGGGAGGGGGTTATATGTAGATCATTGTGATAGGATCTCCCTTTCTCCCCACACCTTCCCCTTACCCTCCTGGTATTGCTACTCTCAATATGGGTCCTGAGGGGTTTATAGGTCCTGAATTCCCTGTGTTTCCAGCTCATATCTGTACCCGTTTACAGGCTCTGGTCTAGCCGGATTTGAAATATAGAATTGAGGTCATGATATTGGGTGGGAAGAAGCATTAAAGAAATAGAGGAAAGTTGTATGTTTTGTTGGTGCTATACTGCACCCTGACTGGCTCATCTCTTTTTTGTGACCCTTCCATAAGTGGATGTTCAATTGACTACAGATGGGCTTTGGGTCTCCACTCTGCACACCCTGCACACTCCGCACATCACAATGATACGATATTTTGTTCTGGGTCTTTGATGCCTGATACCTGATCCAATCGACACCTCAAGATTACACAAGCTGGTGTGCTTCTACCATGTGGGTTTAGTTACTTATCAGATAGATGGCCGTTTTTTTTTATCTTTGAGCATTTAAGATAGCCTTCCTCTTCTGTGCTGCCCATCAACTTTACCAAGCACAATGACCTTCTTCAGAGGCAGGTGTCTCCTGACAACATGTCCAAAGTATATGAAATGAAGTCTCGCTAACCTTTTGTCTAAGGAGCATTCTGGTTATAGTTATTCCAAGACAGGTTTGTTTTTTGATTTTGGTCCTTTTTTCACAATACTCACATATATTCCTCTTGAGCAAATCAATTCCAATATCTCAGTTCTTCTTCAATGTTCCTCACTCAGTGTCCAATTTTCATAAGCTTATGAGTTGATGAATACCATAGCTTAGTCCGCAAAGTAGCATCCTTCCCTTTCAGTACTCCAAAGAGGTCTTGTTCAGCAGACTGACCTTTTGCAATGTTTCATGATCTCCTTACTTCCACTTCCATGAGTGTTGATTGTCGATCCAACAGTACAAATTTTTTTTACAACTTCAACCTTTTCTCCATTTATTGTGATGTTAATTACTGGTCCTATTCTGAGTATTTTTGTCTTCTATATATTTAGTTGTAATTCATAATGAAGGCTGCAATCCTTGATGTTCATCAGCAAGTGTTTCCAATCCTCCTCATTTTCATCAAGCAAAGTTGTGTCTTCTACATATCTCAGATTGTTAATAAGCCTTCTTCCAATCATGATGGTTGATTATTGATTCAAGTAAAATGAAATCCTTGACAACTTAAATATTTTCTGTTTATCATGAACTGCCTATTGGTCTACTGTATTTTTAAGTTTATTTAAGTATTCCATATTGATGACTGTAGTCTTTATTCTCCATCAGTAAGCGCTTCAAGTTCCCTTTCATTTCATTTTGCTGACTTCAAATTTTCATAGAGTCCTACTTTCCACATCCCACTTTCCAATTATGAATGAATGTTTGCAGGTGTTGCTTCTCATTGGATACATACCCCATCAAGCCAATGAAGGCCCCAGATGCTTTACTTATCCACATCATTCATATTGACTCTATTTTGAGGAGGCAGCTCTCCCCCAAAAGTATGTTCAGTGACTTTGATTCTTCCTTCATCATTGAATATTTTTCTCATAGATTTTAAGTATTCTAGCTAAAGGGTTAAATTTCTCCTCACTCTTTTCAGCTTGACAAATGCCAAATGTGCCTTTCTGTATTTGTTTTCTAATTACCAGTCATTTCAGATTTTACTACAGTAATTTACTTTGTGTTTTCAAGCTACCTTTTGGGAAGTTTTTTCAGTTCCTTTACTTCATCATTATTCCATTTGCTTTAGCAAATATTCAAGAGCAAGTTCCAGAGTCTATTTCAACATCCATTTCAATATTTAATTTCTTTCCTATTCTTTTAATAACCTTTGGTTTCTTCGTATATTATGTTACCCAAGTCATCCCATTACCCCTCTGGTATTCAGTCTTACATTTTCAATGGATAGAATCTAACTTAAGGATAGTATCTAAATTCTGGTGGAATATACCCCAGTTTATATTGTGGCCCTTGTGTGCTTGTTTTGTTTTTCCAGTGTCAACTTGAATCATCTATCAACAACTGATGGTCTCTTCCTCAACCAGCCCTTGGTCTTGTTCTGACTGATTATATTGGGTTTTTCCATGATTTCTTGTCACAGATTGAATGATTTTGATGCCATTGTATTCCATCCAGTGAGATCCACTTGAATAGTCATTGGTTATACTGCTGAGTATTTGCCACAAATAAATTATTGGTCTTACAAAATTGTATCATATGATCTAGCATTGTTTCTGTCACCAAGGTCATGTGTTCCATTTGTTGATTCTTCTACTTCATTTCTAATTTTCATATTCCAATCACCAGTAAGTATTAATTCTTCTGGATTGCACATTTGATCTATTCTGGGCTGCAGAAGTGGGTAAAAATGTTTACTCTTCAAATTTTGGACATTAGAGCTTCGCTTTTAAATTTGAATAATAGTTACATTTCCTGATATCCCTTATATGTGTATATTTGTTATCCTATCATTGATAGACATGTACTTCAGAATAGATCTTGAAATGTTCTTTTTTTGTTGATGAATGTGGTGCCATTCCTTTTTATCATTCCCGCATTATAGACCATAGGATTGTCCAATTCAAAATGCACAATATTGCCATTTAAGCTAACTAGTGCAATCTTTCTGCATTCTTTTTCATTTTTCAATTCTACTAAGTTCATACTTATACATTCCATTTTCTGATTATTAATATATGTGTGCAACTATTTATTCTAACTTTAAGTCATTACACATCAATCAATGACAATTACAATAGCTTTCCTCCATCCAGGTTATTAAGGTTGATTCTACTTTGAGGAGGAAACGCTTTCTCAGTAGTATTTTGGTTGTCTTCCAACCCAAGAGGCACATCTTCTGGCAGTATATGAAACAGTGATACAGTGCTATTCCAAAGCTTTTCAATGGATAATATTTTTCAGAAATGTATCATTTATTCTTCATATTTGGAAAGCTCTGCTGAAAACTTTCAACAATGGGTGATCCTGCTAGTGTTTGAAATACTAGTGGCCTACCTTCTAGCATTACAGAAATATCAAACAAACACAGTACTTTAGTTTCTAAGGCTTTTTCTATACAATCATATAAATTTTCTCTATTGTTCAAAATATCTATTCATCTCTAGTTTATTATTATTCTAACTTTCTACAAGTTAGGCTGGTAATGAGCAATTCAAAATCACCAGGCATTCTGTGGGGAAAAGATTAGGCTTTCTACTCTTGTAAGATTTACAGTCTTAGAAACCAACAGGGGTAATTGTATACTGTCCTATAGGATTGATATGAGTTGGAAATCAACTTAATGGCAGCAAGAATGTTCTTTAAATAAGCGCATGTTTTAAAAAAACATAATATTCATTTAAATTTCTCAATACATGATACTTACCTATTCCTATTAATAAGTACACCATTCTTGTCTTGCTATACATCCTACAAGTTCCTGGGAATCCACAAATCCCAAGATCATGAAGGATACAAGAATCTTCTATCATCTTTGTAACCAATGCTTGTCCAGAAATTATCCCTGTGAAAAACACAACAAATATGAATTCTCCATAAATCACTGTGGTTTATAATCCGAATATTTCTCTTCTAAACTCAAACTTACATGTATGTGTGTGTGTTAATGTGGACTACTTTTATTTCTGTTGAGTCATCTATCTCTTATGTTGACCTCATATGTGAAGAAAACTGCCTCATAGAATTTTCAGGGTTGAGATCCTAAAGGCACCATTGAGTGGGTTTGGACTACCGACTTTTTGTAGATAGTAAAGTGTGCTGAGATATGCGTGCCTTCAGGGACTTTCTTTTTCTATGTTTAAATATGTTGATATTTAAAATTACCTATGAATTTCCTTAAAGATAGGACTGCCAGCCATTTGAAATGATGGCATTGAGGCTTTAAAAAAATTCATATCTCTATAGGTATAAAAGACTAGTATATTTGTACCATATGGAATTGTTTACATGTTGTTACTAAATGCCATCTTGAAACTTGTTAATTGTTTAGTACAAGATGTAAGAGAAAGCATTTTAAAAATAAATGAAGATTTATTTTTATTTATGTAGTAAAAATTTCAGTGACTGAACAAGTAGTTTGTTAATACAATGTACATCTGACACTTAACAAGATACAGAGAAAAGTAACTGAAAATACAAATGCTTTGTTTTCTTTGTAGCAGACCTTAATTTAGAAAACTTTATATTGATTGAGAAAAACAGTGTGCTAGTTCGGGAAATTTCTACAAAATTCCAGAAAGACATTTCCACAGCAACAATGTCATGATCAGTTAATAATAAATGAAAGATTAGGGAAAAAGTCACCCCAGAAACATTGGCACCTACTTCTGAGAACTAAAATGTATCATAATTAACCACTTTCCTTAAGAAATTATCAGCACCCTCTATATTGCACATGACATTTGATTTCTGCCAATCCCCATTGGGGTTTCCCCTTGTCAGTGAGTGATGCCTATTTCTGTACAATTACTCAAGCTGAAAAAACTGACCTACCAGTGACTTTTTCATTTTCCACATTCTTTTCCCAAGTGCTGATTTATCTCTGTCTACACTACTTCCACCATGTTCTAATTCAACACATCTCTCACCAAGACTTCAACAATGATCTCCCTTTCTGTTTCTTCCATACGTATCTTTGACAATAAAGTAATAAAGTTACTCTATCAGCAATAAGGTTATCTGTTAAACATATGTAATATAAATTTATCTTCGCCTTAAAACTATCCAACACTGTGCTAAAGCCCTGATATTCAAGAATATGCCTACCTCGCTAGCTACCTTTGTTGTTTTTATAAGGTGTCATTGAATCAATTGAGACTATATTGTCCATATGTACAACAGAAATAAACATTTCTTGATTCTATGCCATCCTCACAATCATTTTTGTTTGACAATTGTTTCAGCCACTGTGTCACTTAATCTTAACTTCCTTTTTGCTGACCCACTACTTTACCAAGCATAACACCTTTTCTAATTACTGGTCTGATAATATATCCAAAATATGTAAAAAGTCATTTGATTTCTTGACTTCTGCTTCCATGGTTGTTGATCTTTGGATCCAATTAAAATGAAATCCTTGAAAACTTCATCCTTTTTTATCATAATGTTGTCTATGTAATAATGTTGTTGCAAGAATTTTAATTTTATTTACAATTGGTTGCTTACTAAAGACTGCAGTGTTTGATCTTAATCAAGTGACCTAAATCCTCCTCATTTTCATTAAATAGCAAGCCTGATGATTCAAGATATGACTTGGATACTTGCTGTGTCTTGTGCTCCCTCATCCTTTATAAATTTCTCCAAATCTACTGGATCATTTCCAATGCTAAAATTATGATCTACTTTTTTCCATTAAAACAATAAATAAAAAGATAGATAGATAGATAAGTCATCTAGCCTTACATATTGATCTATTAAAAATTTTCTCAGGTCACCATCAGAAACATTCTTAGATTAGTTTATAACTTTGACTCTACTTATCACATATCATTTAGTATTCATTCAAATCCAATCATGTTCCCTTACTCTATCCATGTTTTCCAATAAACTTATTAGTTAGGGAGCAAAACATGGTGATAATGTGAATCAGATAACTGCTTTGGGGTACTGAAGAAATCTGGTGTGAAAAAAAAAGACAAGATAAAAAGGAAGTCTGGTGTCATTATTGTGTTCTAATCACAGCTGTGCCAGGGAAAGAGAAGGCTTTCTACTCCTCTAAAAATGGACAGTCTTGGAAACCACTGAGGGCAGCTCTACTCTGTCCTATTTGATTGTTATGAGTCAGAATTGACTCAATGGCTATATGTTTGAGCTTACTGAGGTGTGAAGAACACGTTGCTGTTAGACCTGGCTCATAGGAAGCCGATGTACAACAAAAGGAATCAGTACCATCTCACAACCATTGCTATGTTTGAGCTCATTGTTGGAGCACTATCTTACTAAGGGCTTCGTTTTGGCTGATGTTCTTTTTTGCCAAACATGAGCCTCAAGGCAATCAATATGTTGTTTGACTCCTTGTCTGCTGCTTTCATAAACATTGATTGTGGATCCAAGTAAAGTGAAATTCTTGAAAAAATCATGATTTTCTCCATTTATCATAATGCTGTGTACCTGGAGGATTTATGTTTTCTCTATATTGAAGTGCAATCATTACTGCAGGCTGTGGTTTTTATGGATGCAAGTCCTCTTCACTTTCAGCAATCAAGGTGGTGTTATCTGCATATCACAGGTGGCTAATGAACATTCCTCTACTCCTGAGGCTTTTTTGTTTTTCCTCATTTATTTAATTCAGCTTCTAGGTTATTTCCTCCACATAGACATTAAATAAGTATGGTGAAAAGATATAACCATAACATGCAATTTTCCATAATTTAACCTGTGTAATATCCTGTTCTACTAAAATGACTGTCTCTTGATCTATGTCTAGTGTATACATATCAACAATATGAGTATTCTAGAATCCCCATTGTTCTCAATTTCAACCATCATTTCCTATGAGCAACCCCTTCAAATATCTTAAAATAGTTAATAAAATACAAGTAAACATCTTTCTAGCATTAGATGCTTTCAGTCAAGATCCATCAGACATTAGCCATGGTCTCCCGCGTTCCATGTCCTCTTTTAAATAGGACTTGAGTTTTTGGCAGTTCCACATCAATATATTGCTGTAATCATTCTTGAGTTCTCTTAAGGAAAATAATTACCAATGTAAAATAATTACATGTTCAATAACTTCTGCATTCTTTTATATCATCTTTCTTTGGAATGGGCACAAAGATGAGTTTCTTTCAGTGAGTTGGCCAGGTAGCTCTCTTACAAATTTCCTGGCATAGATGATTGAACACTTCCCAGCATTGAATCTAATCTGTTTGTTGAAACTTCCCAATTGGCATTTCATTGATTTCTGGAGCTTCGTTTATCAATAATGCCTTAAGTGCAACTTGGGCGTCTTCCTTCACTGGCATTGGCTCTTAGTGATATGCTACTTTCTGAAATGGTTGAATGTCAAATAATTCCTTTCAGTCCAGTGAGTCTGTGTGTTGCTTCCATCTCCTTTTGATGATCATTGCATCATTTAATCCACAGAATCCTTAATATTGCAATTCAAGGTTAGCATCTTTTCCTCAGTTCTTTTAGCTTGATAAATACAGTGTTCTTCCCTTTTGGATTCTAGGTCTAAGTTTGTTCACATTTTGTTAAAAGACTTGTTTTTTCAAAGCAATACTATTCATACCTCTTATTTCATAATTTATGTCATTCATTTTCACTTTCCTGCCTTTAAAATCTTGTTTCAAATGGATATCTACCTGCAGAAAAATGAAGCAAGACCCCTACCTCACTCCATGCACAAGAATAAACTCAAGGTGGATCACAGACCTTGAGATAAAACCCTAAACAATTAGGGCCATTAATAAGAGAATTGAGACAAACCTGAGAACGTTGGCACGGGTAATACATAGGCTATCCGAAATAGGAAAGGATACAAACATAGAGGAGTCACAAATAGACAAGTGGGACATACTGAAGATAAGACACCTGTGTACATCGAAAGAATTCACCAAGAGAGTAATAAAGAGTCCACCGACTGGGAAAACATCTTTTGCAATGACACATCAGGCAAAGGCCTTATTACTAAAATCTGAAATACTTTGCAAGGTCACAATAAGAGAAAAACTAACTGCCCACTGAGAAGGTGGGAAAAGGACCTGAACAGAAGTTTCAGAGTCTGAAATCTGAATGACCAATAACCATATGAGAACATGTTCCCGATCATTAGCCATAAGAGAAATGCAAATCAAAGCAACTATGAGATACCACCTAACACCCTCAAAGATAGC
>NW_022111373.1:44084396-44085488 GCF_000313985.2 Echinops telfairi | reverse complement strand
CCAGGTAGTATGGCAGGTGCCAGACCAAATCCAGGGGTACATAGGGTAGCCAACCACAAAGGGGTGGTGGTGGGGAGGAATGGCGAAAGGTAAAAAAAAAGGATATGTGACAGGGGAATAGGGCACTGACCACCCAAGGGAAGGATATTGTTTGTGTCTACACAGGGAAAGAGAGACCAGACTTAAAGCCAGTGCCAGACAAATGCAGCTTGTTGGCAAGGAGTAGGGAGCCAGTGGAAGGGCCTGAGGGCTCGGCCCCCATTCCAACTACGTGGAAAACTGCCCCTCCCCCCAGAAGAATTTACTTGGGAGGACAGCACTGAAGCTGCAGCTAGGGGAGAGGGGCATGTCTGATCAGAACAAATGGGAGCACTTAGGGAGAGGAAAAGAGAGTGGAGCACATTCTGAGCCACCAGGCCTGGAGGACAACATCCCCGCTTTGAACAGCTAATGGACAGAGTGGACAATATGGCTGATCCCACCACGAGACACGCCGTCCCTTGATGGCCCAGGGCTCTAAGGGGGACAACGCTGGAGACTCAGTGTCGGAAGTGGCCCAGATTGACCCTGAGACACCAAGGTAAACCACAAAAAGCGTGCGGCAGAGCAACCGTGAGAGCAGAGAAGAGAGCCCCCGAGGGAATACAGACTCTGGGGTGAGAGCATGGTACCCCATCAGTCCTGACTGAAGGACATGCCTAGAGATCAAAAATCAGACCTTGATCTATTTACAACTTTTTCTTTCTGATTAAAAATTTTCTTCTATGGTAATTGGTTTCCCTTTTTGTTGCCATCGATGTGTTCTCACTGATCGCCTATCTTGCTATGGCTTGGTTTTTGATGCACATTATTATCTCTACAGATCAATCTAGATAAGACAGACTAGATGAATAGTCTGGAGGAGAAAACGGGACCAACGGTTCTGTGGGGAGGCGGGAGAGGGGGAGGCGGGGGTAAGGAGGTGGTGCTGACCAACCAAGGGACAGGGGAGCAACAAGTGATCCAAAAACAGAAGCAAGGAGGATGCGAGAGGCCTGGTAGGGATTCAGCAAGGGCATTGTAACCAAGAGAAATCACTGAAACCCAAATGAA
>NW_022111373.1:44049760-44082559 GCF_000313985.2 Echinops telfairi | reverse complement strand
GGTGTTGGACATATTGGTTGATGGGTTAATGTTGGGCTTATGGGCTTGGGCAGCATTGGGTTGGGATGTTTTCTTGATGTGCACTTAACCTTTACATAAAACTCTCTCTTATACATATGAGTTTCTGTGGATTTGTTTCTCTAAAGTACCCAGACTAACACAATACGTAAATGTATTTTTGAAATGGTCTGAATTTCAGGTGGGATATATACAAGACCACACTTTGGCTTTCCTGAGCTTGTTTTCCTTGTTTCCATTTAAATTTGAACTTGCATATGATCAGTGGATAATCTTTTCTATAGTAGCCCTCTGGTCTTATTCTGATTGATGATATTGAGTTTTTCCATCATTGCTTTCACATATGTAGTTAATTTGGTTCAAAATAGCCAATGCCACTCCAGTTCAACTCATTAATACCTAGCATATTGATTTCAATATATTATATTTCAGATTTGGTGACTTTTAATTTTCCTAGTTTTATATTTTATATACTGATTATTAAAGATGTTTGCAGATATTTTCTTCATCTAAAGTGCTTCATATAAACTGAACAAATAATTTTATGTAGTGAGTTAATTTCTGATGAAACATTTAGTCTCTTGTCACTTCTAATCAAATATATTCTTAGTGCATTATTTGTATGACAATTAAGATGGACTTTACATTAGATTCTTTGTAAAGTAACTTTTATCTCCAAAATTGTGTACAGCAATTTTTTCATTCACTTATTTTATGTCATTTATAATTAAGATTTAATTCTATTACCAAAAATATGCATATACACAAACATATTAAAATAGAAACAAATTAATGTAATGAAAGATGATCAAAATCCATACCAAGTATTCTCAAAATGAGATAAGCCACGGCCAAGGCCAGAGAACGATGGTTTTGAGATACAACTCTGCAAGGAAATAGCAGTGATATTATCAGCACATTATTAGTATTAGATAAAATAAATGTATGCTAAGTTCCAAAGATTTTCCCCTTTGCATAAATTAATATAAAACCCTTTGCTCAGTTGATAAGACTGAAGGACTGTTACTCCTCCCATTTGTCCATAATCTGCCCCTCCCAACCCAGTGACATCGAATTGGTTCCGACCTTACAGAGGGTTTCTGAGAAAGTAACTCTTCCAGAGAATATAGACTGAACTTTCTCCCAAAGAATGCCTTGTGGGTTTGAACTGTTGATGTGGAGTTAGCAGTCTGATGCTTACCTGAATGCACCTCAGGATGCCTTATAAGTTGACTAAATGGCAGTGGGTTTCTCTTCCCTTGGAAAATAACACCAAATCCCTTGCTATATTTAAGAATAAATGATTTGTGGTCAAAGTTTTCTGCCATAATCTCCCTTTCCTTTGGCGAATAAACTTAACACCAGCTACCCTTTTAAAAATTCTCATATGTACATACATCATTTGGTTTTCTCTGGCTACTCCTGTGAAATTGACTCCTCAACCTTACTTTCTGCTTGTACAGCTAATCTACATCAACTATGTCAGTAAACATCTTTGCTTTCTCCCTGATTGACTTTTGCCAATGAGGCACCACAGAATGAAGGAAGAAAGCAGGGGTGGAAAATGCTAAGGTCTTTATTCTCAGACTCCATATCTATAATCACCCCAGACCTTGGGCCTTAGAAATGCAATCAAAGCAATCTTCTCCGTTGTTTTCTCTGTCTTTTAGACTTCTCAAGTGCTCCCTGAGCACTCACAAAGGACCAGAAAAAAAATATTTTTAAGCCTCACTGATATTGGAACAATTTTGACTCATAATGGCTGGTAGTTTTGAACTGCAGCTCTTGTAGTTAACAGCTTAATGCATAAGCACTACAGAACCAGAGTTCCTCTATAAAAGACAAAAGGTATTGCATTATACCTTCAGATTCCTTATACCTAACCCACACTTTACTTTTTATATTTATTGTGTTTTTGTTTGAGATGAATTTGCCACTAAAATCCCAAGTCCATTTCGATTTTACTTTTCCTCCTCTTTCTTTTTTTAGCCACTAAGACCATTGGATAGGTTTGAGGGATAAGGACTCTGGAGGGATTTTTTTTTTTCGTTTAAAAAAACCACATGATATATATTTATACAACCCATGTCAAGAAATGAAATAAATAAATAACAATGTCCTTTTAAACCCTCCATGTATGTGGTTCTTTTTCTCTCCGTCCCCCATCCCTTCCTCTTCAATAACCTGTCTCTCCTGGACATTTAATCTTATTTAGTCTTTAAACTTATTCAAATGGTTCTACCTTGAGGGTACTATCATTCTCTCATCGGGCCATGTTCTTTTTACTAATTAAGAGTGCAATAAATGATAACTTTCCCAAAGATAAAAAATGAGTTATCTATGTTGCCTATGCATAAAGCCAGGTTTCCATTTAAAGAAAAATATTACAATATGTAATTTCATAATATAGTAGCTGAGACAATGAGTTAAAATTATAAACCATCAAAAATTTAAGAATTAAAATAATAATCTACAATTTCAGTATGCAAGTTGAATTAAGTCTTTGTTCTGTAACTTGAAAAATAAACTCTTGTGTAAACAATATTTTCAATCAAAATTACTCAATTTACAAAAATATAGCATATGTATCATAATTTATGCCTATATTTTTTCAAAACATGAAATAATTCTACCCATAATATATACCTGGTCAAAATATATATTCATTTCCTCAAAGGAAAAATTAATTCTGAAATAATATTAATATATAAATAAAAATCCAATTACATTATATTTAAGGATAGATTTATTTAAGAGAGGTAAACAAAATAAAATGTCACATTTTATTTATTTATTTTTTAAACATTTTATTAGGGGCTCATACAACTGTTATCGCAATCCATACACACATCAATTGTGCAAAGCGGATTTGTACATCATTCTCAAAACATTTTCTCTCCACTTAAACCCCCGACATTAGGTCCTCATTTTTCCCCTCCCTCCCCGCTCCCCCCTAGTGTCACATTTTAAAATCAAACTTCCATGTAATGATTTTGGTGTAAAGTGAGAATGCTGGTCATTATACATAATTCTAATCAGATGTTCTGCTTTATTTGACTTTTTTTTAATATGTAATATAATATTGGTGCTCTATCAAGCAACTATAAAGCCTGCCTTAACTCACAGATATAATCATTAAAATGTTGTTAGTGCCATGAAGTCAGGTGCCACTCATAGAAATCCTATGTATGGAATGAAACACTCCCTAGCACTGCCAATCCTCATAAGTGCTCTTATGCTTTAGTGCGTTGTCCAGTCACTGTGTCATTCCATCACACTGAGGACCTTCCTCATTTTCAGCGGTGCTCTGCTTTAGCTAACAAGATTCCTTTTTCCAGGGACTGGTCTTTCTTGATAACATGTCCAAAATATGTGGGATTCTTCTTCCAAGACAGATTTGTTTGTTTTTCTGACAATCCATGGTACTTCAATACTCTTTTCCAATACCATCATTTAAATGTATCAATTCTTTTGAAGTCTTCATTTTTCATTGTTCAATTTTACATGTATATGAGACAATTGGGGATAAGTTAGCTCAAAGTGGGCAAACCTTAGACCTCAAAAGTCACATCTTGCTTACTTTAATAATTAATCTGTTTCTAACTAATGTAACTAATGAACAAAACAAGATGAAAAGATAAACTGGGATTTCCAGTCAAGATGCTGTCCACATAGAATCACCTGCCCAGTGCTCCTGTTCTTAGGTCAGAAAATTAAGAGGTAAGGAGGCCAATATGGGGAGAGTAGGTGCTAAAAATAGATTCAGTGTACATGTAGTGTGGTCTGCCTCAGACCTCTCTCTGCAATTTTTGCCCACAGAATGATTTGCAAACTCCCTGAAACACTCTAAGTTCACCATGTCTGTGCACAGGCTCTGCTGATCCTTCACCAGATCCAGGGGGGAAGGTGTCTAAACCCTTTCCTGTGCCAAATAACTGAGACTCACAGTGTACTGTAATTTTCCCTTGGTGCTGTCTAAAGGTGGTCATAATCCCAGGCTCACAGAGTACTTTCAAGAATTCACCACAAGACCTCACATTGGAGTTCCCCTCTCTCTTCTCCACCCTGCTCCTGAATTCTCAGTTTTTGCATCCCTTCCCAGCCAGCAATGGATTGACTACATTGGGCATCCTTTCCCCCCCCTCCCCCAGTTCCATGCCTGCCACAGTGGGTAACGATAGATAATTAGTCACTAATTTGCACAATTGAAGAGCCCCTGGGATATTTACCTGTGTCATACCTGTGCAGACAGAGCCAGAAGTGACACAGGAGTGCATCCGGGAAAATTCAGATCTAGTCATCCCCAAACCCACTTGGCTAATCTGGTTCCCACTCCCTGTGGGGCAGCCCAGAACAGCCTAGATACCAGGGCATCCAACAGTCCATTTTTATTACAAGTCATACAATTCTAGGCTCTGCTCCTTTGTGTAACTTGGAATGTAAGCCACCAGAAAACTGGTCGTAGTTCTATTAGCATAATACTAACAACACAAGACCAGCTGAACTCTAATCCCAGAGCACAACCTAGAATTTTGACATAACAAAACAGGAAAAGCCAGGGGCTGAAAGCCACAACCATCAATCAAAAAAAAAAAAAAAAAAGGATCTACCAGTTATGGGCTCCACAGAGAATCTTTAAAAGACTGCAAATTGTCACCAAACAGTCCAGACCAGGCCTGTGCCTGTTCTTAAGGCCAAGCTCAAACTTGCCTAGTGATATACTTACACTTGCCTGCCTCAGCACACCCTCAAAGGTTCACCACTGCCTCTGGTCATTGAGTTCGTATAGTACCTTGACTACACAGCAGCCCAACCAACTAAAATAGGAGGCCACAGGTAGTCCCTGAACCACTATGAACAGTCACACAGAGAAAGAGCTCAGGGCCCCTCAGTAACCTGGGAACATGGTGCCCAGTTCTTCCAAATCAACAACCAGATAACAACATACCTCAATACCCTCAAGAAGAAAACAAACAATAACAACAAAGCAACAGCAGAAGTCCTACACCTAACAACACTCATAGAAGAAACAGACATTGATCTGCAGCAAAAAGAAATCTTCAGAATGCTGCTTGGAGTAATATGGGTTATGAAGGGAGCAATGCAGAATCAGGACACAATGATATTATTCCTGAAGATAGAAAAAGATGGCAAACTCCCAAACTCATTATTACAACACCAGTATAACTTTTGTATACAAATGAGGGCAAGTATCTCATAGGAATGGAGAACTACAGACCAATATCACTAATGAACATAGGTGCAAAAATTCTTAACACAATATGGGCCAATAGACTACAGAATTATATAAAATATTTCATATTCATGATCAGGTGGGGATGCATGGATGGTTTGACATCCAAAACTCTATCAACATTATTCACCACAGTGATAAGAAAAAGGATAAGAATGACATTATAATATCAATGGATGCAGAAAAAGCATTTGAAAACAAAAGACTTATATAAGGAAAACTACAGGACCCTACTACAGGAAACCAAAAGTGACCTCAACAAATGGAAGAATATCCCATGCTCATGGATCGGAAGACTCACTGTAGTAAAGATGTCAATCTTACCAAAGATACTATATGTTTAACATTATCCCAATTGAAATACCAACAACCTTCTTCAAGGAATTGGAAAAGCTGACAACCAATTATATATATAGAGGAAATAATCCCAGAATTAGCAGAGAACTCCTCTAGAAGAAGGTCAAAGTCAGAGGGCTCACCTTACTTGACTTTGACACATACTATATAGTCACAGTGGTCAAAACAGCATTGTACTGGAATAATGATAGATAGTAAGACCAATGGAAAAGAACCGAAATCTCAGAAATAAAACGTTTAACACATAGACAACTGATCTTTGATAAAGGCTCAAAAAGCATCAGGTGGAAGGTGGATGCCCTCTTTAACAAGTATGTTGGAAACAATGAATATCCATTTGTAAAAAGAGGAAACAAGACTCAAACCACACCCATGCACAAGAACACACTCAAGCTGGATCACAGACCTAGAAGTAAAACTTCAAACTATCAGGATCATCAACGAATGGAATCAGGAAAAACCTTAGAACCTTGGTGCAGGGAACACATAGGCTAACTGTAATAGGGAAGGGTACACACACAGATGAAGCTGAAATTGACAAATGGAATATACTAAGGATAAAACACCTGTGTGCATTGAAAGACTTCACCAAGAGATTAAAAAGAGAACCCACATGCTGGGAGAGGATTTTAGCAGGACACAACAGACAAAAGGCTTATTACTAAAATCTACAATACCCTTTTTGCCTGCAAAAAAAGAAAACAATTAACCCCCTGAGGTGGTGGGCAAATGACCTGAACAGAAGTTTCTCTAAGGAGGAGACAAGAATGGCCAATAAACATATGAGAAAATGCTCCCGATTACTAGCCATCAGAGAAATGCAAATTAAAACAACTATGGGATACCACCTAAAACTCTTGAGGATAGTCCAAATCAGAAAATCAGAGACCAACACATTTTGGAGGGGATGTAGGGAGACCCAAAACAAACAAACAAAAAAAACATATTTTTGAGAACAAGGGGAGTCAGGGCAGAAACCCAAACTGCTGGTTGTCATATAACCACTGTGGAAAGCATACTGGCAATATTTAAAGTAAATGGAAATTGAATTACCTTATGGCCCATCAATCCCACTACTGGGCATATACCCAGAAGAGGTAAGAAATAGACCATAGCCAGTCATCTGCACTCCAATGTTTATTGTGGCACAATTAACAATCTCAAAGAATTGGAAACAACCTAAATTTCTTTCTCTAGATGAATCAATCAGAAAATTCTGGCACACATACACAATGGAGTACTGTGCATCCCTAAAAGGCACTTATGATCGCATGAAGTACATCCCCTCATGGGAAGAGTTGGAGAAAATTATGCTAAGTGAAGCTAACTAATCACAAAAGGCCAAGTACAACATGAGCCCACTGAGGTTTAGCACTGTAGGTAGAAAAGCCATTTATCTCACACTACACAGGTTGAGGTAGAGGCAATTGGGTTGGGGGTAGTCCAAACCCAAGGATGTGCATGTCATTCCAGCACAGAGAAGGGACAAAGGGGTCGGGGGAGAAAAGGGAAAAATAAAAAAGAGGGAGACTATGGTACTGAGGGAGTAGGACAATAATCCTACTCAATCTTACCAAAGATTGAGGAGGGTATTGTTTATGTCTCCACACAAATAGAAGTGTGAGTGCTGACCCTACCATGGCACACCAAACTTTGAGGACAACATAACCACACAGAGCAACTCACGAACAGAGAGGTCTACAACTCCCGCTCCAATCAGAGCCAAACTGACCGCCCCCTAGAAGTGCTACAGAGGACAACACTAAACTCACACCCAAACAGAAGCAAACCAAGAAGGAAAAAGACAGAACAAAGGTCTAGACCTCATACTGGCCCACTAAGCCCTGAGAATGATGTACCTGCATGGATCTGCTAAGGCACTAAGAGGACTGTAGGGCTGAAACAGCTTGATACATGATGTCCCTTCACTGGAGCATACCTCAACAGCAGGCAATACTTGGGGCCACAGTGTGGGGAGTGAGTTCGGCCTGACCACCCCCACAGTGGGGCCAACCAAGAAGGGAACAACAGATCAGCAACGGGAGTAAAGTAAAACCACATAATCGCTGATGAACCCCAAAAATAGACTTCAGGCTATGAGGGGATAGTTCCAGGAACCCCCCAGGTCCAGTGGTGAGATAGTCATAAAAGTCAGATAACAGACCTGGAATTATGTGTGTTTTTAATTTGTTTTGTTTGGGATGGTGGGGATGGTAGCTTTTCTCTTTTCTTTTCTTTTTCCCCTCTTTTTATTCAATCTTTTGTTTTCTTTTTGTTTTGTCTCTGTTATTGTTGTTTTGCCTACCTAGATAAGATAGGCATGGGAAGCAAGCCCAAGGAGAAAGCAGTGGGACCCGTGGTTCTGAATAGACTTGTGGGGAGAAGGATGTGGGGGAGGGAGCAGTGAGCAAACAATGCCATAGACAGGGGAACAACTAGGGAATTAAAAGCAACAATGAGGAGGATGTAGAGATCCTGGGGTGTTAGAGGCACAGCAATCTAGCTGAGAGGAATTACCAAGGGACAGAAGAAGGGCGAGCATGATAGTGGGGTAGGAGGAAGATAAAAGGAAACACGAAAACTCTAGGAGGCAAGGCTATGGGTAGAGGTATAAACATAGGTGTGCACTTATGTAAATATATTTATTCATAAAAATAAAATTATCAGCCTATGTATATATATTTATATGTCAATACATTGAAGAAGTGGATGAACTTTGGACCTCTGTTCAAGGCCTCCCTCAACACAAGACCACTTTGTTCTAACAACCTGGCATCCTGTGGTGTTCACCCTTCTGAGACAATTGCTGAAGACAAAATGGGTGCATAAGCAAATGTGGTGAAGAAAATGGATGGTGTCTAACTATCAAAAGTCATAGCACTGGGATCTTAAAGGGTTGAAGTTAAACAAACAGCCATGTACAGAGAAGTAACAAGACCACATAGAAGGAGCACACCAGCCTGTGATCACAAGGTGTGGATGGAATCAGGTAACATGCACCAGGAGACGCAAAACAAAAAACCATATTTTTGAGAACAAGGGGAGTCAGGGCAGAAACCCAAAACCCATTTTTAGACAATGGGACATTCCCTCACAGAAGGGTCACAAGGACAGGATGAGTCAACGAGGGTGCAGTATAACACCAATGAAACATACAATATTCCTCTAGCTCCCTGAGGCTTCCTCACCGCCCACTATCATGCCCCCACACCTGCCTTTCAGTCCTGGCTAGACTGGAGCATGTACACTGGTACATATAAAAGCTCAGGACAAACGGAATCCAGGTAAGATAAACTCCTCAGGAACAGAAATGGGAGTAGTGATACCAGGAAGGTAGGGGAAAGGTGAGGGATGAGAGGGGGAAGGGGAATCAGAATGATGGACGCATAATTTGTCCCCACCCGCCCCCTACCTCCAGGATGAACAACAAACATGGGTGATGAGAGAACACAGTTGGTGTAAGATATGAAAACAATAATAATTTATAATTTATCAAGGGGTAATGGGGGGCGGGGAATGAGGAGCTGATACCAAGGGTTCAAATAGAAAATAAAGGTTTAGAAACCGATGACGGCAACATATGTACAAATATGCTTGATACAAGTGATTTGTGGAATGTTATAAGAGCTGTATGAGACCCCAATAAAAATGATTTAAAAAATTTACTGATTCCCATAATTCCCCAAATTCAGTTAAATGCTCAACATAAAAATAATAAATATACATATTTACAAAATATATTAATGAAAAATAAAATATTGAAATGAACACCTTTTTTTTAATCCACCAACAGTTAGATGGTTGTTGTGGTTGTTCGGTGTTGCTGAGTTGATTACAATTCACAGTGACTCTGGGTACAACAGAATGAAACACTGCCAGATGCTGTGTCTTCTTCACAGCTGTTCTGTTGAACCCATCGCTGCTGTTGCAGCCACTGTGTTCATCCACCTCATGAGGGCTTTCCTTTTTTCACTGCCCGCCTCCCTACTTTATCAAGCATAATGTCCATCTCCAGGCACTGATCTCATGTGATAACAAGTCGAGAGTACATGAGACAAAGTCTTGCCATTCTTGCTTCTAAGGACCTTTTTGACTATACTTCTTCCAAGACAGATTTGTTGGTTGTTTTGGGCCATCCATGGTACTTTCTATATGCTTTTTTCTCTTTCTTGGCACCATAATTCAAATGCATTAACCTTCTTCAGTTTTTCTTATTCAATGTCCAATATTCACAAGCATGTGAGCTAATTGAAAGTACTATGGTTTGAGTCAGGCTCATCTTAGTTTTAAAAGTAACATATTTTGTTTTCAGTACTTTAAGGAGTTCTATGGTAGAGTGATTACATAAATTTGGTGTACTAAACAGAAGACTTGTTACTCTTCCAAAAATAAAACAACATTTCTTACAATCTGTTCCTGTCAAACTGATCCCAAACTAAACCATAGTAACCTTATGGGACAAAGTAAAATTGCCAAGGCTGTAACTTTTATGGAAGCAGTTGCCATATCCATCTCCCATGAAATTACTGGAGATTTTGAAGACTCGGCTTTTCAATGATCAGCAAAGCACAGAAGCAAAGTACCACCAGATTTCCTTCTGTCCTGTATGTGACCTACTTTGATTTCATAAAGGAGCAGGAAACTCAACAACAGCCAAAAGTAGATTTCTTTGAGATGGAAGTCAGATATATGTCCTACCTCCAACCTTTTTTACCCTATTTTGACATTAATTAACCCCCCTCTGTCTCTACCTCTTTTCTGGACGCAACGATCCATTGCAATAGTGACATTTATCCACAGAAAATACTCATGACTATGAAGTTTATTATCTTGAGTTTGTTATTTTGCATGGGTGATGTTTCTTCTGCAGATAGAGATCCAATTTTTTTCAGCACTATTTGTTGAAGATTGCACATCTTTCCCACATCATGTTTTTTTGCCTCAGTACAAAATTTGCCTGTAGATGGATGCTATCATTTCTGGGTGATCAATCCTGTTCCATTGATCTACGTATCTACCATTACTAGTACCAGACTGGTTTGTTTGGCTACTGTGTCGGTGTAGTGGGTTTTGAGGTCTGGAAGTGCAAATACATCAAAACAGCTGTGTGTGTGTGTGTGTGTGTGTGTGTGTGTGTGTGTGTGTGAAGTTCTTTTATTACCTGAACCTCTTACCTCTCGATATGAAGTTGGTAATTAGATTTTCCATTTCTTTAAAGAATGGAATTTGGATTTGGATTGTTTTGTATTTGTACATTGCTTTAGGTAGCCTTGATATTTTTACAATATTAGATCTTCCTATCCACGGACCTTTGATATACTTGCATTTATGTAGGTCTCTTTTGGGGCTTTTTTTGTTGTTGTTGTTTTTATTTGGTAATAATGTTCTGTCATTTTCTTTACAGGTCTTTTGTTTCTTTAGCTAGCTTTCTTCCTAGGTCTTTCATCCTTTGTGTGACTATTGTGAATGATATTGTTTTCGTAAAGTCTATTTCGAAGCTCTCTTCACTGGTATATAGTCTTCCAATTGATTTCTGCTTGTTAATCTTGCATCGTGATACTTTTTAGTAAATTCCTCAATTGTTTCCATCAGTCTTTTTTGTGGAGACCATGGACTTCTCTTTGTATAAAATAAAATCATCTGCAAATAGCAAAAGCTTCACTTCTTTGCCCAAGCATACTCCCTTGATTTCTATTTGTTGTCCTATGGTTCTGGCTAAGGCTTTGAGCACATTGTTAAATAAGTGTGGTGATAACAGGTCTAGTTTTTATTTTCAGGGGGAATGTCTTCACTTTTTCCCCATTGAGTATGATATTGGTTTTTCATATATGCCTTTGTTGTGTTGAGGAATTTCCCTTCTATTCCTATCTTATTCAGTACTTTTATTAGGAATGGGTAAGGAATATTGTCAAATGCTTTTTCTGAAATTGTTATGATCATGAGGTTCATATTCTTTATTTTTCTTATGTAGTAGATTATATTGATCATTTTTCAAATATTGAACCATGTTTTCATCCCTGGTATGAATCCCACTTGGCCATGATGGATTTTCTTTTCTTTTTTTTATATGTTGGATTCTACTGGCCAGGATTTTGTTGAGAATTTCTGCATTGATATTCAGGAGGGATTATTGATGTATAGTTTTCTTTTGTTATGAATCTGAATCTCCTCTAGTTTTCTTTGTCTGTTTGTGTCAACTTGGGTAGAGGATGTATTTCTCCATGACTTCCACATTATAAAATTTGTTGCAATACAGTCATTTGTAATAGTCTGTTATTATTCTTATTGTTTCATTTGGATCTGCTATAATGCCACCTTTTACATCTCTAATTCTAGATATTTACAATGACTTTTACTTTAAGTTTGTTACTTTTTGGTCAATTTTATTGATTCTTTGAAAAACAACTTTTAGCTTGTTTATATTTTCATTGTTTTTCTGTTTTCCAGTTGATTTCTTTTTTCCTGATTGTGTCTTTCCTTGAGATATATTCTTTGAGGTAAATTGACATCTCCTCTATTATTGTCAATCTCCTGACTTCTCTTTTCATCTCTTTAAAGATTTACTTGATATATATTTTATGGTACATGTATGTGTTCATTATGGCTACAGATTCTTGGTCTATTGATCCTTTTATCATTATGTAGTGTCAATATGTCATTTACCTACTTTGAAGTCTATTTTTTCACAGATTAATAATGTCATTCCTGCCATTCTTTGGTTGCCATTGCTTGGTAAATTTTTTGCTATTCTTTGACTCAGTCTATTTTTGTCTGTAAATTTATGGTTTTTCACTGGAAGGCATCATGTGGATGCTTTTTGTTTCCTGATCCAGTCTGCTATTCTTTCTCTTTTGATTGGTACATTTAGTCCAGTGGTCTTCAAACTTTTAAAACAGCGGCCAGTTCACTGTCCCTCAGACCTGTTGGAGGGCCGGACTATAGTTTAAAAAAAACTATGAACAAATTCCTATGCACATTGCACGTATCTTATTTTAAAGTAAAAAAACAGACGGGGCAAAAAAAACCCTGCGGGCCAGATAAATATCCTCAGCAGGCCACATGTGGCCCATTGGCCGTAGTTTGAGGACCCCTGATTTAGTCCATTAACATTCAGTGTTATTATTTTTACATATATGTTAGTTGCTATCATTTCGTAGTATTAGTGTTTGATTCTGTTTCTCCTTTTCTGCTCCTTCTCCTTCTTTTGAAGGGGTCTTAATTAGTATCTTGATCCCGCTACAGGTCTGTGTCGTTTTGGTTGGTGTTTTCAGTGTGTTGGTTTCTGGGTGGTGTTGCACATTGTGGTGGTCTCATGTTTGTGTGCTGCTGTTGTTTTCTGATCATAATAATCAGGCAAATATATTTTGTAATACTGTATTTGTGTCCATAAATTATGTAGGTTTTCCCTTGTTTGAAAATACCTTTATTTCGCCTTCATAATTGGTGACTAGCTTTTCTGGATATAGGATTCTTGTTGGGCGGTTTTTTCTTCCAAAGTTTATTAAAAGTCACTCCATTGTCTTCTTCCCGGCATGGTTTCTGATGTGCGGCCTGAGCTGGTCCTTACAGGCTTTCTTGTATAGGTGAGTCGTGTTGACTCTCCAGCTGCTCTCAAGATTTCTTGTTTTCCTTAATGTTGGGCAATTTGCCTACTGTAAATTTTGATCCCTACTTCCCGCCTTGAGGTCTGACCTATTTGAAGTTCTTTCTGCTTTCTAGATAACTATCATCTCCTTCTTTGTGATTTTGGGGAATTTTCTTCCATGAATTCTCTTGCTATTTTAACTATATACTTATTTGTTTCTTCCTGTTCACTTATTCCAATGAAACATGTATTATTTGTTTTCATAATGTCCCACATAATCCTCAGGCTTTCTTCAGAACCCTTTGCTATTTTGTTTGATTGTTTCTCTCATATGATGATGTCTGCATGGTTATCTTTGAGTTCACTAATTCAATATTCATTTTCTTCCATTATATTGCTCAGTTATTGTTATTTCTGTTATGTATATTTTTTCACTTCTGGATTTCTTTAAGGTGTGAGGTTTTTAGTGTCTCAATTTCTTCCCTTATTTTCAAGATAGATCACCAGATTGCTGTATAGTCCTAAACATAATTCTCCTTTACTTTACTGATAGTAGTTCTAGGCATTCTTTTTCTGTGTATTTCATTGGTTTGGAGTCATAATTAGTTATTATATTTTGTTTAGCTTCATTTTCTGTGATTATTGCAATTGACTTTTGCTTGTATAGCATAGTGGCAGGACTGTAAGTGGTGTGCATGCTTCTGTGTTGTGTAGGGGGTGGGATAAGTTTGACTCTTTGAATTACAGGAGGAAGGTCTAGCAGGAACTGGAAATCATATTATGAGAAAATTAGGAAGACAGTGATAGAGCTACTCATGTATAGCATGAGTAGAGGGTAGGAGAGTGGTGATAATAGTAATAATAGATGGTTTTGAATGGTGAATTAATTATATATATGTATATATATATGAAAAGGATATTTGAAGAGGTGTGCTAATACTTATTAGTTTATATGGAAGTGTATTTAAATAGGAAAGGGTGAGTGGGATCTTGAGGTGCTGGGTGGGGTAAATCAATACACAGATCATGCTATTAAATGCTAAAATATCAATAACCTATGAACAAATATAAAGAAGGAGGTAAAAGATTCCCACTCCAAGAATTATAAACCATTTCCAGGAAAAATAAAGATTTTAATAAATGAATGTGTTATACCTCATTGATTTATTGTGAGATGTAATATAACAAATATATAAATTCTCCCAAATGGATTCGATAGAACGTCAATAGAACCTCACCATGTTTTTTTCTTTAATTGACCTTTCTACGAATATTTTAAAATTTATTGGAAATGCAGAAATCCAGTAATTATTGTCCAATAATTAATTTATTTTTATTCTTTTTTTTACCTCTTACTATGATATCTGCATTTATTTTCTTCCATGTATGCTTTATAATTTTGTTTTTATTTCTGAAAACTTTCTTCTGTTTCATAAGATTTGTCAGTCTTTACTCCATAATCTCCTTCTATGTACAACAGAGGGAAATAATATTCAGCCCTATGTCATTCCCACACATTGTTGATATGCATAACTAAACCCAAGTGAACAAGGATCCATTGTTGCAGTTATTGTGTCAATACATCTCAGTGAGTGTCTTCCTCTTTCACTTACCCCTTGCAGTTATCAAACATGATGTCCTGTTCTAGTGAATGATCTTTACTGATTAGAAGTTCAAAGTACACAAGACTAAGTTTTGTTAGCCTTGCTCCTAAAGACCATTCTAGCTATACTTCCTATTGGACACATATGTTTGTTCTTTTGTCAGCCAATGGTGCGTTCAATGTTCTTTAGAAACACCATAGCTCAATTGCATCAATTCTTCTGTGGTCTTCCTTATTCATTGTCCAGCTTTCACATGAATGTTAGGTCATTGAAAATACTATGGAATGAGTCAGGGATTTTGTGTTAGACTGGGTTGACTAGAAAATCAAATTCCTTCACAATCATATATGTGTTAGAAAGAGTTTTATATCAAGGAGTAATTGGATATACAGAAAACATTCCAGGCCAGTCCAAACCAAGTCTATATGTCCAATACTAGTCCATAAGTCTGATACTAATCCATAGATCCCTCTTCAGACTCACACAACCACAAGAAATTATGCACAATGCAAGAAGATCAGGGGCCGGTGAATGCAAAGCCTTGTGTATCTAATGATGGTTGGATGCACCGCCAGGTCTCATGCAGCCTCCAGCAGGTCTCTAAGTGTCTCGCCAGCAGGAAGGTGAAGCTGAGAGAGAGAGAAAGACCCCAAGAGTTTCCTGATGACAAGACTATGTCCAGCAGAAGGTACCATCAGGTTGTGGCCTAAGTTAGAGTCCACCATATCTTCTTATGGGTGCCATGCTGGCATGGCATAGAAAACCTAACTATCACAGATATCTTAACCTTCAAAGTAATATATTTGCTCATTAGCAATTTAAAGAGAAGTTATGCAACAGATCTGCTAAATGCAGTTTGAGTTCTTAACTGCTGCTTCCATGAACATTGATTGTAGATCCCAGTAAAAAGAATTCTTTGGAAACTTCAATATTTCCATTTATCATGATATCCTTTGTTGATCTAGTTGTGAAGATTTTAATTTTCTATATATTGTTGTAATTTATACTAAGGCTACATCTTTGATTTTCATCAGTGAGAGCTTCAAATCCTCCTTGATTTCAGAAATTATTTCAGAAACATGATGACATGTTCATATCATAGATCGTTAATAAGCCTTCCTCCAATCTAGATGCCATGATCTTCTCATAGTCCAGTTTCTTGGATTATTTGTTCAAACTACAGATTGAATAAATATAGTGAAAAAAACAACTCATAAGCACACATTTAAAATATTTTTTTTAAACTACCTAGTATGCTCTTATTATGTTTTAACAGCTGCCTCTTGATCTATGTAAAAGTTCCACATGAGTGCCAATGAAGTGTTCAGGATTTCCTAGTCTCAATGCTATCCATAGTTTGCTATGAGCCACATCATTGATGCCTTTGTATATTCAATAAAACGAAAGTAAATATTTTTCTAGTATTCTCTACTTTCAGGCAAGATCTATCTGATTTCAACAATGATGGGGCCCTTGTGTCATATATCATCCATATCTGTGTATAATTTCTGGCAGCTCCCTATGGAGGTACTTCTGCAATTGTTTTAGAAATATCTTCACAAAAATTTACTTGCATGTTATATTCATGATAATGTTTGATAATTTCCTCATTTATAGGCAATGAGTCACATCTATATTATTATTAAGAATCAGTGTATATTTATGAATTTTCAATGTATGCTAATTTAAATAAATGCTTATTTTAAAATAAAGGAGAATATGATACCTATACATCTTATGTATATGTATGTGTGTGTGTGTGTGTATTTGGTTTGAAGGAACAGAAATTCATTTTGTCACAGTTTAGAAAGCTGGAACTGTAACTTCAAGGCGCCAGGGGAAGGCTGACTCTCTGCATTGGCTCTGAAGGAAAGGGCTTGTCTCTCTTTTAGTTCTGTCATCTTCCTTGGTAATCTTAATAGATCCTCCCCCATATGTGCTTGCTTGCTTGCTTTTATGCCATATCTCTTCTTCTTCTTCTTCTTCTTTTTTCTTTATTAAATATTTTTATTGGGGGCTCTTACAGCTCTTATCACAATCCATACATTCATCCATTGTCTCAAGCACATTTGTACATATATTGCCATCATCCTTTTCAAAGCATTTTCTTTATGCCTGAGTCCTTGATATCAGTTCCTCTTTTATCCCTCCCCCCACCCTCTCTCCCTCATGAACCCTTGATAAATTATAGATTATTATTTTCATATCTTACATTGTCCTCTGTCTCCCTTCACTCACTTTTCTTTTGTTTGTTCCCCTGGGAGGGGGTTATATGTTGATCCTTGTGTCAGTTCCCCCTTTCTCCTCCACCTTCCCCTTATTCTCCTGGTATCTCTATTTTCATTATTGGTCCTGATGGATTTATGTGTCCTGGATTCCCTGTGTTAAGGGCTCTTATCAGTAGCAGTGAACATGCTCTTGTCTAGCCAGATTTCTAAGGTAGAATTGGGGTCATGATAGTGGGGAGGAGGAAACTTTAAAGAACTAGAGGAAAGTTGTGTGTTTCTTCGATGCTATACTGCACCCTGACTGGCTCATCTCTTTCTTATTTTAATAAATTGACTGAAAGAGACAATATGATATTGAATAATTTTTGATAACTAGTTTTTGATAGTGCAGTTGTTACCATTAAATGCTGAGAAAAACAGAGCATTCTAAAATATTTCCAGATTAGCTTTCTTATATATTAAATTAATAATAGTTATGAAAAATATATACATACCGAAGCATGGACACAATGAGAGGTATATTAGCAAGGGTACAAAACACACTTGCAGAAAGAATGAAAGAAATAACCAAAGGCAATTTGTAGCAGTTTGTATCACACTTCATAAGTTGAGCATCATTAAAATAACCTTGAATGTCTTCTCTTAAGAATCCTTTGGTAATGCAAGAACAATTGTAGTATAGCTATGGATAATGAAGATAGAAAACAATCTTTTAAAGGTATAGTCATTAAGCAAGCATTTTTATTAATCACATAGTATAAATTAAATAAATAATTATAGAAACACATACACCTGTATTAATAAGTAATTTTACTGTATAATTGTCTTATTTAGAAATAAAACAATAACGATAAATTTAAGATATTTCTCTGTAAAATTATTGTGTTTGTGTTAAATTATAGTTACTTAGCAAAAGTTTTATTAATTCAAAACATTTACCCCAAAATACTTTTATTTAATTTCACAATTATTTGCTGTACTGCTATATGAATTGACAATAAGGAAAATGTAATAAAATAAAATGTTATCTGGAACTTAAAATGTTGAATACTAACCAGTTATGGAACATTTATATCTAGGTTTAAAATATAAGACCTAGTGTTGAAAAAAAAATCTAGTGTTGTAATTAATGGTGGCAGGGATGAATTGCCTATTAAGCAGAGTAGTGCATAGATCAGATCCATGATACCTTTATGGGGACCCATAAGTTCTTTTGTTAAACCAATAAAAATTTTATTGTAGGATTCATATTTCAAGGAAGATTAATATAGTCATAGTAAGAAGAACTAAATGGAATTTCCAAGTACAGCACTGTACTATTTAGTAATTAATTAATCTACAGAAATGATTCTAAACGGTTCTCCGGGGAAATAGCCTCAGTCTTTCTCTACTAATTGTGATATTGATCTTTGATTTTTATTATATGGCATTTATTGTATTGAAAATTGCCTTTCTATTCCTGTTTCATTGAATGTTTTTATCAGAAATGAGTATTGGATCTTGTGAAATGCCTTTTATACATCTATGAACATGGTCACGTCGTTCTTGTTCTTTGCGTTGTGTGTGTGTGAGATTGCACTGATTGTTTTTCAAAGTTGAATCAGTCTTGTTCTCTGGAATAAATCTCAGTTGCTTATGATGAGTTATTTAGTTGATATGGTGTTGGATTCTGTTGGCCATAATTTTATTGAGAATATTTGTGTCTATGTAAAGGAAGGATATTGATCTGTAGTTTTCTGTCTTTGTGAGATCTTTGCCCAGTTTTGGTATCAGGGTTATGCTTGCTTCATAGAATGAGTTTAGGAGTTTTCTATAACTTTATATATTCTAGAATAATCTGTGTAGAGTTCGTGATAGTTTTTCCCTGAAGAGTTGCTAGATTTCCCCTGTGAAACCATTTGGTTCAGGGGCTTTTCTTGGTTTGATGTTTCTTAATGGCCTTCTGTCTTCCTTTATTATTGGTCTGTTGAGGTTTTCTGTATCGGTCTGCAGGAATATGGGTAGATGGTGTATTTCTGGATGTTTGCCTATATCTTCTAGGTCATCAGATTTGCTGGAGTAGAGTCTTGCAGATCTGTTGTGATGTTGTTCTTTTATATTTAATCCTAGATGTTGACATCTTATTTCTTTCCTTTGTTATGTTTGCCAGTGGTTTTCGGTTTGGCTAATCAATTCAATGGAACAATTTCTTGTCTTGCATATTTTGTCCCACAGGTTCTTTTTTATTTTCTAGTTCATTATTTCTGCTCTACTCTTTATAATTTATTTTTTGACCATATGTTTGGGTTTATCTTGTGGTTCATGTTGTTATTGAAGACGTTGTGTTAAGGTGCTGATTTTGGATTTCTCTTTTTTTCATATGTGCTTTCATTCTGTAAATTGCCCTCTGAGAAGAGCTGTTGCTGTCTTCACAAAATATTTGGTATGTTGTTACTTGTTTGGTATGTTGTGTTGTCACTTGTTTCAAAGACTTTCTTAATTTTATCCATTATTTGATCTGTTACACAGTTGTTTTAAGTAATATGCTGTTGTTTCCATATGTTTATTGTTATGTTCCTGATCTTTCAAATGTTGATTTCCAGTTTTATAGTGTTATCATTTGAGGAAATATCAATGCTTTTAATTTATTAAGGCGTGTTTTGTAGCCAAACTCGTGGTCTTTTCTAGCAGATGTATACCACATACACTGGAAAATAACATTGATTTTGTTGTGTGGAATACTGTGAAGATGCCTATTAGTTTGAGGTGGGTGATTGTAGTGTTTAGCTCTTCTGCTTCTTTATTGATTTTCTATTCTGATTATCTCTTTGCTAGTAATATATTAAAACCCATTATTGTCATGCTGCCTATTTCTCTCTTCAACTCTGTGAGGGTTTGATTTACATATTTTGAGGGTCTTTATTGGGTCGTATATATTTAGTATCATTATGTCTTCTTATTTTATTTCGTTAAGGCCTATATAGTATGCAATCTTGTCTATAATTGCATTATTTGTCTTGCAATATACTTTATCAGAGAGTAATAATGCCACACCTGATTTTTATAGTTGCCATTTGCTTCATAAATATATCCTCAGATTTTGACATAGTCCATTTTTATATGTGTTTAAAGTGTGTCTCTTCAAGTCAGCATTTAGATGGATCTTGTTTTCTTTTTAAAAAAATCATTTTATTGAGGGCTCATACAACTCTTATCACAATCCATACATACACCCATTGTGTCAAGCACATTTGTTGCTATCATCATTCTCAAAACATTTGCTTTCTCCCTGAGCCCTTGGTATCAGCTTCTCATTTTTCCCCTCCCTCCTCTGCGCCCCCCTCCCTCATGAACCCTTGATAATTTATAAATTATTATTTTTATATTATAAATTATTATTATTGTTATATCTTACACTGTCCGATGTCTCCTGTCACCCACTTTTCTGTTGTCTATCCCCCAGAGAGGAGGTTATATGTAGATCCTTTTAATTGTTTCCCCCTTTCTACCTCACCTTCCCTCCATCCTCCCTGTATCGCCATTCTCACCACAGGGACAAGGAAACAACACAACCCAGGGACAAGGGAACAACAATTGATCCAAAATCAGTAGTGAGGTGGGTGTAAGAGTTCTGGTAGGGCTTGATCAAGGGAAATGTAACCAAGAGGAATTACTGAAACCCAAATGAAGGCTGAACATGAGAGTGGGACAACAAGGAAGTAAAAGGAAATAGAAGAAAGAACTAGGAGGCAAAGGGCAGTTATAGAGGTCTAAATAAAGGCATGTACATATGTAAATATATTTATATATGTTGATGGGAAATAGATCTATGTGCATATATTTATAGGTTTAGTAGTATGGTAGCAGATGGGCATTGGGCCCTCTACTAAAGTATTCCCTCAATGCAAGAACACTTTATTCTATTAAACTGGCATTCCATGATGCTTACATTCTCGAGACAATTGCTGAAGACAAAGTGGGTGCATAAACAAATGTGGTGAAAAAGGCTGATAGTGCCCGGCTATCAAAAGATATAGCGTCTGGGGGGTCTTAAAGGCTTGAAAGTAAACAAGTGGCCACCTAGCTCAGAAGCCAACAAAGCCCACTTGGAAGAAGCACACCAGCCTGTGTAATCATGAGCTGTTGATGGGATCAGTTATCAGGCATCAAAGAACAAAAAATCCTATCACTGAGAATGAGGCGCAGTGTGGATTGGGGACACAAAGCCCATCTGTAGACAACTGGACATCCCCTTACAGAAGGGTTACAGGGAGGAGACAAGCCAGTCAGGGTGTAGTGTAGCAATGATGAAACATACAACCTTCCTCTAGTTCTTAAATGCTTCCTCCCCTTCCACTATCATGATCCCAAGTCTACCTTACAAATCCGGCTGGACCAGAGGATGTGCACTGGTACAGATGTGAACAAGAAACACGGGGAATCCAGGACAGATGATCCCTTCATGAACTTGTTTTCTAATCACGTCTGCCACTGTCTATCTCTTACTTGGTGCATTTCATACTAATTCGGAGTTGTTATTGGTATGTACTGGTTTGTTTCTTTCATTTTGCTGTGTGTATCTTTGTTTCTTTCTTTTGTAGTTTTATTGGGATCTTTGTTTCTCCCTTTCTGTTTTTAATGCCTTTTTATTGAGTTGTACTCTCAGTGATGTTGCCCTCAGGTTTTTCTATTGTTGCTGATTCTCTGTTCATAGAGATCCCATTAACATTTTTTTTATAGCTCTGGTCTTGTTTATACAAAACCCTTTACTTTTTCTTTGTCTAGAAATACTTTAATTTCCCCCTTGTATTTATTAGGTATAGGATTTTAAGTTTTTTTCTTTCATAGTTTTATACATGTCAATTAATTTTCTTCTTGCTTGAATGGTTGCTTCTGGGAACTCGAGCCTCATCCTTATTGGTTTTCCTTTGTAGGTGACTTATTTTGTTCAAAGCTGCACCCAGGGGTTTTTCCCCTTGAAATTGGAAAGTTTTCCATAATACAATATCGTATTTCTCTTTTGAGATTTGTCTTTTTAGTTCTTTTTGCCTCTTTCCTCTTTATTTTCCCCTCCTTTGTGATGCCGGAAATTTTCTTTCATGAGCTCTTGCACTATATTGTGTGTAGATATTTGTTGTTGTTGTTTTTTCTTGCTCCAGCAAACCAATGAGATGTAGGCTGTTTCTCTTGATAGCATCCCCATATCATTGTCATGCTTCTTTGGATTCCTTTGATTTTTTTTTCTGAGTTGGAACATACCAGTTTTACTTAGAAGAAGTGTCTTTGACCTCACTAATTTGTTTTAATTTTTCTTTCGTTTTATCATTCAGGTTTAATTCTATTATCTTAATTTACATGTTCGGGTATTCATTTTGGTGCATAGGGCTTTCTATTTTTTCAATTATTTGCATTGTTCTCATGAACAATTCTGTACATCTCTTGAAGTTACTGAAACATTTTTATGAATTCCATTTATGATACTTTTCCAGAGCCACTTTTTTACAGTACTCCATTGGGTTTTGGTGATTTGGGGTTTTAGTTTATTTGTTTTTCTTGGTTTGGGGGAGTGTACTCCTGTTGACCGCTATTACCAGGCCATCATGGTGCAGCAGTTAGTCATGAGTGTGGGTTTCTCAGCTGTGTAATGGTAATTCGCTTTGTCAAGTAGCAGGGGAGGCATCAAATGCAAGTTACTTAACATACAGTGGGAAATGGAGGAAAAGGGAGAGAGATGTGTAAGGGGGAAAGATGAGAGAGAAGAGAGAAGATAAAAGTAATGATATCAGGAGGGTGGAGGGAAGGTGAGGGGAATAGAGAAAGGGGGAACAGAGGACAAGGTCTACATATGGCCTTCTCCCTGGGGGACGGACAGAGGAGAAGTGGGTGAGGAACATGTCAGATGGGGTAAGACATGATAAAATAATAAAAATTTATAAATTATCAAGGGTTCAGGGGGAGGTGGGAGTGGGATGGGAGGGGGGGAAATGAGGAGCTGACACCAAGGGCTCAAGTGGAAAGCAGGTGTTGTGAGAATGATGAAGTCAACATGTGTACTAATGTGCTGGACACAAATGATATATGTACGGATTGTGATGAGTTGTATGAGCCCCTAATAAAATGATTCTTTTTTTAAAAGTAATAATGATGGTCATAACAATAGGGCATTTGAATAGGCTAAGAAAGTTTTAAAATCATGGAAAGTGAGTTTTAAGACACGTAGTAAGAATGTATAGGTCTTGTGAAAATATACTACATGGAGAAAAGGAGAATGAGATCAAAAAGTGGTAGTGGGGATTGGGGGAGCAAGAAAAAATCAATCACTCAGAACAGTATGAAAGATGTATGTATTTATCTATTTAGAACAAGAAAGAGTATTAACGAAGAGAGAAAGGAAAGAGAGAAGTAGACGAAGAAGTAGGAAGAAGAAAAGGAGAAAGCAGCATGAAGAGAAGAGGACGAGGAAAGGGGGAGACCTGGCTTTGGTGTAGACATGAAACATGGGCAAGTTTGTGTCCTCAGGACAGTGCATACGGTAGAAGGGAAAGGGAAAAAGAAGGAAACTATTTTGGGTGGGTGGGGACCTATGGAGGTATTCGAAGTATCTCTGGCTACTTTGGGGTGTATCCACAGGGGAGAAGGGCCACAGGGAAGAGGCAATAATAGGGGGGGGGACAAAAATTGATTTTGGTGGCGATTCCTAATCTTATGGTGGTGTTGGTGTGTGAAAGCACCTACCACCAAGTTGGGGGGAGGGGGAAGTAGGGATACTTATATATCAGGTGGAGGGCACCAGCATAGGAAGAAAGAAAGAAGAAAGAGTGGTAAAATGTCCCTTGGAGGGTTTACCTGCACCTAGTAGTAAGGATGTTTGCACCAAGCTCCCCAAGTTATCTGTTATTCACAAAGTGCCATCAGATGCTCCAGGTGTAAGAGGTGTGTGGCTTGGTGGGTTGGAAAATGGATAGAGAATGAGAGGCTCTGCAATGGATGGCAATGGGTGCCCGCTAGCCTGTTTATGCAGCTGGGGGCAGTGCATCAAAGTAGTTAGGTCTGCTGATGAATGGGAAGGAGTGTTAGTGACAGAAGCGAATGTTGCGAATATTCTCAAGGGTGACTGCACTGTGCTCTCCCTTGTTCCCTCCATTCCCACAAACTCAACATTTTAGAAGCTTTGGGAAACTAAGCTTTTTACTTGCTTTCTAGCTTTCAAGGAGCACATTACTTTCTTATCAGTGGGATTTCTGTGGGTTTTTTTTTAAGTCAGTGGGATTTCTCTGATAATTGTTGAAGAGATGTTCTTGTGCTTGTTACCCAGTGGACCTGTTCCCAGAAATGACCACTTTTCATGATGGTAACCATACACAAGCTCTTTGTTCTGTTCTAAGGACAGCTTCTTGTTCTATATACAGGTTTCAGGTGATCACAGTTAAGTGTTCTGAAATTCCCAGTATTCATCTTTGGCATTAATTATTGATTCCTGATCAACAAATAGGCAAGTCAGAAAATATCTACATAACTGAAGCTTTAGTGGTCATACTCAGTTTAATCATAAATAGAACATGCTCTGGTCAGTTCTGAAGAATTGAATTGTATGATTGAAAAACATATTTTAGAAAGTTGAAAGACTGCATAGTAAAAACTATTGCAGAAAATGTAGCAATGCACTGTAGAAAAGAAATTACAGTTAGTTCACTCCAAAACATATGTAGAGTGCAAAGCAAGCAAGCCTTCTTCCACATTGCGAAAGCAGCCTCGGTGTCACACCTGCCCCTCGTTAGCTTGACAAGGAAGGAGGAGAATCCAGCTCCACATTCATCCAAGGCCTGTTGCCACAAGGTAGAGGCCAAACATATTTTCTCCCCCTCTTTCTTTACCTGTTCTGAAACAAACTTTTCCTACCATAACAGTCTACTTCTATGCTGAATTCAATCTTTTTTTTTTTTTTTGCAATGTCCAAACTCACAGGCAACATTCAAAATGATGCAGGTTTATTAAGGGAGTAAACAAGTTACCACAAGCCAGTATTAAAAAAAACATTAAAAATGTGTCACAGTCTATGGGCCATAGCAATAACTGTACTCAGCCAGTAACCAAGTCTCAGTCTGGTCTGCAGCCTCTCGGCCATGTACTCCTTTGGCCTCTGCCTTCTTGTCCCAGGAAGAATCCCTGCTCCTGTACTTCACAGTTTTATCGTTTCCTCTCTGCTTTTCTGCTCTGTCTTACAGTCAGTATCCTTGTCTTGGCTTCTGGGTGAGGCATCACCTCAACAGTAGCTTTCATCTCTTATTTCTGAGATGGCTTTCTTATATAAAGGAGAATATCGACTAAGATGTCCAATCATCTCTATTAGTGTCATATATCCTAGTTGCATAATCCCATTCAATCAATTAGTGGGAGTTGTAGAAACATTGATATTAAACACATATTAAGAAAACTCACATCATCACACACACACACACACACACACACACACACACACATATTGGAAAATGCATTGAATAATGCAACAAAATTCCCTTTCCTTACCAGAAAACTCTGTACTATGGAGGTGATAGGCAGTAAAAATGTTGCAACGTAGTATAAGGTAACACATCAAATAAAATTATTTCAAAATTCTTGCTGCAAACTTCTCTAACTCACTGTTGAGTCTAGGTTGTTTGTTTCTCATAATTTTAAGCGAATTGCTTTTAAACGCCTAGTTAAGTTAGATTAAATGTTGGACATTTTGCAGCAGATTTGCCAAAGGCAATACACAGTTTAATTTTTTTTACAGCTATTTATCTATGCATTGTGAATTCTATCAAAATCTTGTCTCCATTTATTACAATGTTGTCTATTGTTCTGGTTGTATTTATTTTTCTTTATATTGAATTGCAATTCATACTGAAGGCTACAGTCTTTCAGTTTCAACAAGTGCTTCAAGTCCTCTTAACTTCTGTAAGCAGAGCTATATTTTCTGCATTTTATAGATAGTTAATGAGCCTTCCTCCAACTCTGATGCCGTGTTCTTCTTCATATAGTTTAGCTTCTCAGATGATTTGCTCAGGATATAGATTAAATAAGTATGATGAAAGGATACAACCTTGCTAAACACATTTCCTGATTTTAGCCCACTTATTATTCACTTCTTCTGTTCAAACACTGCCTCTGAGTCTAGGTATAGGTTCTGCATGTGTATATGGATTGTTCTGGAATCTCCATTCTCCTCAAGGTTATCTATATTTTGCTAACTATGGGTGATTCACACAGTCAAATGCTTTTGCATAGTCAATAAAATGCAAATAAACTATCTAGCAATGATGGAATCATTCAAGAAAGTAGAAAGATGAAATTGCTTAATTGAGTTTGAATCTTACACAGTGAACAAGATTCTATTAATACATAAGTGCTAGAGCTCAAAAATAAAATAAGTGAAATTGGAACCTCACCATTAGGTTTAATAAGAAAATAAGGTATAGCAAAATTTGGTATTAGTGATTGGAAGACAGGATAATAGAAAAATAAGTACATCAAAAATCAAATAAAAGGAGTTGAGAAAATACACAATAGAATTAAAAAGAAAATAGGAACATAGTAAAAAGTTCATTTGTAGTCACTAGGCAGATTCTAAAATCCTAAGTCCTTCCACTTATCATATGTAGTGTGTATAGTTGCTATGACCATGAATTGATATGTTTTTATTCCTATGATTAATTAATGTCATATTGGATAGATGATTTTTAAAACAAAAATAATTGTGGATAAAATTCACCTAATTATGCAAACCCTGAATGCAGAGATTAGAAGCATGAAAAAGTAGGCATAAATGTAACAAGATACATCTAATAACTGAAAATACCCTCAAAAGACAATCAGGAACTCGATTTGGCCAATGACCAGAATGAATGTTAAAGTAAGTTTTCCACATAAATGCCAGAAGGTGACATAACAGTACCAGCTCTTTCATTTCATGATGTAAGACAGAGGACCCTTTCAGAACAGGCCAGGCAGCCTGTCCTGTCCCTAGATGTGTGAGAGTAAAGGATATAATTAAAAGCACCATTTGTTTCTGTTGTTGTTTTAAGCGCCATCAAGTTGGTTCTCACACAGAGCAATGCTACGCCCAGCAGAATAAACATTGCCCAGTCCTATGCCATACCCACAATTATTGCAGTACTTTAGCCCGTGTGGCAATACTTGTTGAGGACCTTGATCTTTTTACTGACTCCACTTTGCCATGTATGATGTCCTTCTCCATGGTCTGGTCTCCTTTAAAAACATGGCTAAAGCATGTAAGACAAAGATTCCCCAGGCTTGCCTTTCAGGGGCACTCTGGTGGTACTTCTTCGAAGACATATTTGTTTGTCCTTTTAGCAGTCCACAGTGCTTTCAATATTCTTCTCCAGCAGCAAAATTACAATGCACTGGTTGTTCTTCACTCTTCCTTATTCAATGTCAAATTTTCACAGACATGAGAGGCAATTGAAAATATCATGGCTTCAATCAGACTTACCTTAGTCCTCAAAGTAGCACCCTGTTTCTGAGCATTAGAAAAATGTCTTGTGTTGCAGATTTAACTAATGCGACTCATCTTTTGATCTCTCAACTGCTGCTTCCATGAACATCGATGGTGGATCCAAGCAAGATGAAATTCATGACAACTTTGATTCTTTCTCCATTTATCATGATGTTATTGATTGGTCTAGTTGTGGGAATTTGGGTCTTCTTTACATGGAGTGGTAACCCATACCAAAGCCTACAATTCTTGATCTTCATCAGCAAGTCCTCCTTTAAGTCCTCCTCATTTTCAGCAAGCAAGGTTGTATAATCTGCATATTACTGTTAATAAGCCTTCCTCCCATCCTGATGCCACATTCATCTTCATTATGCAGCTTCTCAAATTATTTGCTCAGCATATAGATTGAATAAGTATGATAACAAGACACAACACTGATGCACATTTTTCCTGATTTTAAATCATGTAGTATTCCTTGTTCAGTTTGCACAATTTACCCTTAATCCAAGTTCTGCAGGAACACAACGAATTGTTTTCAAATTCCCATTCTTCTCAAGGCCATTTATAATTTGTTATGAACCACACAGTGCAATGCCTTGGCATAGTCAATAAAACACAAGTAACTATCTTTTTTATAAAGTATTCCCTTCCTTCAGTCAATATCCATCTGACATCAGCAATGGTATCCCCTGTTCCACATCCTATTCTGAATCCAGCCTGGACCTCTTGTAGCTCCCATCAATGTACTTCTACAAATTTTGTTGGATGATCTTCAGAAAAGTTTTAGTTGCATGTGATATCAATGATATTGTTCTATAATTTGAGCATTCTCTTAGGTCACCTTCCTTTGGAATGGGTACAAATATGGATCTCGTCCAGTCAGTTGGCCATGCCACTGTCATCCAAATTTCCTGGCATAGACAAGTGAGTGCTTCCAGTGCTCCATCAGTGAAACATCTCAATTGGTATGGCTCCAGTTCCTGGAGTATTGTTTTTGTGGAATGCTTTCAGTGCAACTTGAATTTCTAACTAGAGCACTATTAGTTCTTGCTCATGAGCTATTTCCTGAAATTGTGAAATGTCAATTATTTCTTTTTAACCCTATATTCCTCCCTATCTTCTTTGGAAGTTTCTCCCATTATTCAATATTTTTTCCCATGGAAACTTTCAATATTGCAACGTGAGTTTTGAATTTTTTTTTCAGTCCATCAGTTTAAGATCTGCTGACCATGTTCTTCCTTTGTGGTTGTCTACCTCTCTAGGTCTTCGCACATTCCATTGTAATCTTTTACTTTGTCTTTTTGAGCTGCCCTTTGAGCTTTTCTACTCAGCTCTTGGATTCATTAGGTCTTTTCTCTACTGCAGCTAATCTCAGATAAAGAGCAATTTCAGAGTCTCTTTTAGCTATCTTTTTAATAAATTTTGTAGGTATAATAATCTAATCTATTGTCCTAAGAAGGAAACACAGATAGAGCATCAAATATGTGAAAAAATTTTCATTTGTATATGTAAATGCATTGATACAGTATGTTCTGTGAAACAGACATGAAGATATAATGCATACAACTAAGCACATCAAAGTGAAAATTCTAAAACTCAAAACAGAGACAATCTCAAATATTGCTAGAAATAGAAGAGTATATTTGCTCACTCATTGCCTTTCTTCTTTTCTTTTTATTGTGGCTTAGGTGAAAATATATCTATTAAATTGGATTTTCAATCAGCAATTCATACATATTTTTCTGGTGGCATCGATTGCAATCTTCAGAATGTAACAGCCAGCACTGTTCCCACTTCTTACGAGTGATGACAACTGTGTCTATCCCTCCTGTCCTCTCCTTTCCTATCTAAATTTATCTCTAGGTAAATGCCACCCTATTTATCTCAAATGATAGATTGTTCTAAAGGAGTCCATAGCTTATTGTATTATTGTTCACCTTGTAGGCCTGTGTGTTATTTTTCTGAGAGTTGTGATGCAGGTGTTAGTTCAATTCTAGGCCTAAAGGATCACTGAGAGTCATAGTCTCAGGGCTTCCACCAGTCAACTTCAGACAAGTAAGCCTGATTTTTTTATTTTTTTAGTTTTGTTCCATATTTTGCTACTATTATATTCAGGACCTCCTTGATTATGATCTCTTTCAGGGTAGTTGAGTAGAGAAACAAATCTAGAGACCCTCATATTTGTATAAGAAGAAGCTTTATATCAAGAGTAATTTTATATCAAGAAAATATTCCAGCTCTGTTCAAATCAAGTCTGTAAGTCTGATATTAGCCCATAAGTCCGATACTAGTGCATAAATCTCGCTTCAGACTCACACAGCCACATAAAACGATGCAGAGTGCAGGAAGATCACAGGTTAGTGGGTCAAAAGGTTCGTGGATCCAATGGTGGTGGAAACATCACAGGGATAGCTCAGGTCTCCACCACATGGCTTTCCCAGGTTTCACCCTGGCTCCACGTGGCTTGTCAACAGGAAGGTGAAGCAGAGAGAGAGAGAGAGAGAGAACGCCCCTGCCTCCAGGGAGAAAGAGAGAATTTCCCAGAATCCTCATGAGAAGACCATGCCCACAGGGAGGCATCATCAGACTATGATCTTATTGACAGACTAGATTTCACTTACACTTATAAAGTTCACATGAAATTATATAACTACCACCGTAGTTGGCATCATTCATTTTAATATAGGCTATGTATTCTTTTTTATATTAATGCTCAATAAAAGCCTGAAGATATAGTGCAAGATCGTAGAATTTTACGTGAAAAACTGAATAAAATGAAACACAATTCATGTAAAGAAAGACTGACAAGCAAGTATAAAAGATATCGATTGTTGAGTTATTTGTATTGCTATCATCTGAAACTTCTCTAATTCCCTTACCTTAATGGCAAGACTACCGAATTCATAAAGACCTTGTATGTAAGGTGAATTCTGGGAAACTATCAAATGATTGACACCTCTAGGTTAACGTTTGACAGAAAAACAGAAAAAGTTAGAAAATGCGGACAAGTTGATTCTCCATCAGAAATGAAACCTTAGTGGAAGATAACTAAAATATTGGCTAATTTATGGGTCTGGAATAATTAATACAAGGTTTGGATTGGGTGAGTGCTGCTGACTGGTAAAATAGAATTAAGACAAATAGCATAAATTGAAGAAAATGTTCTCAGCTACTTCTTTCAAAATCTAATTTCCAGTTTCGTTATGGTAACAGTTCTATAAAGAGGCATGTTATAATGTAGGAATCTCTCTTTACCTCCATTCCCAAATGTGATAAACCTATTGTACTATAACAACTTAAAACAAAGGTGTTTGCTGATTTTATTATTGTTGAGTTAATTTTTCCATCTGGTCTTTAAATAGAAAAGGAAAGAGAAAATCATATAGAGAGATAAGAATAAAACTTAAAATAAAAATAAAAACTTAAAGATAAAAAGCTTAAAACTTAAAATAAAACTTAAAAATCACAGAGATAATTTTTAAAAGCTTTAAAAATTACCTTTAGAGGGGATTTCATTTTTGACTCTTTACAGCCTGCAAAGCAGGGGGAAAAATATTCAATATTGTCCCTTCCACACACAGGAGAATAAAATGAAGCTGAGCATGAACAATTAGAATTACAAGGTGCCGTCAGGTTTCCCAACTGCCCTGTGCTATTAAGACAAAAACAACAGATTAAATGTAATTATAGTATCATTCTTTTCTATTTAGTTAAGTATATGCAAAGAAATCTATGAAATTAATAAAATATACTTAAATACTTTTTTAAAGTTTTTGTAGTTGTTGTTAACACACACAGTTCAATATATGACAATTCAATAATTTCAACAAGATTATAATGCTCAGCAACACAGATCATAATGCTCAAATTCATTTTCACTCTTAAAAAAGTTATTATTCATTTTCATTAACATAAACTGCTAAAGTGTAACCAATGCTTCCAGGGTTTGGATTCTTCATTCGAAGGTTTAGGCCCGTGGTGTCATGTGGCACCCAGTTAATGAACCTAATACTGTGTCTAGTGCGTCAGTTCTACCTCTGACTCCCTTGGGTGGTGTCTGAGGTAGTCAGTGCTTACAAATGGCCACTGAAGGCACACACATTGGTCTCTAATTGTCTTTAACAACAGAAGATATGTTGAGTCGGGATAGAAAAAAGATATTGAATGTGTGACTAAAGGCCTCTAGGAACAAGTGCTTCATTTGCCATGGAAACTGAAGAGCCAGATGATGCTAGTTCTGGATGATTACTGGAACTGGGTGATTACCAGAAACAAACAAACAAACAAACAAACAAATCCTATAGAAGACTTCCATTCAAAAGGGCCACGATGTAAAACGAATTTTATGGAACAATAGAGGCTGCATGAACACCCTGAGAAATGACGTAGGTATGCTTAGGTCATTTTTGTATTGATTCTGTCAGCTTCTATATTTTAATTGTGTAGGCATCTAATATATTTAAAGATCATTTGCATTTAATGTGATTATTGATATACCAGGATTAATATCTAACACGTTACTGTTTTCTCCTTATTGAACTTATTCTTTATTATTTTTATTGTAAAACTTTGGTTCTAACTTCTTTTGGTTTCAGTTGAGCATTTTATATGGTTCTATTTATTTTTCTTTCTCAGCTGATGTTATATATATATTTAAATGTGTTTTCTGCCCTAGGTTATGCAGTAAGCATTTTGACTAATCTAGGACTATATCAAATAATACTGTATCAATTCATAGCTAGTGCTCAAAACTCAAAATCACTGCCATCAAGTTGCTTCTGATTCACAGAGACCCTACAGGACAGAGTAAGTCTGCCCCTTTGCATTAATAAGGCATTAAGTCTTAACAGGAGTAGACTGCCTCTTGTTCTCAATATACAGTCCCCAACACCACCAGAACTGCACAGGTAGTGCAGCCACTAATTAAAGAATACTTCCAATTCTTTTTTCTCACTCTTTATAATAATGCTATAATTTATTTCAATTATCCATAAGATAATCACAGAATACATTGTTGTTACTATTATTTTGAACAAATAGCTATCAGTAAAGGCACATTAAGACAAATTTTGCTTTACTTTTATTTATTCTCATCTTTTCTTTTTTTTTTTAATCAATTTATTGCGGCTCATAAAATTCATCACAATACATAGAGCAATTGTGTAGAGCACATCTATACATTTGTTGCCCTCATCATTCCCAAAATTTGCTTGCCTCTTGGGTTCGCGGAATCAGCTCATTTTCCTTCCCCCCCTCCCCTTCCCTTCCTCTGCCCCCCT
>NW_022111373.1:44039502-44048932 GCF_000313985.2 Echinops telfairi | reverse complement strand
AAAAAAAAAAAAAAGAAAACTTCTCTCAATATTCATTTGCCTGAACAAGTCTATTTTTTCCAGGTTTTCATTTTTCTTTCTTTCCACATAGCACATTTCATATGACTATCTTGTTTTCATAGTCTCTGAAGAGAATTCAATTGTAATTCTTATTACTTTCAGTTGTCAGTGAGCTTATTTAAATTCATACCAATCTCTATTTGTATCAGAATAACACTGTTCTAATGGCTGACATTATCCAAAGGAGATCATTAGATCTTTTTTTGTTCTTATATTTAATCTTCAACTTCCAAGTTTAAGTTTACTTTGATCCTGAACAGCTTCGTACATGTGGACCTATTCTGTTGTATATGTTGTCTCTTAGTTTTGACCAGGTCTCTTCTCTTGACTTGTTTGTTCTCTTTTGTAAGGTGGGCCCTGTAATTCTATTTGTTTGATTTTTAATTTTTGTATTGTAAATTAGGTGGGTGGTTACATTTCAGAATTGCAAGTTTGTATTCAATAGTTTAATTTACTAATTAACTCCTGCCTAATAACTTACCCTTCATCCACTCTTTGATTTCTCCTTTCCCTCTAATGGATGACTGTTTTCCATTTCAATCACATTAACAGCTGTCAATAGCCTAGCCCATTGTTTTCTCTTCTCTCCCTTTCCCTACTCCTGCTTGGCAATCTCCAAAACCGGTTACCTTTGGTTGTTGTTGTTGTTGTTATTGTCAGATGCCCTTGAGTTGGTTCCAACTCATAATGACCCTATATACAGCAGAATGAAACACCATCTGATCCAGCACTATTCTCAGCGTTGTTCTTAATTTGTCCCCTTTGATATGGAAGTCTTTATCTTGTGTTTTTCCTCATATACCAGTAGTCTTATGTAATACTTGTTCTTATGTAATGAGTGGGCTGCTTTCACTCAGCACAATGTTTTCCATCCATGCCATATAGTGCTTCATGGTTTCTTCATTTTTTTTTTAATCGATTCATAGTACTCTTCTGTGGGTCAGGTTTCGTTATCGATTCTTCTACTGATGGGCAGTTAGATTGTTTCCAACTTCTCATGATGAATTGTGCTACATCGAACTGAACAAAGGTGCCCATATGTTCATTCATGTTATGACTTTTACTTTTTTAGAATATATAGCTTATAGAATGATTACTAAATGATAAGGAATTTATATTCCAAGGGCTTTAAATAATGCCATATCATAACCCTAATTCTACATCACAAATCTGGTTAGAACAGAGCATGTACATGGGTACAGATAAGAGCTGGAAACACAGGGAATCCAGGACAGATAAACTCCTCAGGACCAATATTGAGAGTAGCCATACCAGGAGGTTAAGGGGCAGGTGGGGGGAGGAAGGGGGAACCTATCACAATGACCTACCTACAATTCCTTCCCAGGGGGATAGACAACAGATAAGTGCAAGACATGAAAAAATAATCATAATTTATAAATTATCAAGGGTTCATGAGGGAGGGAGAGGAAGGGAGGGGAAAAATGAGAAGCTGATACCAAGGGCTCAAGAGTAAGAAAATGTTTTGAAAATGATGATGGTAACATATGGACAAATGCGCTTGATACAATGGATGGAAGGATGGATTGTGATAAGAGTTGTATGCGCCCCCAATAAAATGATTTATTATTTTTTTAAAAAGAAAGAAGAAAATCATCTATTTCATTGGGCAAATCTGCTGCTCAAGAGCTCTTTAGAGTGTTAACAAGCCAAGATATTACTCTGAGGCCTAAGGTGTAACTGATCCAAGCATGGTTCTTTCAGTGACCACATATACACTTGTTAGTTGCACAATAAATAAAATTGCAGGGGGTGGGGCTCTTTGAAGGTTATCAAAGATCAAGACTATACTCATTTGTTTTTTGATGTGAGGGAGATAGTGCATTTGGAGTTTATTTTACCAGGTCAGATTGTTAATCAAGCTTAATATCTAGAGGTTCTGAAAAGATGGAGTAACAGTGTGCAACCAAAAAAGGCTTGATTTGTGGCAGATGGGAATGGTTTTTCCACCAGGACAATGCACCTGCTCATGCAGCCATTTCAATGTGCCAGTATTTGGGGCAGGGGTTGGGGGAGAGCACGAGCATGCTTCTCTTGACCTACGTGCCTTACTCACTTGACCTCACTCATTGCAGTTTCTTTTTGTTTTCATGAATGCAGAGGGACATGAAAGGACAATGATTTACAATATAGAAGAGGTGATGGAAAAAAAAGGAGGGAGGTGCTGTCAGCCATTCAAACACATGAGTTTAAAAGATGTTTCCAAGACTGGAATCACAGATTTGACAAATGTATTCAGTGTTATAGAGGGTACTTTGAAAGTGCTACTGTTATTTTGTTTTAAATGTATTAAGTGTAATGGAGGGTACTTTGAAGGTGATATTGTTTTGTTTTGTTTTTTTTAATTTAAATACATAGCTTTGAAAAAAAATTTGTGGGGGGGCCTGGTATGTCTATGATATCCGATTGGATGCTTCTGAGCTCCGTTCTTTTTTTTTACTTTATTGAGATCCTTTCTAGTTGTTTATCTTTCATTAATATTGGGCATTAAAGTCTCCCAATATTATTTAAAGTTTCATATTTCTTTCTTCAGCTTTTTAAGGGTCATTTACATATTTTGAGGTTCTTTCATTGGGTACATAGATATTGTGGTAAGTCCTCCTATTCAATTGGCCCTTTAATCATTATGTAATACTGATTATTGTCTCTCATAATGTATATTGCTTTGAAATCTAGCTTATAAGAAATTAGTTTTACCATTCCTGCTTTTTTTTTTTTTTTTGCATTAGCTTGGTAAATTTTTCCACCTGTTGATTTTTATGCTATTTTTGTCTTTGTGTCTAAATTGTTTCTCTTATAGACAGCATATAGATTTCTAATAGAAATTTCACCATCTTCTGCTAATGATCTCTGTCTCCTTACTGGTGCATGTAGACCATTTACTTCAGTGCAATTATTGATAGCTGTGAATTTATTGTTGTCATTCTACTGTATGTGTGTGATGTTACAGATTTCTTTAAAATAGTTTTATTGACACATAATTCATATAACATACAATTTTATCATTCCATCATATTAAGATAGGTTTTTCAATCATCACCAATATCAATTTCATAGCATTTTATTCTTGTTTTCATTGTTGTTAACTCCCCATTTGCACCCAAACTACTCTACCATGACCCTAGGTAATGGTTAATCCAGTTCCTGTCTCTACAGATTTGTATATCCTGTATTTCATATACAGAAAATCATACAAAACATAAAAAAGCAAACAAACAAAATTTAAAATGACAAGCCATAAAAAGATATCAAAAAATATTTAAATCTGAAACAACTTAATATGGGTCACGAAGGGAGAGCAAATGATAGCGTGTTACCTAATGATAGTTGTCATACTCTGCTTTACAATGCTCTCTGTCTGTTAGCAAGGTTATACCCATCCCTGGATTACAGTTACAGGAAATTCACCAAAGGGCTAATCTGTGTGCCCTACAAATGGATTTGGGGCTTCCACTGTCATCCAGGGCCTTCTATAAACTGGGTGTTCAGAATTTAAGCTCTGTTACAATTCCTTCCTTTGGATATGTATTTTATTATCTACAATCCTTGGATCACATAGGCTGGTGTTCTTCTTTATGTAGACTTATTTGATGACTCACTTCCATAGCATCTTCTTTGAAAACAACCCTTTAAGATGAATGATGCTATTTTTTCTAATAACCGGTCACCATCTGGTTTCTGCAGCACAGTTTGCATAACACCGATATAATTTGGGGGTTTTCTAGTCATGTTTATTGTTGTTTTCATGTTTATTGTTATCTTAAACTCCAACTGTATGATTTTCTCTCATATTTTGATGAGGGCTTATTCATTTTGTTATTTTACTACTTTATGAATTTCTTCCCAAATTTAAAATTTCTCTCTTGAAATTTACTTAATTTCCTTTCCATTTGAAAGTTCTGTAACGAAACTCTTCCTTGAATTTATTTTTTAATGATCTACACTAAATGATGTACATATATTATCATCATTATTTTCTAACCATTTAATTTTTATTTGAGTCCTTGGTAGCAGTTCCTTTTTTACCCTTCCTACACCGCCCCCCATGAGCTCTTGATAAATTATTATTTTCATGTATTGCCCCAGCCACTGTCTCCCTTCCCCCACGGTTTCTGTTCTTAGTTGCCCTAGCGGTGAGAGGGGGTTATGTGTCGATCATTGTGATCAGTTCCCCTTCCTCCCCTCCTCTCCTACCTTTCTCCTATCCTCCTGGTATCACTACTCCCATTCCTGTTCCAGGATTCTGTTGTGAGCTCTTATATCTTAGCTGTACCTGTGTACATGCTCCCGTCTATACCACAGTGAAAGGCAGGACTTGGGGTCACGATAGTGGAGGATGAGGAAGCTGCAAGAAAGCAGAGGAATATTGTGTGTTTCATCGGTGCTATACTGTGCCCTGGTTGACTCATCCCTTCCCTGTGACCCTTCTGTGTGGGGAGGTCCCATTGTCTGTAGATGAGTTTTTGGGTCTCTGTTCTGACCTTACTTGTTCTCAACAATATGATTTGTTTGTTTGTTTGCTTGTTTGGGGTCTTCTGGTGTCTGTTACCTGATCCCGTTGACACCTCATGATTGCACAGGCTTGTGTGCCTCTTCCCTGTAGGCTTGTTGCTTCTCTGCTAGATAGCCATTTGTTTAATTTCAAGCCTTTAGACCCCAGACACTATATCTTTTCATAGTCAGGCACCATCCACTTTCTTCACCACATTTGCTTATGCACACATTTTGTCTTCAGTGATTGTGCTAGGAGGGTGAGCATCACAGACTTCCAGGTTGCTAGAACAAAGTGTTCTTGCATTGAGGGAGGGCTTGAGTAAAAGCCTAAAGTCCATCCATTACCTCAGTGAATTGCCATATAAATATATGTACATAGGCCAATATCTCTATTTTTATGAATTAATGTATTTACAAATGTACACAGCTATGGTTATACCGCTATCAATTACTTTGCTTCCAATATCTTTCCTCTGTTTTACCTGCCTTCTGCCCTGACCATCGTACTCACCCTTTTTCTGCCTCTTAGTCATTCCTCTCAGTTAGATTACATTACAAATTTTTATCTGTTTTCCTATTTTCAGCATTTAGGTTTATTTCATTTTGGATATTTTTATATCCACATCAACTTTCGGGTGATATTGTCATGAATGTTAATCTTAGATTGTTATTATTTGGGGGTTTCTGTCCCCAAACTGTTCAGTATTTCTTATAAGGTTGATAGGGATTTTACAAATTTCCTAAATCTCTGTTTATCTAGCAATGTCTTAATTTCACTCTTCTGAGGGACCATTTTTCTGGGTAAATGGTTTGAGATCGGCAGTGATTTTCTTTCAGGGTTTTAGAGATGTCGTTTCCATGCCTTCTTGCTTGCATGGTTTACGGTGAGACATCAGAGCTTCTCTCAAGACACCCCTTTGTAGCTAAGTTTCCTTTTCACCAAGCTTCTTGGGACTCTTTTCTCCTTTGGAGAAAGGGAAATTGAAGCTGTGGAAACTTCAATTGTGACCTTTTGCAGTGGTGTTCTCATAAAGGTCTATTTATTTACCCTTTATGATGTCAGAGGCTTTTCCTTCCAAGAACTCAATATTTTTTTTCCCTGTGGCTTTTCTCACTTATGTTTTAGAATAATGATCACATGTAAGTTGTTCTTCATGGTGTCCCACATAAATGTTAGGCTTTCTTTCTGCTTTTTTATTGTTCCATTTGCAAATTAATATTAACATTTGTTTTTCAGTCTTCCATTGATTAAATTCAACTTCTTTCGTCATTCAGTGCATCTTCTATTTCTGAGATCATAGTATTAATCTTCTCTCTGTGTGGTTACTAATATTTTCATTTACTTCACGAGTTGTCCTTCTAATATTTTCCTGAGTTGTTTTAAAATAGTTTTGTTTTCCTTGCTCTTATATTTTTTCTCTAAGTCTTTTGACATAGTCTAACTACCACTATTTTCAATTATTCATCAAGCAGTTTCAATGTTCTCTTTTTCCTTTGAGAAAAGTCCAGATTCTGTATATTGGTCACTTGTTCGAACCACTATGTTTTGTTTCCTTGTGAAAACTGTGATTATCTTTTGTCTTAGAAACATTGTGTATCTGCATGTAATTGATGACACCTGCTTCCTGCTGGGTGTAATACTGAATGTGAGTGCGTATGAAATTCTCTGTTGTTTGTGTAGCATAATTAACAGTATGTTTGATATGTGCCTTTTCCTATCTAGTGATGATCAGTTTGGATAGGAGAGTGTAGCAGTGGCACCCAGTAGGTCTGGCTGCATGGGGTATGGTTGTGGCTGGCCCATGTGGTTAGAGTTTTCTCCAGTTGGGTGACAAAAGCGAGGGAAAAAATCAAGCAAGAGACCCAAACTTAAATAAATTTATGAAAGGAAATAATCACCAGACTCACTACTATTGTGTCAACTCTGACTCATAGAAACCCTCTAGGACAGAGTGGGGCTGCTTCTTTGTGTGTCTGAGTTTGTAGATCTTAACAGAGATAGAAAGCTCCATCTTTCTCCTGTGGAGAAGCTGCTGGTTTCACATACATCCTTGTGCTTAGCAGGGCAACACATAAATCACTGCAGCACCAGAGATCAACACAAATGTCAATAAAATAAAGTAAGAGTAAAAGAACAATAAAAATGCTAAATAACAAGTAAGGGAATCAGATAAACAGCAGCAAGAAAATTAGTACACAATAACGAATAATTTAAAAAGGAAAAAGGAAAATAGGCAGATAAAAAGAAAAGAAAAAAGAAACAAAGCTCAATATGTGAAAACAAAGATGAGAAGAGAAAAAAGCAAAAATGAGAAAAGAATGGTAGAGTAAAAAATTAATAGAAACAAACAAAAACAGAAAGATGGGAAGGGAAAAAAGATACTAACAGAGGGAAAGAAATAAAGGAAGCAGAGAAAGAGGACAAAAAATGAAATGAAAAGAAAACTTGCAAGGAAAAAAATTGGGCAAGGGTAGGATAAGACTGAGATAGAGGAAACTGGAGGCTTATTGTAACAGGTATGGTCAGCACCAAGGAACTCATAGGATGAGGTGGGGAGAGTAGAGGAAACCCATTTACTATGGATTTCCTCTTGTCTAACTGTTATCTGGGGGTCAGGAATGTGATATAGAAATAATTCATTCAGACTCCAATGGTGGTTAAAGTCAGCATGCTCATGCCTGGTAAATAACTCTTTCAGGTCCAGAGGGTAACTGGGAGCAAAGTAGGCAGTTATGGAAGCAATTCTAGTCCAAACAGGGTGGCTAACAGCAGGATGCTGGTTTTCTACTTTGCTTTCCATTAGTCTTATGTGACGGCGCTAATGCACCTTCAGAGGCACGATGGTGCACCACGAGCCAATCCTCAAGAATGTGGCTCTGACTATAGACATAGCATACACAGGTTGTGAAGAGGAGGGCATCTAGGGCTGGCTACTTATCTGGTCACCAGAAGGGTGTGGAGAACAAAGGAAGATCGCACCTTTTACCGTCAGTCACTAGCGTAGGCGTATTGTGCTGGTGCTGCGTGAGCACAGCTGATTTTGGTAATGCCATGCAAAGCCAAATAATAGTTCACCTGTTTCCTGTTTGATTTTATTCAGCTTCCTGATTTAGGCGGTGTTCAGTCCATTTCTCTATTATTTTCTTTCAAGCTCAGGATTCCACAATCACTATCCATATATTTTTAATCTGGTCTTTCATGTGATTTTGTAAAGGGTTTATGTAAAGTGTTTGCCTAGTCTACCATCTTACCAGAAGTTGAGTTTTTTCATTTCTAGTGCCAAATTTTTATGTAGGGCACTTTATAGGTTATGACCGATATTATCTTTCTCTGTGTGTGTTACTGGACACCTGGTGGCACAGTGGTTGTACTGGGCTGTGAGCTGACAACCAGAAATGTTAGCCGTTTGAAACCACTGGACTTTCTGAGGGAAAAAGATGGGGATATCTACTTCTGTGAAGAAGCACAGTTTCTACGATGCTCCAGGGAGACAATCAATAAGATTTTCTAACATAAAATAACTAAGATGTCTCTAAGACAAATATAGACAAAAAATGGATTTGGGGCTTGCACTTAATCATAGCTCCAGTCTAAAAACAATGAATTCTTATGTTATGGCCCTGCCTTCATGAAAGAAATATGGGAATATGGGTGCTACAGGAAAGTGTAGTGGAGAAAGTAGATGGTGCCTGGCTACTAGAAAGAAGAGCATCTGGGTCTTACAGGCTTGTCTTCAAACAAGCAGCTATCTAAGTGAGAAATCATCTTAGCACACCAACTGTGTGATCAAAAGATTGTAAATTATATAATCCAAATCCACAGAGGGAATCATATCAGAGTTTAAATTGTGAAATTACGGTTTACAGAGAGCTATAGATGAAAGACAAAATATATTTTTGCCAAAATGTATTTGCAGAATCTACACATAGAATAAGCCTGTAATGACTTCTTTCTTACCGTAAGGTATTGGAATAGCATCAAACCGAACATGTTGTAGTGATGATTATAATACAATAAAATTTTTAAAAATTGACTTGGATTGGTTAAAACGTATCATTTGATCTCCCTTTTGACATACTTTGGACTTGATGTGGTTTTCAATATTTTCTGTTTTGTTTTTCTTCAAACTGGGATATGTCTCTCTTGTATTTCATTATGGGTGGTAATCTCCTTGACTCTGTTATATATTTTTCTGTTTTTTTGATATGTGAAACCTAGTATGTGTAAAACTATATTGACAATTTCTCCATTATGGATGTCTGGTGGTTAGAGAAGAGAAGGTGGGTTATGAAGAGCTAATATCAAGGAAAACAAGAAGAAAAAATGTTTTGAAAATGATTGTGAAAGTGATTGTACAATACTTCTTGATGTGACAGAATTATTGAATTATATGAAATCTGGATTATGTTCTTATAAAAATGATTTGGGGGGAAAGAATGATTTATAGTGTCAGAAAAACACAGACACAGTTTTATGCTCTCTTAAAGGATCTCTGCCATTGAGTCTGTATTGTTTTTGTTTTTAATCAGTGTGTTGGTTCTATATTTTTTCTACTGGATAAAATGTTGGATGACTGCATTAATTCAGTTAGCCATTAAATAAATTTATGTCTGGATTCTAGTGTACTGTAAAAACCCCACTCCACAATCTTAGCCTTGTAAGGGTTATGAATTAGGAACTAGGAATGTTCACCAGAGTTCCTCCCCATGGCACGCATTCTAAACCCTAATACTTTTTTAATCATTTTATTAGGGGCTCATTCAACTCATCCCAATCCATACACCCATCAATTGTGTAAAGCGCATTTGTACATTCATTGCCCTCATCATTCTCAAAACATTTTCTCTCCACTTAAAC
>NW_022111373.1:44001872-44037900 GCF_000313985.2 Echinops telfairi | reverse complement strand
CCCTGTCCCCAATGTCCACCCTCATCATTCCCTGGGGATCTTGCTGCTCCCCTGTTGCAAACCCTAATTCTTATACATAAAGCATAACAATAACATTAGAAATGCCTCTCTGCTTTTCACTGGATAGCTGCTTGATTTGTTCACCTATCTCCATATACAGCTTCATAAGTCCCAAAGACACTCAGTGAAAACTCGACAGAGGTTTGTTTGTTGTCTTGTTTGTCTACTCCCTTTGCCTTGCTACCCTGAATCTGCATGCTGTGATGTTTGTCTCCTTGGTTTTATGAGTGAATTAGAATTTGCATTGTTTTCTCTTCCTTTTAGATGCTCTTCCATTTTAAGACCCATTCACCAAATTCTCAGTTTCTTGCTTATGTCCACAATTAGCAAATATACTCAAGGAAAAAGTAGCTACAGAAGGTTGTAACTCTTCCTCAGGATTTCTCTTTCCCTAGAACTTTAGTCTTTCAATTCCATGCTGCCTGAATAATTCTCTGAAGTAAATATCTAAAACCTCATTCATTATAATAGTTCTGCCTTTCATCTGAAAGTAAAGTTTGTTTTCTATTTCTTTCATATGTACAATAATTCTAATAATGGTGTGAACATATACATTGACTGTTGCATTCTGACATAAAAATCAAATGCTAAATTATAATTACCCTTCATAATTTTCAGTGACCCCTGCAAACTTCACGTTTTCACACTTTATAAGACTTATAGGTAAAAGTAATAACACGGTTATAGCCGATGTAGCCATTACAAATTTCATCATATCCTTACAAGACATTTTTAACTTGGATATAATGACACCTCCAAGTAACTGTCCAACTCCACTACCTGGTCCTAAAACAAGTCCTAAAATGAAGAAGGAGAGAAGAGAGAAGAAATTTAGAAAATAATAATATTGAATAATATTGCAATAAAAGAATAAAAACCACTACCATCAAGTTGTTTCTAATAGAGATTCCATAGGACAGTGTAGAGCAGCACTCTGTAGGGTTCATGGGAGCAGAGGGCCTCATGTTTCTCTAACAGAATAACTGGTGGGTTATAACTGCCAACCCAGTTAACAGCCAAATGCTCTACCCATTATCCAATAACTAAATTATATTGATTATAACTAAAGACAATATCTCACTGACATCTAATTGATTCGGACTCATAGAGACCCTGTGGGACAGGGTAGAAATACCCCAGTGGATTTTTGAGACTGAAACCCTTCATGTGAGTAGAAAGCTTCATCTTTCTCCTGCAGAGTAACTGCAAACAACTGACCTTGCAATTAGAAGCTCAATACATAGCCACTCTGGTACTATAGCTCCTATAATGATAAGTAAATGCATACATTAATGCAATCCCCATTGCATCAAACACATTGCCTTCATAGATATAAATTGAAAAACTAAACAGCATGTTGGAAATCTCAAAAACTTGAATCTATAAGTGGGATTGACACGACAGGTTAACTGTACTCTACTCATTGCCATTGGGTTGATGATGACTTATAGAGACCCTGAAGGGCAGGGCTGAACTTCCTTGTGGGTTTCCCAGACTGTGAGTTGTTATGGATGTAATAAGCCCCATATTTCTCCTGTAAGAAACTTCTGACCTTGAAGTTAGAAGTGCAAAGTGCAGCTGCTATGCCACTAGGGTTCTAATAATCTAATAATAGGGCCTAACCAAAAACAACACAAAAACACGAAAATTTATAGGCACTTTCTTACTGAAAACTAAAATTGATAATCTGCCTGGATTTATGTATTCTATACAGTACATATGGCTAACGGACAAGAGTCCAGAGAGAGTTGATACCAACAACTGAATTAAACCACTCCTGAAACATATAACAATAAAAATATCATGTAAGCTGTAAAAGCAGAATATTCATTATAAAATTTGGTCCTTTATTTAAGCATAAGGAATTAGAAAGCAGCAACCCAAAGAAAAAGTAAAATGATAAGAATACAGTTAGAAAATAATCAGAGATGTTGTCTTTGTTGCTATGTGTCCCTGAGTCAGTGCTAAGCTATATTTACCCGATGCACGAGAACTAACCACTGCCCAGTTCTGCGTCATAATCACAATTATACCTATACTTAAACCCATTTTTGCAGCCACTGGGTCATGCATTCTTCTTGAATGATTCTCCTTTATTAAGCATGGTGTCCTTCTCAAGGGACTGGTCTCTCCTGAAAATATGTCCAAAGTCCATGAGGTGAAAACTTGCCATGCTTGCCTCTCATGATTTCTCTGGTCCTACTTCTTTCAAGACACTTCCGTTTGTACTTTTAGAAATCCATGATACTTTCAATATCCTTCTCCAGCTCCACAATGAAAATGTATTGGTTCTGTATCCCTCCTCCTTATTTAATGTCCAAATTTCATATGCATACTTGTATAAGGCAACTGAAAGTACCATGGCTTCAGTCAGACACACTTTAGTCATCAAAGTAATATCTTTGCTTTGCAATACTCTAAAGAGGTCTTGTGCAACAGATTTACATAAAGGAACACATTTTTGATCTCTTGACTGCCACTTCTGAGAGCACTGTTTGTGGATCCAAGCAAGATGAAATCCTTAACAACGTCAACCTCCATTTATCATTGTGCTACTTTTGGTACAAATGTAAAGCGTTTGGTTTTCTTTACATTGAGCTGTAATCTATACTGAAAGCTGAAATCCATGATTTCCTCAGCAAGATCTTCAAGACCTCCTCTCTTTTGTCAAGCAAAGTTGCATCATATGCACGCCACAGGTTGTTAATAAGCCTCCAATGCTGATGCCACGTTCTTCGCCATAAAACCCAGCTTCTCTGATGATTTTCTCAGCATACAGATTGACTTGGGATAGCCCTGACACACAACATTCCCGATTTTAAACCATGCAGTGTTCTCTTGTTCTGCTCGCACAACTGTTTCTCTCTTTTTTTAAATGAAATTATTTTATTGGGGGCTCTTACATCTCAACACAATCCATACAATCATCCATTGTGTCAAGCACATTTGTACATATGCTGCCCTAATTTTCAAAGCATTTTCTTTCTACTTGACCCTTGATATCAGCTCCTCATTTTACCCCATGCCTACCCCACCCTTCCTCTCTCATGAACTTTTGCTAAGATTTTTTATTTTCATATCTTACATCATGCTGTATTGCTCTTCACCCACTTTTCTGTTCATCCCCTTGGGAAGGGGTTATATGTTAATCCTTGTGGTCAATTCTCCCCCTCCCCCTTCCCCTTTTCCTCCTGGTATCTCTTTTCTCATTGTTGGCCCTGAGGGCTTTATCAATCCCGGATTCCCTGTTTGGGGGGCTTTTATCTGTAGCAGCGTGCATGTTCTGGTCCGATCTGATTAGTAAGGTAGAATTGAGGTTATGACAGTGGGGGGAAGGAGGCAATAAGGAACTAGAGGAAAGTGTGTGCTTCATCGGTGCTATACTGCACCCTGACTGGCTCATCTCTTCCTTGTGACCCTTCTGTGAGGGGATGTCCAATTGTCTATGTATGGGCTTTGGGTTGCCACTACACACAACACACACACACACACACACATATCCACATTGGGTATGATTTTGTTCTGGGTCTTAGATGCCTGATACCTGATCCCATTGACACCCCATGATCACACAGGCTGGTGTGCTTCTTCCATGTGGGCTTTGTTGCTTCTCAGCCAAATGGCAGCTTGTTTAACTACAAGCCTTTAAGACCCCAGATGCCATATCTTTTGATAGCTGGGCACCATCAGCTTTCTTCACCACATTGGCTTATGCACCCATTTTGTCTTCAGCAATCCTGTCAGGAAGGTGAGCATCACAAAATGCCAGATTATTAGATCAAAGTGTTCTTGTGTTGAAGGAGTACTTGGGTCGACGCCCAATGTCCATCTGCAAACTTAATTTTAACATACAGATATGAGTACATAGACTTTTCCCCTCTCATTATGCATAAATATATTTACATGTGTACATGCCTGTATTTAGACCTCTATCAATGTCCTTTGCTTCTTGGTTCTTTCCTCTTCTTTCTTTTACTTTCCTCTTGTCCCACCATCATGTTCAGCCTTCATTCTGGTTTAATAATTCCTTGCTGCTACATTGCCCTTGATAAAGCCCTATTAGACATCCTACGCCCTTCTCTCCATTGACTTTAGTTCACTTGGTGTGTTGGTTTCCCACCCCTTCTTTTCTCTCACCTCCCCTTCTCCCATATCCCAGGAATCATTAATCCCATTCTTATCACCTCTGAATTGTTTATCCTGCCTCTTATCTTGATAGACATGAAGAGACATTTATAAATGCAAAAACCAGGCAAAGCCAACAAAACAACAAAGGAAGTCAAAATCAACAAAACAATAGCAACAAAAAACAAAAACAAAATAACAACAAAAATAAAGCAACTGAGAAAAATGGAAAAGCCCATAAATATTTCAAGGTCTGTTTGTTGGCCTTTATGAGTATTTTCCAGGAGAGTCTGATAGGATGCCACATTCTGTCTCCAAAATCTATTTTTGGTATTCCCTTGGAATTTCATCACTTTGATCCCCTTGCCGCTCGGTTACATGCCCTTAGTGTTTCACCCCAGTGTGATGAGGTCAGATTGGGCACAGTTGCCACACTGTGTCTTCAGTGTGGTCCCTGTAGTACTATGGTTCATTGAGAGATGCCGTGTCTCATGGTGGGACCGGCCCTATAGTCCTCTCTGCAAGTTGTCTGCTCTGAGCACGAACATTGTCCTCAGGGCTTGGTGGGCCAGGATGTGTTCCCTTCCCTCTCCATCCTCTTTCTCTGAAGTGCGTTCTTCAGGGTGAGGGGTGGTGTCTACATAGTTGGGATTGGGGCCGGCCACGCAGATGTGTCTATTGGTTCCCTAGTACATGCTGGTATGTTGCACATCGGCTTGAAGCCTGGTCTCTCTCTCCCTCTCCTGCTCACAACTTTCTTGATCCATATACATACAAATTTCATAGGAGCAGAATTAAATGGTCTGGAATTCCCATCCCTTTAAGGTTATCCATAGGTTTTGCTTTTGTTTTTTTTATGATTGACAGTTGAATGCAGTGGCATAGTCAACAAAATACAAGTAAACATCTTTTTGGTATTTTCTTTCAGCCAAGATCCTTCTGGCATCAGCAACAATATCCCTTGTTCCATGTCCTCTTCTGACTCTGGTCTGAACCTCTGGCAGTTTCCCGTCAATATAGTGCTGCAACCATTAATGGATGATCTTCAGTAAAAGTTTATTTGCATGTGATATCAATGATATTGCTCTATAACTAGATCATTCTGGTGGGTCACCTTTCTTTAGAATGGGGACAAATATTGATCTCTCCCAGTCTGTTAGTCAAGTAGCAGTGTTCCAAAGATCTTGGCATAGATGAGTGTTTCCAATGTTTCATCACTTTTTGAAACACTTCAATTGGTATTGCACCAAGCCCTAGCATCTTGCTTTTATGTAATGCTTTCAGTGTTGTTTGAACTTCTTTCTGTAGTACCATCAGTTGTTGCTTTTATACTACCTCTTAAAAGGGTGGAATGTCAACCAATTATTTTTGGTATAGTGATTCTGTATATTTTTCCATCTTCTTTTGATGCTCTGGCATCATTCAATATTTTGCCAATAGAATCTTTCAATATTGCAATTCAAAGCTTAAATTTTCTCTTTAGTTCTTTCAGTAAAAGATATGCTGAGTGTATTAATCCTTTTTGGTTTTCTAACTCTAGGTCTTTGCACCTTTCTTCATAATATTTGTTCAACCTCCAAAGGGGTCCTGACCCACTGGTTGAGAACCACTGGTCTAGAGGGTGGCCTGAGTCAGCATCAACTAGATGGCAATGAGTTGTTTTTGCTTTTGTTTTGCCAATGTTCCTAGGTTCATACTTTGTACATTCCAAGTTCTGTTCACTAGTGAATTTTTACAGCTCTTTTACTCACTTTGAGTTGGCCTCTTCAGCAAATGAAGATCTCAAACATTTCACTCACACAGGTTTAACTCCGTTCATAGGGCCAGCTCTGCTTTGAGAAAGTAGCTCCTCCCAAGACACATTTCAAGTGCCATTTATCCAAAGGGTTTCATCTTCTAGCACTATTTCTGAGAATATTCTGCTCACAGGGTTTAGGCCTTCAGTGTCTGACCTGGGTCCCATGCTATGCATAAGGTTCCCAGCAACCAATTCCTCAGCAGTGGGCTGCTAATTCCTTCTTCATAGTCTGATCTCAGTCTGGAATACCCATTGAAAACTGTTCACTTTGAGTGACCCTGCTGGCATTTGAAATACCAATAATGTAGCTTCCAGGGTCAAGGCACCACGCAAGCCACCACACCGTAACAAACTCACAGGTAAATGTTGATATTAACCTTAATTAAATATCATATATAATAAGTTAAATGGGTTTAATACTTGCCTTGTGATTAGTAGAGTGACCAACGAAGCATGAGATAGAAAAATTCATCATCATAGTCTTCAAAACCACTGTGTCATAATTTTTTATTTCTGAACCACCCAATTTGGCAATGATGTGCTGTGTATCAAATAACAAAATCTACCCAACGTTCATACACATTTTTACAATTGTTTTCTTTTTAGTCCATTTGTTTTATGGTAGATTTTTTCCTTTTTCTTTTTGCTTAGTTTAATTAAAATTTATTAAATTTGCATATAATTTTACAATTCTTCTGCTAGTTCCTCCAACATTTTCACCATGTATTTTGCGGTTTTATTGACTAAAACAACTGACTACCCATAACACTTTTATGCTAATGCTAAAACCTTAAAATATTTCATTTAATTTACAACCCCTTTTTTAGAGCTACTTTTCAATATGTATTCTATTAACATTGAAAATGTATACAATGTCAAAAAATGTGCACAGGAAACATGAATAAGTCTATTCACAATTGCATTTTTTGGAAGAGTGAAAACAAATGAAGACATGAACATGAAAATGTCAATGGATGGATTCGAGTAAATTAATATAATCATGGATAAATAAAATAGTGTTGTATGTGAGTGTTAGGGATCATGTTAAAAAGACATTCCTGGCTATCAGCAGAGTTCAACCTTTCAGTCAAGTGGTAGCCTAAGGACATTTCCTTGAGGGTGTCACCTTTTGTGTAAGAGCAAAATCGAACAGAGGCTGTTCCTCCCTTGCCCCTTTTACGGTCGTGCTCTTGGGACTCTGTGTTTGCCTCCAAGGGAGGCCCCATGGGAGGCGAGACCCTGGAAGCCAGCCTCCAAAGATCCCTGCCATGCTTCCACCAACTTTGCATCCAGATAATTCTGCACCCACCAGTTGTGATCACCCTGCATCACACTTCAACTTCTAATTTCATTAACCTGCAGCCATGTGAGTCTGAAGAGGACCACAGCTAGCATTGTACCCATTGACTTGAGTCCGACCATGCTGGAATGCCTTCTTGCTATGAAATTACCTCTTGGCATAAATTCTTTCTTTTACATATATGTCACTGGTTTTGTTTCTCTAGACAGTGTATTTAAAACGGAAAATTCCATAGCACAGCTAAAATGCATTAAGTAGATATAGATCAACATGAATTTGAACAGGATAATTTCTGATAAAAAATGAACAGAAGATTATTACAAAAGCATATGACTTTTAGAAATATGACTATATACATCAGCAGTAAAGATATATAAATATGAAAAAAAAGATATATAAATATGTATGGGAAAGATGACTTTAATTTCATGAGTGGTTACTTCCCCAGATGGGGAAAGTAGGTTAAATAGTATAAGTAGGGAAATTGAGAAGTTTTTAGAAGGTTTTGTGTGTTAAAAAATTGAAACAATAATGGAATAATATTCATGTGTATTATAGTTTGAGAAAAATTATTTTATAGTATCTATTGACTTTTTTCTTTATTTAAAATATTTTACAAATATACAAAATTTTAGACAAAGATTTTAAATGAAAAAAATGATAAAAATCTACCTGAAATCATAGTTGCCACATCAGATGATAAATCATACTGATTTGTGATATATTTAGGCAAAAATATATTAATTGCAATAAAAAGTAAATATTCTGAAGCCCTGGACACAGATAGGCACAGAAACACTATATTCTTCATCAGAATCTGAAATAGAAATAATGTTATATATCAATTATTTTATTATTAACAGAAATATACTTACTGAAACATATTATCAATCCATAATTTTTCTTTATTGCTATCTGAACCAAAAATATGTTTAAAAATATCAATGTAAACAGATTAGCTAAAGGTTATGAATAACATATCAATAACTAGCCATATAGGGTTTAAACTCTCCTTTCATCCAGAATTTTCTCTATTCCACCTATAATTTTAATTTGGGGGTCTAACACTTTATGGGAAATATTCATTAAAAACCGACCATTATGAAGGTATATAGAATTTCCCATTACTTTGTTAACCTATTTACTAATTTACTAATTTTTGAGAGAGTCTTATTTTCAACTAAAAGACAAAAGCACACAGAATCCCCAACAACAGAGCAATAGATAAACGACCTCTGGTATATTCATACAATGAAATTGTATGTATTAATAAACAACAATAAGAACTCTCAAACACTGCAAGACATAGACAAGACTAGAAAACATTATTCTTAGCAAGCTCAGTAAATCTTACAAACATAAATATTTAATATCACCATTATTATCAGGAAAAACAAAGAAGAAGAAACATGGTTTATACACCACCAAACAACAAAAAAACGTTGACAACTACAATAAGGCCAGAGAAAGCTGTAGGAACAAAGAGGATGCAGGCAAGTATTAGGGGAAGGAGGTGGGACAACGGGGGCTGGGAGTGCGGGGAGGGTGTGGCAAAATACAAGCCACATATATTCAGGCTTTAAAAAGAAATCACTTTATTGGGGGCTCATACAACTCTTATCACAATCCATACATACATACATTGTTTCAAACACATTTGAACATTCATTTCCCTAATCATCCTCAAAATATTTGTTTTCTACTTGAGCCCTTGGTATCAGCTCCTCATTTTTTTCCCTCCCTCCCCACTCCCCCCCGCTCCGATGAACCCTTGATAACTTGTAAATTATTATTATTTTGTTATGTCTTACACCGTCCGACGTCTCCCCTCACCCACTTCTCCACTGTCCGTCCCCCAGGGAGGAGGTTATATGTAGATCCTTGTAATCTGTTCCCCCTTTCCACCTCACCTTCCCTCCACCCTGCCTGTATCACCACTCTCACCACTGGTCCTGAGGGGGTTCATCTGTTCTGGATTCCCTGTGCTTCCAGTTCCTATCTGTACCAGTGATCATCCTCCAGTCCAGCTGGATTTGTAAGGTAGAATTGGGATCATGATAGTGATGGGGAGGAGGTATTCAAGAACTAGAGAAAAACTGTATGTTTCATCATTGTTACACTGTCCTCTGACTGGTTCACATCCACCCCCTGGCCCTTCTGCAAGGGGATGTCCAATTTCCAACAGATGGGCCCTGGGTCCCCACTCTGCATTCCCCTTCATTCACAAGGCTATGATTGTTCTTTTTTTTCTTTTTTTCTTTTTTTTGTCTTTGATGCCTGATAACTGATCCCTTCAACACCTTGTGATCTCACAGGCTGGTGTGCTTCTTCCATGTGGGCTTTGTTGTTTCTCAGTTAGATGGCCACTTGTTTATCTTCCAGCCTATAGGACCCCAGATTATATATCGTTTGATAGCCAGGCACCATCAATTTTCTTCACTGCATTTGCTTATGTACCCACTTTGTCTTCAGTGATCATGTCAGGTAGGCTGGTGTGCTTCTTCCATGTGGGCTTTGTTGTTTCTCAGCTAGATGGCCAACTGTTTATCTTCAAGCCTTTAAGACCCCAGACGATAGCCAGGCACCATCAGCTATCTTCACCACATTTACTTATGCACCTGGTTTGTCCTCAGTGATTGAGTCGGGACAAGCTGGTGTGCTTTTTCCATGTGGATTTTGTTGTTTCTCAGCTAGATGGCTGCTTGTTTATCTTCAGGCCTTTAAGACCTCAGATATTATCTTTATAAATTAAATTTTTTTTCTTTCTTTTTTTTTAATTAACTTATTCTTCTGCGGGTTATTGGTTTTCTTTTTTGTTGTCATCATTGTGTTCTCTTTTGTTGCTTTGTCTTGCTATGCCTTCCTTTTTGGTGCATATTATTATCTCTGCAGATCTATCTAGATAAGATAGGCTGGATGAACAGTCTGGAGCAGAAAACAATGGGACTGATGGTTCCAGGGGGACAAGCCAGTCAGGGTGCAGGGTATCAATGATGAAACATACAACTTTCCTCTAGTTCTTAAATGCTTCCTCCGCCCACTATAATGACCCCAATTCTACCTTACAAATCTCCAGAGGATGTACACTGGTACAGATAGGAACTGGAAACACAGGGAATCCAGAACAGATGGTCCCTTCAGGACCACTGGTGAGAGTGGTGATACCTGGATAATGGAGAGAAGGTGGGGTAGAAAGGGGGAACTGATTACAAGAATCTAGGTAGTGCCTCCTCCCTGGGGGATGGACAACAGAAAAGTAGGTGAAGGGAGACATCGGACAGTGTAAATTATGACAAAATAATAGTTTATAAATGATCAAGTTTCATGAGGGAGGGAGCAGTGGGAAGGGAAGGGGAAAAATGAGGAGTTGATATCAAGGGCTCAAGTAGAAAGCAAATGTTTTGAGAATGATGATGGCAACAAATGTACAAATGTGCTTGACACAATGGATGGATGGATTGTGATAAGAATTGTATGAGCCCCCAATAAAATGATTAAAAAATAATGACTTCTTTCTTCAAAACTTTCAATCAGAGGAAAGAAAATACTTGCCCTCAAAAATGTGATTTGTTACAAGCTTAAAAATGATTCAGCTGACTTTGCTGGAATATTACCTGCTCTGCTTCTACGAAAGCCAATTTATTTAGTCATAGTGGCCAACTCGGAAACTAGAACTAGTAGAACAGATCTTAGGATAAGTAGTTGTGACAAGATAACAAAAATCACAATATTGAAAAACGAATGTTAATCGATTCTACGTTCTATTGTAGTGATGCATTTGCTTCCCAAAGGAATTCAGTATTTTAACTATCAGTAAGACCTTAAAATATTTCAGATTCTAGCAGATAGTTTTCATCTGCTAGATTCTGTCATCTATTGACACGTACACCGAACAATGAATACACATATCACATTACTTTTGTCCTTCAGTGTTCACAAAATTCTTTCATATTACAATGTTTTTTTTATATTTACTTGATCATATGAGTCAAATTTTGTAAACTTTACCTGTGCTATTAATATATATGATTGAGGGCATGAGATAGAAGAGGAAAAATATATCGATCCCTCTTCTCCACATATTACAAAGTAGATTTTCCACTCTGAAATCTTATTCCTTACCTCCTTCCTAGTTTAATACTTGAGATAATAGATTTTATTTCCTTTGTTTTTTTCTTTTTCATGGTTTATTGAACTAACCTCTAAGTTTTTGTTTTTAACGTTCAAAAATGTTTTGTATTCATTTTACTCTTGTAACTGTAATAGCAATCTTTTTTCTTAGTAACTATTCTATGACTTTCTATTCTTCAGCTTAACACTACCTACTTTTAAATTGATAAAGTTTAACAAAATTAATAGTATAAAAATGACAATTTAATTATTTTATATATGTTCTGAATTCTCTTTTATTTTACTTTTTTATTTTATCTATTTTTAGCACTTTTCAAATTACCTTTGTTGATGCATTAATTAAATGCTCTCATTCCTTACTTGATGATTATTTAATAAATACTAGTGAGGAAAAAATGGTACTACTAGAGGGAACTTATTCTAAAACTTGCTATACTTCTGGTTGCCCTAATAATTTCACAATGAATAAAACAGACTCTTAAATAAAATAGATGCCTCAAAAATCAAAAGGTGCATATTCCAACCACGTCTTTTTCACTAAGCCATATAATGATGATACAATTGCTGGAATGGTTTTCCATCAGTCCTTACCCAGAGCTGCTAACCAACATTGGACTGTAAGTAACTGATGACAGCTAAACTCAATAAGCTAGGAGGTATGAATGATAAGATTAATAAAGGAAGGACCCAATAATTATTTAGTCAAAATCACATTCGTCACATTGCTCTCATCACTAATCCTATTAAAAATATTCTTACTTTATACTTACTATCCGTTCTCTTATTAAGAGGAAAGCATGTTATGAAGTTTCTCCCTAATTTTTCCTTGTGCAGTTTGTCTAATCTCAAGTCAGAAACATCTCCAGTTGGTGTTCATATATAATAGTTATATATAGAGAAAGAAATTTTACTTCAGATTATGGACTGTGTTATGTACTTTATTTCCTGTGAGGAAGGTATCGTTATTGTGTCAATTTCTAAGCTGAGGAAAGTAAGTCTCAAAAAAATTAAAATGTCATATTTCAGCTAATCCAAATGTCTGATACAGCATTGTTTTATTTACCACCACAAATAAAAGAATTTCCCATTAAATTATCATGAGATGACTTAAAGAATGTCAAATAATAAACAATTATTAGTCTTACCCTCTTTTGAAATATATTAAATTTGTAAATTGTTAAGCAGGGCATGCTGGCCTAGACTTCTCAAGAACAAAGCATAACAAAGCCATCTTTATCGTAAAGGCTTTAAAAAAAACACATATCATTTGGATGTCTTACATACTTTAGATATGTTTTCAGGTGAGACCGGTCCCTAGAGAAGGACATCATACTTTGTAGAGTCGAGGGGCAGCTAAAAAGAGGCAGGCAGACAAGGTGAAGGGCACAGTGGCTGCATCCATGGACCAAGCACAGGAACAATTATGAGGACAGTGCCGGGCTGGACGATGTCTCTTCTCTTGTGATAAGGCCATGCTGTGTTGGAACGGACTCAATAGCACCAACCAGCAGCAGCTATGAACAGCACGAATGGTAAGTCTATTCCCATAGATAAGGACAGTCTTGGAAACCTTCAGGGGTAGTTGTGCCCTGTCCTGTTGCATTTATTCTCTCCTATTGACTGGATGACCTTGGTTTGGGTCTGATACATCTGTATTACAGTTTTTGTTACTCACATGTAGAAATAAATGGCTCTTATACATCTTTTGCATTAAGCATGTTGGAGGGAATATTTCTAAATATCTAAAATTGTCTTCTAATGCATTTGAACACAGTGAATAACATAGTATCGATTCCTGCCTGTCATTAAATGCTTTATTTGCACCCAAGGGTAAAAAATAGCACAAAATAATGTGTTCTAGCTTTTAATTTTTTTTTAACGCAAGGGAAAGTGTGAACACGGTCCCCCACTGCCATAAAGTGTGCAGTTGTTTCCCACATTTGGGGAAATTGCAGGGGTCAGCACATCCAGAGTGCAATAGATGAGCCTCACTCTGGGAAAACCACCTTCGTGATCATGGCATCTCCCCTGCCAGGTAAGTCTAGCTGTTAATATTTCACACTATCTTTTCAATTGCAGTTTTTCTGTATTTTATTTTGTCATCAATGTTTGTTTGTTTCATTTGATATCTTAATTTTGTTTTATATGGGGGATTTTTTGGATGTGAAAACTAATGAGTCATTGACTAGGTTAATCATTACTTGGCGGTGTGGTAAGGAGAGTTAGGGGGAAAGAGGGCCTAGCAACAATGAGTACAAAAACAGAAAATGTCCTCAAAGTGATTGTGGTGATGATTACCCAGCTCTTCGGAATACAATTGAACCACCGAATTGCATGACATGTGAATTATATACAGATTAAACATTTTTTAAATAAAACTTTAAAAACTCATCCTTGAAAAAAGAAATAGAAAAAGGAAAACACTTGGTACCAGTCTCTGACACTAGACAACTTCTTGGCAATGCCGATTGGATCATGTAGGCCCTAGGACTAGGTTCCCCTCTCTGTAAATTGAAGAGCATGTGAAGAGTCCTGCTATCATGTAGAGTCCATTGGAAAGTAGTTTATTGCAGATGTAGTTAGGTTAAAATTTAATATCTTATCATTTGATTTCACCTTAGACCCATTTTAAATTTGTTCTACTTTTTTATATTTTCTATTTTTAATTAAGATTTTCATCAGCTTTACTTTGTGATTGTTGTTAGTTTTTGCTTTAGTGGAATTTGGGGGTGGCATAGGGGGCTGTTTGGGATGTTTTCTGTATATGCAATTCAGAATAGATAAATCTATTGAGACAGTAACTGGACTAATGGTTTCCTGGGAGTATGACAGGGGAGGCTAGGAGGAAATGGGGAGCTTATAACACTGAGTACAAGAAAGAAGAAAATGTTCTAAAATTGATTTGGTAATTTTGTAAAACTCTTCTTTACATGATTGAAATATTGAATGGTATAATATGTAGAATATCTGGAAATAAAACTATTGAGTTTTGTTTGTTTTTAAGGCCACAAAAACTTAGTAAATAAATACAAGTAAGCTACCTTTTCTAATAGCGAAAAAAAGACTAATAAAAAAACATCCAATTTAGAATTATTCTCTTCAATCCAGTATTAGATAACTGTACAAGTCAACTTAATTGGTTTATTGATGAAAAAACATTTAACTTTACCCAAAGAGATGCGAAAAGATCCTTGATGCCAGGTTTAGCTTCCTGAAGCTTAAGATCAACATCAGAAGAGCTTTGTTGCTGATTTTTTTCATCAGTTTTCATTTCTGTACCAATATAACAAACAAAGACATCATTGAAATATTTTAAATAACTAAGACAGAGATAAGCATATGAGGGACTTTAAGAGTTGACAAAAATGCTCCATTATATTTTAATGACATTTTCCCACAAACTTTCTAAAGACTTCAAACATACACACTTCATGAACCCTATTTGTTTTGGAAGGGCAAAAAAGAAATGTTTAAATATACAAAAGTTAAAATATTTTAATCACTAAGAGGTGTGGTTACTTTGATTGAGCAAATTACATTTTAATATTTAATTTAAAATTTAAGTGTGGGAAGTGGCTACTTTATTCAAGAGAGTAGTTCTAGCATCTAAAATTGTATTTTTTAGGAGACAATAATATTTCTCAAACTTTAAGTGCAATTTTAATCTTTCCAAAAGAATTTGAATATTATTATTTTATAAAACAGTATATTTAGGTGGTAGTATATATATAAAATAAATCTAAGTGTATTAAATTAAATATGCTCCATTATTTTAAGAGAAATTATGAGCTACAGACAGAAAAGCATTTCCTTTCTAGAAGAAAATAATGAAAAAAATACATACTAATGGAAGTCTAATATTTAAATATAATAATTAAATATAAGCTTAATGAATAGTATTTCAATAACAGTAACTCTATAACAGACCACCAGAAATTCCCAAAGAGATGTAGTTTAGTGGTGCTCTTAGAATGTGAAAGAAAGATGATTACTGTCTTTTTATTTAAGAAATCATACTTTTATATAGTTACCTGGTAAAGAACGTGGAAAGCAGAACAGTGGTATAAATGGCAACCATGAGATAAAAGCAGCAATAATAAAATGATTCCTCCAACTGTGCAGCCAATGCAGACTCCTCGTGCTAATTTTAATAAAGAAAAGTGATATTTTTCAGGTTTGGGAATCTTATTACAAAGAGAATGCCATATCAAGCACACACACACAAAGAATTATTGACATTTTCCTGATAATGTGTTGCTATTGTTTGGCTGGTTGTTTTATGAGATGGAATGACTGTGCGTCTTCCAACTGCAGGGATTTTATTTTCTTGAAGTATTTCCAAATTGTCCCTTTCCTTCTTCCAGCACCACGTCTTTCTTGCTTTGTTCTCCACCAGGAGTTGCCCACTGAAAGGCTACCACCCTTTGGAATTTCACCTTTCCTTTTTAGTCATGCACTTATCCCTTTATGAGCCACCTTTCCCTTTAAATCACACTGGCCCTCTCTAAAGCATGAAACCAAACACCAAACCCACTGTCAAGATGAGCCCTAAAGGTTACACAAAGTTTGAAATGTATTCCTATTGTTTCTTCTCAGCCCCTTTAGATGAAAGCATGAAATGAATTTATCCTTCTGATGATCAGATTCTAGGAGGTCATGTTAGCCTGTCTCCTGTCTTATCAAGAGTGTCTACGTTTGCCTTCCCTCATCACAAAGGAAGGAATGCGAAGGACCCTAGGATGAGGTCTCTCTCTCTCTCTATTTATTTATCTCTCCTCAGTTACTTTGCAGTTTCTGCATTCTTTATATTGGAGTAATGCCAGTGATTTGGCTTTGTGAAGTAGTTTCATAGTTGTGAAATTATTGTGTATCATTTCAGGAAGATATTTGGAGAAGTTAACTACTACACAGTCAAGCATTGCCTTCAGTTTCATACATATTTAAAACTGTCTTCATCCTGCCATTATGGGAAAATATTCATGATCACACAAGCTGCAATTCTGAGGTGCCAAAGTTTCACGTGGTGCACTCTATCACCAACCAGGACCTGGGTGGGGCTGTTCAGTTACATATCCCACCTCTCACAGAATGGCAGAAATATAATTCCCCAATCTTATTCACTGAAAGTACACCTCCTTCATCACTGCTAGTGTAAAGCCAAATTGCCCCCTGTGTCTGGTACCACAATCTCGGGCAGGCTGTGGTTTCATGTTTCCTAGTAGTTCAAAGTAGGATGTACCCAGAAACAGAAGCTAGCCAACCCGGGAGCGGCACAGCAAGCCCAACCTCCGAGGGGAGGACAACACGGCCAGGGCGGGAACTACGCAAAGGACCAGACTGCCAGCCTACCTCAAATGAGCCAATCAGTGGATTGATGGAAGGGGGAGGGCAGGGCTGGGAACGCCCCGTTACGTATACCTGTAAATAAATACTTTGGAATTTCTTTTGTGGGTGCTCTTTTCCAAGATGGTGCACGCAGTTAAGCACCTGAGGACTTGAGCCCTGGCTTAAGCTAGCATAATAAAACCTCTTCTGTAATTGCAGCCTTGGGTTTGATCTCCTTCCATTAAAAGGGTAATTGCTCCAGGTCCCTAACACTAGAATTACTTAGAGATGCAAACACCAATTTATAATAATAAGTGGTTGCATTCTTGATTTCCACTTTCAGTAGACATATATATCTGAGTATGTAATACCTACTAACCCAGTGGCACAGCCGTTTGAAACCCCAGTCACTCTTCGGGAGAAAGAGGAGGTTTTCTAGTCCTGCAAAAATTAGTCTAGGAAACCCACAGGGCACTTCTCCCCTGGCTTGTAGGGCAGGTATGAGTGAGAATCAACTCAATGGTGGGGAGTTTGGTTTTCTGGTTTGAGGAAGTTTCAGTTCCAATTGCTGCTGCTGTTGGGGTTAGTAGGGGTCGCTGTTGGGGTTAGTAGGTTCTAACCAATAGCAACAAAATGCACAAAAGAACAAAATACTGCGCGGTCCTGTGCCATCATCAAAATTGTATGCTTAAGCTATTGCTGCAGCCACTGTGTCAATCCATCTTGTTTAGGCCCTTCCTCTTTTGTGTGGCCCCGCTACCTTACCAAGTATGATGTCCTTCCTCAGGACCTAACCTCTCCTGGCTACACATCCAAAATAGGTGAGACAGTCTCCCCATCTTTGCCTCTAGCTGTACTTCTTCCAAGATATATTTGTTTGCTCTTTTGGAAGTCCATGGTATTCAAAACTTTCTTTGCCAGCACTATAATTCAAATGGATCAATTTTCTTTCCCCTTTCCTGCTTCAATGTACAATTTTCCTGTGTCTATGTTGCCATTGAAAATACCATGGCAAAAAAAAAAAAGAAAATACCGTGGCTTGGATCAGGTGCACTTTAGTCTTCAAAGTAAACGCTTTGTTTTGCAACAATCTAAAGAGGTCTTGTGCAGCAGATTGGTTAATGCAATGTGCTGTTTTATCGCTTGAGAACGGCTTCCGTGAGTATTGATTGTGTATCCAACCAATATAAAATCCTTGACAACTTCAACCTTTTTTCCATTTATCATGATGTTACCTATTGTTTCAGCTTTGAGGAATTTGTTATTATTGACATTGAGCTGTAATTCATACTGAAGGCTTCGATCCTAGATCTTTATCAGCAAGTGCTTCAAGTTATCCTCATTTTGAACAAGTCAGCTTGTATCATCTGTGTATCAGAGGTTGTTAATAAGCCTTCCTCCAGTCCTGATGCCACATCCTTCTTCATGAAATCCAATTTCTCTTCTGGTTTGATAAGCATACAGTTTGAAGAAGTTTGATCATTGAATAAATATGACGAAAAGATACAACCCTGAGACACACCTTTCCTGATTTTAAACCATATAGTGTTTCCTTGTGCTGTTTCCACAGCTCCCTCTTCATCCATGTATAGGTTCTGAATGAGCACAACAAAGTGTTTGGGAATTCCCATTCTTCTAATAGCTACAATAATTTGTTCTGATCCACACAGTTGAGTGCCTTTGCAAAGACAATAAAACACAAGTAAACATTTTTTCTGGTATTCTCTGTTTTCAGCCAAGATCTGGCTGACATCAGCAATAATATCTTTCATTCAGGACTTTTTATGAATCTGGCCTGAACTCCTGGAAGCTCCCTGTTAATGTACTGCTGCAATCCTTGTTGGATGATCTTCAGCAAATTTTACTTGCATAAATTTTACTTGTGCAATTAGGGATATTGTTCTATAATTTGAGCACTTTTGGGGGTCATCTATCTTTGGGATGGGCACAAATATGGATCTTTTCCAGTCTACAGATTAAAGTAGCTATCTTCCCAACCTCCTGACATAGATAAATCAATGTTTCTACTACTTCACCAGCATGTTGAACCATTTGCATCAGTTCCTGAAGCCTTCATTCCTGGTTGTGCTTTCAGTGCAGCCTGAACTTCTTTCAGTAACATTGATCCTCATTAATATGTTACCTCTTGAAAATGCTGAATATCCACCACTGGTATTTTGGGGGGTGTGTGTGTGTGTGTGTGTGTGTGTGTGTTGGAAGAAGGTATACAATTCCGCCGTAGTCTTTCAATCTAATTTTAATGCTTCTTGCATCTTTCAATATTTTGCCCTATAAAATCTATCAAGATTGCAACTTTAGGCCTGAATATTTTTCTTGAGTTCTTTTTCAGGTATACTGACAATGTTCCTTCTTTTAGGTTTTCTAACTCTCAGTGTTTGAATAGTTCTTTACAATCGTTTACTTTGTCTTTTTGAACTGGCATTTGAAAATTTTAATTCAGTCCTTTGACTTCGTCGTTTCTTCTATATAACTAAGCGATTCTAGGATTATGAGAAATCTTCAGTCTTCTGATATCCAGTTTGATCTTTTCTTTCTTATCTTTTAATGATCTTTTTCTTTCTTCATGAATTATGGTCTTAATGACACCCCCCGCCCCTACAGCTCATCTTTTATGTCTTTAGTGTCTAATGCAGCAAATATATTCTTGAGATTTACTCAACATTCAGGTGGGAAAGGCTCTTTTGGACTTGTTTAAATATCTTTATCTTCATCTGTGCTTAAATATCTTTACCTTCATTTGAACTTATATATAAATTGTTCCACAGATAACCTCTGGCCTGGTGTCAGCTGCTTATAAAGAGCTTCTCTATGATCTCTCTACACAGATTTAGTCAATTCGGTTTGTGTTTCCTCTATCTGGAGAAGTCTAGGTACACAGTTCCCTTTTGTGTTGTTGGGAAAAGGTATTTGCTACAAACAAGTTGTTGGTTTTGCAAAAGTCTGTCATTTGATCTCCAGTTTTGTTTCTATCATATAAACCATATAAACAAAGAACTGTTCCTTCCTTTTTGTTTCCAATTTTTGCACTCCAATCACCAATTGCTACTAGGTTGCTTATTTTGTTTCATTATAAAATTTAAATTTTTCTTATTTTTTTCTTAAAATCCAGTTCTGTACTTCCTAATTTTGTATACCATATGTTGCATAATATGATCATTACATGGTTGCTTTATTTTTAACAATTTTATTGGCATATAATTCACACATCATGCAATTCAATAAGTTAATCCTATTAAGTCAAGTTGTACAATCATCACCACAATCAATTTTAGAGCATGCTCTTTCTTGTACTCATCATTATTAGCTCCCCATTTGCCACCAACCTTCCGTGCCAGAACTTGAAGAAACCATTAGTCCAGATACTGTCTCGGTAGATTTACCTATTCTGGATTTCACATACAGGAAAACACACAAAAACAACTTACAATAATAATAAAGTAATACCAGTGCAATAAAATGATTTCTTTAAAAAGGAAAATAAAACAGAGAAAAATTTCACAGTAAAAGCAGAAAACTTTCAAAAGCAGAACAAAATCAAAGTTGTTCAAAATAGGCCAAATTATGGGTTAAATTTTGAGAGGGTGCACTTTCCAATGCACTCTGCCTGATAGCAAGGCTACTCCTATCTTGGTCTAGTTTTGTTGTTTGATAGGTGCCATCAAGTCGGCTCTGACCTATAGACAGCCTGTGCAAAACAGAAGGAAACACAGCATGCTATGTTGCTATATTCACAGTTGTTCTCTTGCCTGGGCCTATTGATGCAGCTAATGTGTCTTGTCAAGAGCCTTCCTGTTTTCCCTTACCCTTCCACTCCACCAAACATGATATCCATCTCCAGGGATTGGTCTCGCCTGACAGCATGTTTGCGCTTTTACCAGCCCATGGTACCTTCAATATTTTTCTCTTGCACCACAATTCAAATGCATCTATTCTACAGTCTCTGTTATTCAATGTCCACCTTTCATGTGCATATTATGCAATGGAGAAAACCATGACTTAGGTCAGGTGCACTTCATTCTTCAAAGTGATATCTTTGATGTTCAATACTCTAAAGAGGTGTTGGGCAGCAGATTTACCTAATGCAATGACTCTTTTGATGTCCTGACTGCCTCTTGCATAAGCATTGACTGTGCAATACAACCCTGCAGCACATCTGTTCTGCTTTTAAACCATGCAATATTCCCTTCTTCTTTTCCGACAACTGCCTCTTTATTCATGTACGTATTCCAAATGAGCACAATGCAGTGTTCTGGAATTCCCATTCTTCTTAAAGCTGTCTGGAATTTGTTATAGAACACTAGTTGAATATTTTGTGTAGCCAATGAAACACAAGTAAACATTTTTTGTTTTTGGTATTTTCTGATTTGAGTCAAGATCCATCTAACATCAACAATGATATCCGTTCTTTCACATCCTCTTCTGAATCTGCTCTGACCTTCTGGCAGTTCTCTGTCAATGTACTGTTGCAATCATTGTTCGATGATCTTAGGCAAAATTTTGCTTGTGTGTCATATCAATGACATCGTTCTACAGATTGAGCATTCTGTCAGGTCACCTTTCTACGGAATGGGTAGAAATACATATCTCTTCCAGTCAGTTGGCCAAGTACCTGATTTCCAAATTTCCTGGTATAAACACATCAATGCTTTCAGTGCTGCTTCTGCTTTCTGAAGCATTTCAATGGATATTCGTCAATTCCCGGCGCCTGGTATTTGGCTAATGCTTTCAGTGCAATCTGAACTGCTTCCTTCAGCACCAGTGGTTCTTGCACAGACTTTACCTCTTGAAATGGCGGACTGTTGACTAGTTCTTTTTTGGTAGAGTGACTCCATGCCTTATTTCCATCTTTTCTTGATGCATCTGGCATCATTCATTATTTTGTTTATAGAATCTATCAAAATGACAATTCAAGGTTTGAATTTTTTCTTGAGTTCTTTCAGTAGCAGAGATGCTGAAATCTTTTTTTTTTTTTTTTGGTTTTCTAGTCCTAAGTCCTTGCTCATGTCATTATAATATTCTGCTTTGTATCCTTGAGCTGCCCTTTGAAATTTTCTATTCAGCTCCTTGACTTCATTCTTTCTTCCATTTGCTTTAGCGACGACTAGTAGAAAGTTCCAAGTCTCTTCTGACATCCACTTTGATCTTTCTTTCTTTCCTGTCTTTTTAATAACCTTTTGCTTTCTTCATGAATGATGATCTTGATATCCTCCCACAGCTCATCAGATCTTCTCTTATTAATGTTGAATACAGAAAATCACTGTTTGAGGAACTCAGGTGGGATATATTCAAGGCTGTACTTTGACTCTTGTGGATTTGTTTTAATTTTCTTCAGTTTATGCTGAACTTACATATGAGCAATTGATAACTTGTTCCTCAATGACCCCTAGTCTGGTTTTAGTGCCAACCTTGAGCTTCTCCATCATGTTTTCCCACAGATACAATCAACATGATTTTTACATATTCCATTTAGGAATGTCCATGTGTATTCTCACCTTTTGTGTTGTTGAATAAAGGCATTTTAATAATTAAGTCAGTGTTTGACAAAAGTATATCATACCATCTCCAACTTCATTTCTATCACCAAGTCCATATTCTCTAACTAGTGTATGTTCCTCTTTGCTTCCAAATTTTGCATTCCAATCACCAATAACTATCAATGCATCTTGATTGCATATTTGATCAACATCTTGCAATCAATAAAATTCAGTAATGATTGTATTGAATGGATTTCCTTGAAGGCAGATAGATATAATCTGACCACAGATAGCATTGTACTTCATGATGGATTTGGTAAGATCCTTTCTGACAATGAATGTCACATTATTTTTCTTAATTGTGTTACTCATGGTACAGTAATTCATATGACTTTCTCATTCAAAATTATTAATCCAGTCCATTTCATCTCACTATTATCTAGTTTCCCAATCTTCATGCATCCAGTTTAACTTTTGACCACTTGCAATTTTCCTAAATTCATACTTCACACATTCCAAGTTTCAATCTTGAGAAGACTTTTGTAACTGTTTCTCTTTAGCTTGACTTGTGCCCCATCAGCAAATGAAGATCCCAAAGCCTCTACCCCACAGTTTGCAACTGATTCACATCACCATGGTCAACTCCCCTCCAAGAAATTAGCCCATTTTCAGTGACATTTCCAGTGTCCTTGGACTTCATGGGTCCATCTGCCATCAGTGCTTCCAACAAAGTTCTTCTTCCTTTGTTTGAAAATTCTTTGAAACTGTACATAAAGTTTCAGTGGCTTCTTCCTCCTAAATGGAAGCTCTGCTGAAACCTATTTACTTTGAGTGACTCTGTTGGCATTGGAAATACCAGTGCCACAGCTTCCAGCATCACAGTCACACACAAGCCACCACAGTAAGACAAACTGACAGACAATTGGTGGTGTATAGTCAGAGTAAATTCATCAGAGCCTTAATCCATATGTATTTCCCATTCACTTAAAAAAAAAAACTAACTTTAAAATGGGCCAAAAAGGAAATCAGATGATAAGATTTTTCATTTTAACCAAATTTCATTTGCCATAACCCACTTTACCATGCTGTTTAATCACATCCCTCAACTCTGGTCCGAGGGAATCCATGGGAGCCTTACCTTGTCGGGGGACTCTGCAAATGGACTTGGGACCTCCACTGTCATCCGTAGCCTTCTACAAGCCAGGCATTCACAATTTTAGCACTGATACAATTCCATCCTTTGGATTTGGGTTTTATTTTTTACAATTCTTGGATTACACAGGAGGGTGTGCTTCCTCCATGTAGACTTAGTTGACACCTCACTTTAAAGGCTTCTTCTTTGAAGACAGTTTTTACCACCCTAAATGCTATTCTTTCTGATGGTCAGGCACCATCTAGTTTCTTCACTTTTCTATAAGACTCATATCTTCAGTGACCTGTTCATGAGGAGGGTGAGCATCACATTGTGCCATGTCATAAGAACTAATTGGTCTTCAACTGCAGCTAGCATTAAGTTTGATCCGCTAATCCATTCATCTATCTATACTTTATTTATATGTTTCTGGCTCACTTTGGAGATCTTCATCATTTTATATTAAAGGACATTATCAATATAAAGTAATTCTAATGATAGTGTCATTAATTTAGTCAATGGTATAGAATTTAAAACACTATTGAGGAAAAAAATTCTACAGGTATATGCCAGCTACAAATTGGAATGCGTGAGCTGTTGATTGTACAGACTGAACTCTTAAGTGATTGTACATTATTTATACAAAGTATGGTGGTTAGTTATAAAACCACCAGTAAAATTCATTCACAGCAGCAGAACCATACCCACCAGATTAATACATGTCATAAAAGAACAAAGAGGGATTTAAGAGAGTGAGTATATGGTAGTCTCAGGTCATCATTCATTGTGCATACCCAAAGCAAGACATCTGAACCAAAGTCCAATGACTGCCAGTTCTACACCTTTGGGATAGGAATCATCTGCTTCTTCTCACAGTATGGAGATTCAGACTTAATTCTAAAGGGTATAGGTGAGTATGAGGTGAATCCCAATTCACTTAGTAAGGTTTCCACATCTAGTCCTTCAGGTGTGGCCTACTGTGGTAGTTACATAATGTGTTGTCTATTTGGAACTTAAGAGAGAAGGGATTGAGTTCAGCCGGTCAGTCAGGTCACAGCTTAATGACCTCATTTGTAGGAACTAAGGAGATAAATAGTTCACTGAAGGCTGGACACATGCTCACTCCCTGCAAGACACTCCTGTGGACAAAACACATGAAGCTACGCTAGAGCCCTGGAGCTGAAGGAACCAAATGGAGACCTCTGCCAGTGTTGAGATGCTTCCGCTGCTGCTGAATGCACAAGACTTTCCACCCACGGGCCTGTGATATCCTGAATTTTGTGTTATTGTGTGTGTTTTGTGAGTCTGAAGAGGAGTTTATAGATTGTTATTGGACATATGGTTCAATATCGAACTTATGGACATTTTCTAGACTAGGCTGAGATGTTTTCTCAATATTCAATTGATTTTTTTATATAAAACTCTTTCTTATATACATATGCGTGTCCATGAATTTGTTTCTCTAGTGTACCCAAGCTAACACATTATCGTACCGTGGGAGTGGAGTACTAGAGAAACAAATCATAAAGATGGAGAGAGAATGTTTGTTTGACCTCTGCCTCATGGGAGTGTTTCAGTTATTTCTTATGGGGAAAAATTATTCAGAACTCTACTGCATTGCATCTGGACACTCCTTCTAGAAGAGATTAGGGTCAAGGTCCGTAGTTCTACTGTACGGCTATCTTCTGCTTATTATTGTTGATATAATGACTGATAGAAAAGATTATTGGGAAGTATGAAAATAGAGAGTTTGTAAGCCTTGCCTTGAGCCATTACAATTTAAATCTTTAAATGGGTTAGGACCACCTGCAATGAAGACTGAAAAGAGAAGCCCACCCAGTGCTTTGGAACACTCAGGACAATTGCATTCCAATAGACGTTGGGCTTTTTGAATCTTGAAGTAGTGGGTTTTGTCAGAAGCTGGAAAAAAGCTGTCACCCTGAAGAAACTTTCCTCTCTATGACTAAACTGTTAAAGGGAGCTTGTGGTCAAACTGAAATGCTTGCTAGGTGACCACCTGGATCCATTTGTTGAGTGGAGAAATGCAGCAATAAAGAGACGGGTCAAGTCCAGTCACTTACGTCCGTGGAACTGGTTTATAGGAATTAGAAGAGAAGATGAGAGCGAGTTGACTGGTCTGAAGTTCATAACCTAGTTCAAGGGCACTAAGGTTGTTGAGAATTTGTGAAAGAATCCATGGTTTAAAGTCAAGGCAACCAATGGACACTCTGGTGAGGGTAAGTGAGGTGGCCCACATAGAGTTGACCAGAATCCGAATAAGATTTTGGGGCCTGTGAACTCATGGACATTGCTGCTGACTTGATTTGACTTTGCAGACTCACAAGGTTCCAACTGGAATGAAGATTCTTCACGTCAAAGAATATGATTGTCTCTTCATACCACTCGGTTGATGTGAGTGGGCAGTATAGAAATTGGATACACAAAATGGGGAGGATACAGGCACAAAGTGGATGGCTTACACACTTTCATGAGTGGGGGAATATATTCATAGGAATATGCTCATATGGTTATGGTGTAGATATTCACATAAGTATAGGATATTTTTGTTTTGTTCACTTATAGAATGTTATGTTTAAATGAGGGTGGCACACATTGAATTGTATGCATTTTAGTTTTATCCTGTTAAGTAAAGATATTATTTTATTATTGTTTGTTTCAAAATTACATACGACTAAAGAGTTGTGTGAAATGTGTTGACATGGGGTTACATAATCTGTTTCCAATTTGAGACTTACGAGTGAAGGAGTCAAGTTTAGCCTATCAGTCAGGTCACAGCTTGATGACCTTATTTGGAGGCACTAAGGAGATAAATAGCACGCTGGAGGCGTGACACCTGCTCACTCCTGCAAGGCATGTGGAGCTAGAGGCCTGGAACTGAAGAAGCCATGTGGAGACCCCTGCCAGTGTTGAGATGCTTCCACTGCCACTAGATGTGCAAGACTTTCCACCCCCTGGCCTGTGATCTTCCTGCATTCGGGATCATTGCATGTATTTCATGAGTCTGAAGAGGACTATATCAATTGGTATCGGACATATGGATTTGTTCTGGACTGGGCTGAGATATTTTCTCAATATTCAATTGCTGTTTTATATAAAACTCTTTCTTATACACATATGAGTGTCTATGAATTTTGTTTCTCTAGTCTACCCAGACTAGCACACCTATGAAGGAGTTATGCTCCTCTAAAGAAGAGAATCTATAGCATACAGCTTGGGTCACCAAGGTGTTTATAAAAATTAGGTCAAAGTGGTAGAGCAAAGAATATATTACCAGGAATATTCTCCCTTTCTGTTCCATATAAGTATTTTTAAACATCTTTTCCCAATGACAGGTTGGTGTTCCCTGTTTTCCTATTAACAGAAATGTAATTGCCTTCACAGAAATATACATGTGCCCCACCCTGCATCTTGACTTGAATTTTCAGTAAGATTCACTTATCACTGTGGTAGGACTGTCTGTTATTTTGGGATACCGTAGCACAATTTTATATAGCAGCAGTTGAATGGTCAGCTCCTTCACACATCTTGAGATGATGATTTCAGCTGAGGTGTGGGTTAAACACCTCTGTCAAAGTGGTGTTTAAGATGTGCATAGAAAGGGGGTGATATATGGTTCATGGATGCTAGGCAGGCTACTTCATTACTTGGGATCATATTAGAAGATTAGATGACCTGGAAGCAGAATCCTGTCTTCATCTTGGTGTTTGAGTCCAGCAGTGGACTCAAATTTGCCTTTTTGTGATTAACCAACTTCACTTAATCAATATTGTAACTCAAGGCTTGATTTGTTTCTGGAGTTCTTTCAGGTTAAGATGCACTTAGTGTGTTCTTCCCTTTTGGTTTTCTAAATCTAGGTCCTTGCACATATTCATTATATTTGGCTTTGTCTTCTCAAGCTGCCCTTTGAAAATTCATATTCAGCTCTTGGACTTCATCTTGTCTTCCATTTTCTTTCACAATGCTAGAATGAAGAGCAAGTTTCCGGCTTTTCTGACATCCAATTTGATCTTGTCCTTCTTTCCTGTCTTTTGAATGACCTTCTGCTTTCTTCATAAATTATGTTCTTGATGTCTTCCTACAGCTCATCAGGTCTTCTGTAATTAGTGTTCAAAGTAGCAAATCTATTCTTGAGATGCTCTTTAAATTCAGATGGGATAGACAGACATCAGGTTGTATTTTTTTCTCGTGGATTTGTTTTATTTTTCTTCAGCTTTATCCTGAAATTACATATGACCAATTGATGGTCTGTTCCTCAGTAAGTTCCTGGCCTGATTTTAGCTGCTGATATTGAGCTTCTTCATCGTGTCTTCCCACAGATGTTGTCAACTTGATTTATATGTATTCTATATGAAAAGTCCATGTGTATAGTCAACTTTGTGTTGATGAGAAAAGAATTTGCTATGAATAAGTCATTGATTTTGTAAAATCCTATCATGCCATCGCCAGCTTCATTTGTATCAACAAGTCTGTACTTTCCACTGACTGGTCCTTCCTCTTGGTTTCCAACTTTTGCAATCCAATTGCCAATAATAATCGATGCGTCCTGATTTTAAGTATGATCAATTTCCAACTGAAATAGTTGGTAGAATTCTTCAATTTCTTCATCATTAGCTTTTGTGGTTGGTGGATAAATTTGAATACTAGCTGTACTTATTGGATTTCCTTGAAGGTAGATAGATATAATCCTATCACAGACAGCATTTCATTTAATAATTGGTTTTGTAATGTACTTTTTGACAATGAATCCAATGTCATTCCTCTTGATCGTGTTATCTCTGGCATTATAAATCATGTGATTTTCTAATTCCGAAAGGCCAATAGCAGTCCATTTCAGCTCGCCAACACCCAGGATATCAATCTTTATTCATTCCATTTCATTTTTGACCCCTTCCAATTTTCCTAAATTCATACTTTTCACATTCCAAGTTCCAATCATTAGAAGATTTTTGCAACTGTTTCTCATTTTCTTGAGTCATTCCCCATCTGAAAAGGAAGATCTCAAAGGCCTTACTCCCTCAGGGAGTTGTTTTATGTTTTACCTTCTCACTTCAACTCCCTCCGGAAAGCAGCTCCTCTGAAGTCACATTACTTGTGCCCTGGACCCAAGGGGCCCACACTTTGACACTGTGTCTGACAATGTTATACTTTTATTCTTAGGCCTTCATTACCTCACAATATTTCAAAGCCATCTATAAGGTTTTAAATGGATCCTTCCACCCAAGTGAGAATTCAAGCCCTTGTATGTTCTTAGTCTGAAAGATGAAACCTGTTCATTTTTAGAGACCCTGCTGGCATTTTGCAGGGTTGCTTTGAGTCAAAGCTGACTCAATGGAACCTAACAAGCATAACAGCAGCAGCAACCATTGGAACTGAAACCAAGGACACAGCTTCAGCATCAGAGAAACACACAGACCACTGCAATACTACAAATCGACAGATCAAAAATCATGTTCCATTGGGTCATGATGCACAAGACCTCTTTAGAGTATTGAGTAGCAAGGATGCTACTTTGACAACAAAGATATGCCACACCCAAGCCAGGGTATTTTCAATTGCCCTCATATGAAAGTTGACATTGAACAAAGAACACAGAAGAAGAATTGATGCATTTGCATTGTGGTGCTGGATAAAACCATTGAAAGTACCATGGCTACCAAAAGGACAAATTTATCTGTTTTGGAAAAAGTTAGCCTAGTGTGCTCCTTGGAGGCAAAGATGGCAAGATGGCCTCTGACATACTTTGGGCATATTGTCAGGAGAGAACAGTGCCTGGAAAGGGGCCTTCTGTTTGGTAAAGTGGAGGAGCAGTGAAAGGGAAGAAAGCCCTCAGCAGATGGATTGACATTGTGGCTGCAACAATGGGCTCAGGAATAGGAACAATTGCAAAGATGGCCCAGGACCAGGCAGGTTTGGTTTTTTCCTCTTGTGCAGGTCACTACAGGTAAGAACAGACTCAATCAGCACCTAATAACAACAACTTCACTCAACATAGTGGTTTCTAAGTCTCTCCATTTCATGAGGTGTTTCATGGTTTCACCACTGATTTTGAGGGCTGTGTAATATTCCATTTTGTATACATACCAAAGTTTCTTTATCCATTCTTATAAAAAAGGGCATTCAGACTATTTCCAGATTGTTGCTTTTGAGAACTGTGCTGCAATGAACATTAGAGAGCATACGTATGTTTGTGTTCAGTCTCATATTTCTTTGGGGCATACGCCCAGAAAAAGTATGCTGAGAAATATATTTCTATCCCCAATTGTTTTTGCAATGTCGTATGACTTTCCACAATGGTTGTACATATTCAGAAGACCACTAGCAGTGTATTAGAGTTTCTATCTCTCTGCACCCTCTCCAACATTTATTGTTCTCTGTTTTGGCATAGTGATTGGATATATGTTGGGAGAAAGATGGGGTTTTGTACTCCAATAAACAGTTACAGTCTCGGGAACTCACAGGGGCAGTTCAACCCTGTCCAACAGGGTTGTTATATGTCATTATTTACTCAGTGGCAGTGGGTGAGGGCTTTTTTGTCTGTTTATTTGTTTTATTAAACTGGGCTATAGTTCTGGGTGTATCAATAGCCCAATTTAAAAAAACTATTAAAAGTAAATGTTGGAAAGGTTGCAGAGCTGAGAACTCTTCTCCACTGCTAGTGGGCTTGTTTGTGGGTGTATAAGGAGCTCTGGTGGCGTAGTTGTTATACCTTGGGCATCAATCATCAAAGTTAGCAGTTATAAAACACCAGTCACTCTGTGGGAGAAAGATGGGTCTTTCTAGCCCTGTAGAATTAACAGTGTCAGAAGCTCACAGGGGCAATTCTACATTGTCCTTTAGAGTACCTATGAGTTGGCATCAACCCATGGTAGTGAGTTTGGTTTTTTGGTTTGTGGGTATATATGTTGTTTTGTGCCATCAAGTAATTTTGTATGCATAGCCACCCTCTGTACAATAGACACATTCACAGTCCAGTCCTGCACCATTCTCATCATTTTTAGTTTGAATTCATTGCTGCATTATGATAATGATATACGTGGATGTGACTTGCCAAGTATTTTGTCTTGCTTGGATCCACAGTCAATGCTTTGGAAGCAGCCCTCAAAGAATTAAAATACATTGCATTGGGTAAATCCGCTGTACCAGATTTCTTTAAAGTGTTAAAAAGCAAGAATGTTGTATGGAGTAAAATTTATTTTTTTTAAATCATTTTATTGGGGCTCATACAATTCATCACAATCCATATATACATCAATTGTGTAAAGCACACTTATATATTTGTTGCCCTCATCATTCTCAAAATTCGCTTTCCGCTTGGGTTTCCTGGAATTAGCTCCTCATTTTCCTTTTTCCCCTCCCCCTCTCTCTCCACTCCCCCCTCCCTCATGAACCCTTAATTATAAATTAATGAGCCCCTAATAAAATGATTTCAATAATAATAATTTACAAATTATTATTATATCTTATCTTACACTGTCCAGTGTCTCCCTTCACCCAGCCCTCTGCTGCCCATCCCCCAGAGAGGAGGTTATATGTAGATCCTTGTGATCGATTTTCCCTTTCTACCCCCCACCCCCTTCCCTCCCGGTATCGCCACTGTCACCTCTGGTCCTGAGGGGTTCATCTGTCCTAGATTCCCTGTGTTTCCAGTTCCCATCTGTACCGCTGTGCATCCTCTGGTCTAACCAGGTTTGCAAGGTAAAATTGGGATCATGGTAGTTGGGGGGAGGAAGTGTTTAAGAACTAGAGGAGGGTTGTGAGTTTCATTATTGCTATACTGAACCCTGAGTGACTCATCTCCTCCCCACTACCCTTCTGCAAGGTATGTCCAGTTGTCTAGAAATGGGCATTGGGTCCCCATCATGCGCCACCCTCATTGACAAGCATATAATCCCCCCACCCACCCACCTTTGGTGCTTGAAGCCTGGTGCCATCGACCCTTCAGGATCACACATGTTGGTGTGCTGCTTCCATGTGGGCTTTGTTACTTCTGGGCTAGATGGCCGCTTGTTTACTTTCAAGCCCTTAAGTCCCCAGATGCTATAGATCTTGATAGCAGGGCACCACCAGCCTTCTTCACCACACTTACTTATGCACACATTCATCTTCAGCGTTTATGTGGGGAAGGTGATCACACAATGATGGTTTTTGTTTTTTGGTGTCTGCTACCTTATCCCTTCAACACCTCATGTTCACGTAGGCTTTTGTGCTTCTTCTCTGTGGGCTTTGTTGCTTCTGAGCTAGATGGCCGCTTGTTTGCCTTCAAGCCTTTAAGACCCCAGACGCTATATCTTTTGATAGCTGGGCACCATCAGCTTTCTTCACCACATGTCTGTCTTCAGTGATCATGTCGGGAAGGTGGGTATCATGAAATAAGTTTAGCTGAGCAAGGTGCTCTTGTATTAAGGAAACATGCATGAGGAGGCCCAATGTCCACCTGCCACCCTACTACTAAACTTACAAATCTATGCACCTAGGTACTTTTTGCATAGTCTTTCCCAATCACTTGGTGGTAGTAAAAAGGAAACATGAACAGAAGAGTCAGATTAAGAAATTTCACTCCATATATATGCAAAAAGTATGTGTTTTCATTACCAGCCTCACAACCACACCCCCACTCCCTACCACCCCACCACCCTACCTGGATGAGCCATCTTTGAAGCAGCAGCAGAGAGAGAATCCCAGAACATCTTGGAAGAACACATCCAAGATCTCTTTCTGGAACAGCAGAGGCCACTGAGACCAGGTGCATCAGAGACTTCTGGAGAGACTAAGGGGAGTAGCACTGAGACTATGAGGTACCTTCTCCTAATCTGGCCCGAGACTATGGACCCATGGGACAAGTAGGCTGGCGTTCTGACCTTGTGGTTAGCAGCCCAACACAGAACCACTGCACCACTAGGGTTAGGGACTTAAATATTTTTGAAAAAAATACTGACATAGCTATATGAAAGTTTAAAAAAATTTTATAATAGAAGAAACCATAGAAAAAGCTAAGATAAATTGAGAAATATTATTTTCTACATACATAAACTAAATAGAGGCCATATTTGACCTATTTTGGCTATACATGGTGGCCAATGGTCACAAGATGGGCTGAGATCTGCAAGGTCATCAGTTGGAAACTAACAGCTTCTCTGCAGGAGAAAGAGGAGGCTTTCTACTCTAAAGAGTTACAGTCTTCGAAAACTCATAGGACAATTCTACCTGTCCTATAGGATCACTGTGAGTCAGCATCAACTCATAGTGTAGCAGTAGTAATTGAGTATAGCTAAATATACACAGAGCTTTAAATATACACATATATTTATAAATATACAGGGATATACATGATATAGCTCTATATATGATTTAAAGCTATATGTTGGGGTGTATTACTATTTATAAATATATGTAACTACATAATTTATAACACATGTATAGTTATATATATTTTTCTAGTAATAGATGTCTTTGAAGAAGTATGGACAGAGTGTTTCTCAGAGGCAAAGACGGTGAGACTTCATGTTACATACTTTTACCCTGCTGTCCAGAGAAACTAGTCCCTGAAGAAGACATCAGGTTTGGTAAAGTGGAAGGGCAGCAAATAAGACGAAGACCCTCAAGGAGACAGACTGACTCTATGGCAGCAACAATTGGCTCCAGCAATAGGAACAATTGTGAGACTGGTGACAGACCGGACAATGTTTATTTCTGTTGGGCATAAGATCACTATGGGTCAAAACAATAATGATATCTAACAACAAAAACAACAATAATTTATAGTATCACATCCACGATACATACATAACTATCGAACTCACCAGCTGCTCCACTAAAGAAAGATGAGGTTCTTTTCTTGAATAAAGATTGATAGCCTATGAAATTATATGGAACAGTTCTATTCTGTCATAGTTAGACTTGACGACAGTGGGTTTGGGGGTACATATCCCTGGTGCATTACTCACAGGGCTGCTTATAGGATATTAGAAGCCACTCCACAGTCTTAGAATTCCAAAGGGCAGTTCTAATCTATTCCATACAGCTCCTAGGTCTCAGAATTGACTTGCTATCAATGGGTTATCTGATAAATATTGTAAATAGATTGATGCCTCCATATCACCAATGTAAACAAACCCCAAAAGAGGAAAGAAAAATACTTGCGTTTTATCCACCGTACTTTGCAGAGAGATCTTAACTTGTAAGCCTCCTACAGCAGTGCCAACATAAAATCCAGTTATTGTGGTAGCTTCTCCAATGCCTGCAAAATGTATACGGAACCTCAACCAATATAGGAGCTAACTTTGAAACAAAATGATGATAAAAAACTAAGTAACTGAAATAGATACTTCTGAATATTTTCATAGGACATTACCCAAAACATATATTAGAAAAGCTAAGATAATTAAATTTTGTAATTCACTAAACCTTATTTAATTAATGTATTTAATGTAATATGAAAGACATGCTGATATTTTATAAATATATAAGTTCAGTACACCTAAAAAAAGTTCAGTGCACCTTACTTCATTTTAATCTTTGTCAGTAAAGTGTGATGATACTTTGATGGTAACATCATATTTGTATCCTTCACCCACAATGGTGGGAGGTGGCAAAAGTGTCAACTTTTCTGAGATGCATTGATGTACATATTAATTGGTATTTATTAGAGACAAAGTAGAATAAAATGAGATTTGCTGTGCCCTTCAGGAAACACTTATAGCCCACTGGAAATATTCTAAAAGAGGGCAGGGCTAGCTACCATTTTAGTTGCGGGCATGACTTTTCTTATCCTATAAAATAATTATTGTGGTGAAAAATGGGAATATTTCTTTAAAAAATTCTTTTAAATCACCATCATAGTAAGCATATAATTTTTTTAATGTTTTGATGATAAGATAAATTTTTCAGTGATAGATAACCAATATTAATGATTTATCAAGATCAGTATCTATCAAAATATAAGAAAGGGTAAATTCTTCTGAGATGTTTTCCAGTTATTCACTATAGGATATAGTTGTATAAGACATAAATAGGTGATATTATACTGAGTTAATTAAATATCATATATTTTCCTGATAGAATGAGCAAGTTTATCATTTCAATGAACTTTAAGATATGAAAAGGCCCTAAACAATTGAGTTAACATATGTAAAGAGTTTAGAAAGTGATCCTTATTTATAAATTGTGATTATTTTTCATGTCTTACACTGACCAATGTCTCCCTTCACCCACTTTTCTGTTGTCCCTCTCCCAGGGAGGGGGTTATGTGTAGATCATTGTGATCAGTTCCCCTTTTCTCCCCCCACCTTCCCAATACCCTCCTGGTATCACTACTCTCATTATTGGTCCTGAGGGGGTTTATCTGTCCTGGATTCCCTGTGTTTCCAGCTCTTATCTGTACCAACGTACATGCTGGTCTAGCCAGATTTGTAAAGTAGAATTGGGATCATGATAGTGAGGGGTGGAGGGGGAGCATTAAAGAACTAGAGTAAAGTTGTGTGTTGCAATGATGCTACACAAGCTTCCTTGTGACCTTTCAGTAAGAGGATGTCCAATTGTCTACAGATCGGCCTTGGGTCTCCATGCTGCACTCCCCCTCATTCACACTGGGTTTGGGAGGGAGGGAGGGGCTAAAATGAGGGGCTGATATCAAGCTAATACTTGGTATCAAGTAGAAAGAAAATGTTTTGAAAATAATGATGGCAATATATGTATAAATGTGCTTGATACAATTGATGTATGGATTGTTATAAGAGCTGTAAGAGCCCCCAATAAAATGATTTTTAGAAAAGGGATCCTTATTACAAGTTTTCTCACCATGCACAACCTCATATAGAGGTGGGACAAAATCGTTTGCCTTCTCCTTATGGATATATGACAGCCTCCTTCTGTATCCTCAAAGTTTAAGCATACAATTACTCAAGTAATTTTATTAACAATTAGGTTTTCTTCCAAAGACATTGATTTCAGTTTATAGAATTATTATATGTGTGTGTGTTTATATGTGTATTTAGAGGTCTATCTATTCCTCACTTACTGAATATCTCATTATCAAACATTTTGCATTTGTGAACATAGTTAAAGTGTTATGATGTATGTGGAGTAATAAGTAAAGTCAAAGTACAAAGCAAGAGTAATTAATGCTGTTATGCTTAAGTCTGAACCATGACTCCCAGTGTTTTGACAGTTGAGCGATGACAATTTGTCAGCTATGTGATGATGTGCTTCCTTCACTTTGTGCTCTGATGTGGTGATGGTCCATTTACAAGTTATGCCTCTTTTCTCTTAAGATCCTTCTTCCTGACTGCTCCCTCCTGATAACAAGTCCCAAGTAAGTGCGGGGAAGTTTGCCATCCCTACTTCCAAGCGGCATTCCAGCTGTACTTCTTAGAAGAGGGATTTCATTTGTCCATTCTTCTGTTGGTCCATGGAATGTATGCATTATTCTTCATCAACACTATAATTCAAATATAGCCATTCTTCCTCAGTCTGCCTAATTCATTATCCAATTTTTACATACATGCATATGAGACAATTGGAAATACCATAACTTGGGGCAGGTGTACCTTCGACTTCAGAGTAATATCATTGCTTTCAAGCAACTTAAAGAGTTCTTTTGCAGCAGATTTGCATAATGCAATATATCATTTGATTACTTTTTT
>NW_022111373.1:43998974-44000763 GCF_000313985.2 Echinops telfairi | reverse complement strand
AGGATTTGATGACATGTAAGCCTCCAAAGAGATGAGTTGGAAAAATGTTGCCAAGAATGGCATCACAATATTTACAAATATGCTCGATACAATTGATATATAGAATGTTGCAAGACCTGTAAAAGCCACCCAATAAAAAGATTTTTTACAAAAAGAATGGAATCGCAGATTTTACAAATGATTTTAAGTGTAATACAGAGTACTTAGAAGGTGATAAAGTTGTTTCTATTTATTTATTTATTTATTTTAATAAATCATTTTACTGGGGCCTCCAACAGCTCTTATAACAATCCAAACATCAATTGTATCCAGCACATTTATACATATATTGCCATCATCATTTTCCAAACATTTTCTACTTGAGATCTTGGTATCAGTTCTTTTACGCCTTCTGCCCCCCATCCTTTCACCCCTGTGAACCCTTGATAATTCATCAATTATTTTTATTTTCATATTCCACACCATCTACTGTCTCCCTTCCCCCATGTTTCTGTTGTTCATCCCCCTTGGGGTGGGGGGCATTGCATGTTGATCACTGCCATCGGTTACAGCCTTTCTCTCCCCACCTTCCCCCTATCCTCATGGTATTGCTACTCTCATTGGTCATAAGGGGTTTATCCATCCTGGATTCTGTGTGTCGAGAGCTCTTATCTATACTCGTGTACATTCTCTGGTCTAGCCAGATTTGTAAAATAGAACTTGGGCTCATGATAGTGGGGCGGGGAGTGGGGGCAAGCATTAAATAACTAGAGGAATGTTGTGTGTTTCATCGGTGCTATACTTCACCCTGGGTACTGGTTCATCCTTTCCTTGTGAACCTTCTGTGAGAAAATATCTAATTGTCTACAGATGGGCTTTGGGTCTCCATTTCAAACTCCTTCATTCACATCGGTGCTAAGGGTGCTTATTAAAAGTTTTAAATTCACCTTTTTTCTTTTGTTACCCCCTAGTATACCTAGTATTGGAATTACAGGATCATAAGGTAATTGTATTTTTATTTGTTTAAGAAAGGACCATACTGATTTCCATAATGATTATACAATTCTACAATCCCATCAACAGTGTGTGTCTGTTTCAACCCCTCCATATCCTCTCCAGCATTTAGGATTGTTTTGTTTTGTTTTTAATTTTCATAATAGTGTCCATATGTGGTGATATATCATTGCTGTTTTCATGTGTATTTCTTTTATTACTAATGAATGGGAACATTTTTCACATGGTGGTTGTGTCCACCTGAATGTCATCGTTAGTAAATTGTATATTCATGTCTTGTGCCCATTTTTTGATTAGGTTATTTGTATCTTTCTTATGAAGGTGTTATAGTCTTCTATAGATTTCTGAAATTAGCCCATTATCTGTTGTGTCATTTCTAAACATTTTTCCCATGCTGTGTGTTTTCTTTCAATACTTTTGATGAAGTCTTTTTCTGTGTATAAAAAATGTATTTTAAGGAGATCCCAATCCTTTATTTTTGTCTTCTATGATATGAATTTTTTCATTGTGCCTTATATTCGAGCCTGTAAGTTTTTCTTTATTTTTCAGCAATAATCTTTAAGGTTTTAGTGTATGTGCTTAGGTCTTTGATCCATCTTGAGTTTGTATTTTAGGAGGTGTAAGTTCTGGGTGCTGTTTCATTTATTTGCAGGAGGAGATTAATTTTTCCAATAGCATTTATTGAAAAATATTATTCTCACCATTTAATGTGTTTTATTCCTTTATAAAAAATCAGGTGTCTATTCATACTTGTCATCTGGTTTCTTGGCTACTATTAATATGGGCATCAATTAGA
>NW_022111373.1:43995216-43997113 GCF_000313985.2 Echinops telfairi | reverse complement strand
TGTGATCATGAGTTGTCAACAGGAACAGGTATCAGAAGTTCAAACACAAGCAATCAAATTGATGTAAAGAAGTGTAGACAAAGTGGACACCCAAAACCAACCTATACAATAATTGTACAGTCCCTCACAGAAGGGCCACATCAAAGGGATGACAATCCAGAGTGTAGTATAGTACTGATGAAACACATAACTATCCTCTAGTTCTTTAATAGCTCTTCCCCTTACTATTATCATCTGAGTTTTACCCCATTAATCTTGTTTGACCTTCATATATTCATTTGCATAATTAAGATTTTTCAAGCATTAAATCCAAGATAGATAAAGCTTCAGAAATAGTAATGGGAGTAATGATTCCCTGAGAGTACAGGAAGAGGGAGGGGATGGGGCGGGAAGGCGTAGCTGACAGCAATAATAAATGTATAACCCCACTTGAGGGGAATGAATAACAGAATTGTAGATGAACAGATATTGTATGTACTCATGTATAAGCCGAGTTTTTTAGCACATTTTTAAAATGCAGTTTTGGTGGTAAAATTAGGTGATATTCGGCTGATATTCAGGTTGGCTTGTACTCAAGTATATATGGTACATTGGATGGTCTAAACTACAGCAAAAAATAGTAATAAATAATTATTAGAATACTTTTATTGTATAGTCTAGATTCACAAGTGTTTTGATCATCATAAAGACTGATACACATTGGGCTTAATCTAGTCTTAACAGTTTCTGTGTTTTCGTTTGTTTGTTTTGGGGGGTTGTTTTCTCATATTGGAGTTTATCTCAGATGTATTTTGTCATTCAGGTTAACCCTCCTGACTTTTGGTTATATGTTTTTCTGGTTTTCAGTATATGAAACCCAGGATTGATGAGATAGGAAGACAGCAAAATACGAGTTCCTAGGGGCGGGGGGAGGAGGGGCTTTTACAGTGGTGGAGGAGGGAGTTAAAGGGAAGCTGATATCAAGGAGTTAAAGGAGGAAGATAATGTTTTGAAACTGTGGCAGCAATTGTTCAATAGTGTTTTATGTGACTGAACTATGGAATGATATGATATCTGTATTAGTTCCCAATAAAATCTTTGGGGTTTTTTTTTGGGGGGGGGGGGGACTGAATGGGCATAGTGAATGATACAACCCTGATACACATTTTTTTAAGATTTTAAAATCTACAGTTATCCCCCTTTTCTGTTTAAACACTACCTCTTGTCCATAGGTTCTGCTTGAATGCTATTGGGGCTCTAAATTTTTCATTCTTCATAATGGTACTCATAATTTGTTAACAGTTGAATGCCTTTTCATAATCAATAAAACACAGTAAACTTCTGACATTAAAAATGACATTCCTTAATCCTTGTCCTCTTTTGAATCTAGTTATTTCAGCTTGAAAATTGACAGTTTATGGTTGATGTTTGGCTGTAATTCTCTTTAAATTACCTTTAGCACAATTTTGTTTTCATGTCATATTCATATTTTCTGATAATTTGCACATTTCATTGCATCACCTTTTTTTATAATGGGCACAAATATGGATCTCTTCCACTCCGTGGTTCTAGTAGCTGTCTTCCAGATTTATCGGCAACACATACATTTACTCAAGCATCGCAATGTATAGTCTATCAAACCTTGTTGCCTTTGTTTCTCAAATGCCTTTATCCTTCAATGTCAACACTTCTGGATTATAAACAACCTCCTGAAATAGTTTAACACTTACCCATTCTTTTTAATAATGTCTTTGTATATTCCCTCCAACTTCTTTTGATGCTTCATGTATCATTAAATATTTTGCCCAAACAATCCTCGGGTATTCAAACATGTTCCTTTACAGTTTGCTTACTCCAGCTAGGTCTTTCCACATTTCATTGTAACACCTCCCTTACTCTTCTTGAGCAACCCTTTGAA
>NW_022111373.1:43983306-43994862 GCF_000313985.2 Echinops telfairi | reverse complement strand
AATTACAGTGAACTTCTCCATCATCTCTCCATGTACATGGAGTCTATATGATTCCTGTACATTGATCTAGAAAGGTTCATAGGTAGTCATCATTCATATTGATGCACAAGTATTTCTGATGAAGAAGTCATTAATCTTTCAGAATTTTCTCTTGACATCTTTGGTGTTATGTCTAACACTAATGTCATTTTCAATCAGCTGATCGTATTTATTTCCAACTTGTATCATCCCAATCACCAGTAATTATGAATGCATCTTGATTCCATATTTGATAACTTTCAGGCAGCAGAAGTTGGTAGAAATACCAATTTCCCTACTTTGGCATTAGTGATTAATCTACCTTGTAGACATAGCGATATTATAATATCACTAATGGTAAAGTACTTCAATATATATCTTGAAGTGCCCTTTCTGATGATGAATGTAGTTTGCCATTTCATCACAGCAGTGACCAACGCTGGTACATTTCAGCTCATTAGTGCCTAGGATATCTGGAGGTGTAGTGGTTACATACATGTTGGCTGCTAAACACAAGGTCGGCAGTTTGAAACCACCAGCCAGTCTGAGGAAAAAAATATGAAGGTTTCTACTCCTGTAAAGAGTTACAGTCTCAGAAACCCACAGATGCAGTTCCACTCTTCATTATAGGGTCACTATGAGTCAGAGTTAACGAGAGCAGTGACTACTAATTCTTGAAATGCCTAGGATATCCATTTTTATCTTTAATTTAGAGTTTAAAACTTCTGATTCTCTTGATTCATAGTGATTCACTTCTTTGTAAATTCCACATTCTGATTACAAATGAAGGCTTATAGCTTTTTAATCTCATTTTCAGTCATGACATCAGTAAATGAAATTCCCTAAAGTGTTACTCCATCCAAGGCCCTGGAGTCCACTTTACTTTGAAGCTGTAACTCTTCCTAAGCTGTATTTTAAGTGTTTTCCTACCTTCAGGGCTCTTCTGATAGTTTATGTAAGACAATAAGGTTTTAACTGGCTATTTCTTTTCCCCAGAGTAACATGGATTCTCCATTGTATGACAGGATTCATTTCCAATGATTTTGTTCTGATGTAAGTTCAATAATTCATTTCTTCACTATTATTATATTTTATTAATAGTATATTTATAAATATTATTTGTCTCTGAGGGTTGAAAACATTATATACAGACTTACACAAAATTTTAATTCATACATAAAACAAACACAAATCGAAAACCCATTCCAAGACTGAAGGCTTGAATAATATCTACATGTTGTTAGCTGTCGGGGCAACTCCACTTGATCATCTGAAATATCTTTGAGCATGAGAACGGTGTTTCTTTTCAGAAAATGAGTGGTAGTTAACTATATAGTCTTCCTTTCACTTCCTGCACATATTTTGAGGTAAAATCTCATTTCTTTTCTGAATTCTGCCTATCCATTTTAGCAAAGTGACTGGTGGTTGGGGTCCATATTCTTAAACAATTGAAACCTTTGTTTTAGTTTGGAAAAGTGAATCCATGTAGCAGTGTTTTGATTAGTAAATCATCTGTGCCCTGCACTATTGCATGTAGAACATGTTACTAATAATAAGGTGTGCAAAAAGAGAAAAGGAAAACTGATGGCACAACGGTAACTTGAATTCATAAGGATTGCCTCAGAGCATGGTATTTTCCCTTCTAGTTTAGAATTTCCACTGAAACATATCCACAATGGGAGAGTCTGCCATTATACGACATACATTTCGGCATGGTAATAAGCTACCAAAGTACAACAAACTGACACATGGGGTTGTTTTTGTTGTTGCAAAGTGCCATCCAGTTTTAGTGAACCTATGCACAGCAGAAGGAAATACTGTCCTATTTTGTACCATCCTCACAATTGTTCTTATGTTTGAGTGCATTGTTGAAGTTACTGTGTTCATCTATCTTGTCCTTGACCTTCCTCTTTTTCATTGCTCCTCCACTCTATCAAGTATGATCATTCCTAAGGGACTGGTCTCTCTTGAAAATATGTCCAAGACAGACGTGGTGGTTCTTTGGGCAGTCCGTGGAATTTTCAATATTCTTCACCAGCACCAGAATTCAAACACAGCTATTTGTTTTTGTCTTCTTTATTCAATGTCCACATTACACATGCAGATATAAATAGTAATATACATGTATATATATTTCAAAAAGTTCAAAGACAAAAGAATTAAATGGTAATCAAATTTTCCCATACACTGTGAAATACATATAAATGAATATATATAGCAGAGAATGGTTTTTACCTCTTAAGAAAGTGTGTGTGTGTCTTTTCCCCCCTAAATCTATAAATTTTCAGTGATTCACAGATATCTGTTCAAAATTAACAAAATTCTTCAAAATCATGAAGCTCAATGTAAGCATTTCAGTTATCATTTATTACAGATGTATCATACAGGCTAATAGTCTAAATAAACTCACCACAATAGAAAGTTCAATAATAATTTAAAGTGGATCAGTCATATTAGAGAGAGAAGAAAGTTTTAACTTGCCCAGTAAGGTACCAGTTGAGTATGTCTCACAGTTGTCATCAATAAAAGTTCTTCCAAGGATATAAAGAGGCACTACTGCTATTCCCATCAGACTGAGCCCAATTACGAAGAAATAGACATAATTTCTGTAGAATGGTAATGTGGCGTCCGGGCAAGGTTCAACAATTTTCGTTGGATGACAAATATCTTTAGAAAAAAATAATAAACTATTTTAATTTGCATATTGAATTAAACAGTTAAACAATCATAAAACAAACAATGTCCTTTATCAAAATATTTTATACTTTAAGAGTATTTACATATTTTTTCGTTAATTAACATTTCATTTACAGTAAATCTTGTAATTTTACAATCAGTTCTCAAAAGTTTGCTATGATCAAAGAAAATGTGTGGCAAGACTGGAAAAGATATATTTATGAAAGCCAAAATAGAATATGAGCATGAAATATTATAGTTTTGTTTTGAATCACAAGAAAGATTTAAACTATTTGGAATGCAGATGTATAAAAACAGAAATCCCTTGATGAAAAGGCTACACTATTTCTAGTCCTACATAAGTGCTATCAAATAGTGGTCAGTATTTCTAATATGTATCAAGCAGTATTTGTTAATTTTTCATTCTTTCTAGAATGTTGGAAAAGATAGAAACAACACATCATAAGCATGCTTTGTCAACACACATGATAAACATTTATATGTGCACATGTGTATGCATGCACTTGGAAAAATTATCTTAAATTTTTTCACTGTCTTGCAGATTCCAAGATAAGTAAATGTATTCCAACACTTCTGGAAGCCTATGCATTACAAGTACCTGACACAATAGTGCCAGAAATAGTGCTATGAAGTTGCAAATAGCCTTTATATAGTGTGAGTAATGAGAATATGGTGGTATAAATCAGGGAGGTGGGGAGGAATGAACATTTGGAAGAAAAAAACCAATGTTTTATTATTTGAAGTACTGAGTCATGGGGAGACCCTGTATTGACATGGTATAAGTTAGAAAAGGTGTGACCCTATGTTTCATTTGTGTATATGTGTGCATGCTGAACTGATAATACTATGATTAATTTAAAAACATTGTTGTAAGCATAAGGAAGGAAATACCAAAGATTCAAAATGCATGTAAGGTTTATGCTATGCCTGAAGTGGCTCAAAGAAATACAATTCAATACAATAATGATCCTAAAGTATTCTCTTTTCCTTCTTAGGCCCATCTCTTACATGAAAGACCTTCTTAAATCCCATCTCTTAAGTGAAACCATGTATGATCATGAAAAACTGCAACACTGGCATATACGTTTATTAGAAAACTAAAGTAATTAAATACTTCAGTAAACTTAGTTATATAGGTAAGAGGGATTAATGGATACGTAGAGAGATGGACAAAGCACAGTCTGTTACTATATGTTCTTTGAACTAGTTATTTAAATGAAAGTTGATTTGATGTATGACAGTATATTTAAAGTCTTACCTTCAAATATTATATTAAATTTATATCTTCTAGCATTGATATATGGAAAAGAAAAAAATAGTGATCCTGCTCCTACTAACAAGGAGGAAAATGCAAGCCATCTTGGTCTGTGTCCTCTCCCTCCGTAATATGATATAAATAATACTCCCAGACAAAATGAAATTTCATAGACAAATGACAATATGAATTTTTCAGCGAATATCAGCTGATGCTCCTTCATAAAATAAGAAATGTTCAGCTTTGCAAGACCATATATAAATCCTAAAATGTAAAAGAGAAAGCAATCATGTACATTTTAATAGATCACCTTAATTATAAATTAAAACTTAAGTTATACTGACAAGCTTATTTGCATTGTTCTTATTGTTTAAGACTCCTAAGTAAATAGAAGTTCATTCTCTAAAACTCTAATAATCCTTGTCACTGCAAAATGTCCTCAAATCAAGTATGGCTCATAATTACTCCACGTGTGAGAAAATGTAACTGTGATCTACAGCATTTTCAGGAGCTGCCATCCTCTGGAAATAAATAACCAGGATGTCTTCAAAAGCTCCTCTGGGTGAATTCAAATAGCCCCAAGTTTAGTTAGTAGCAAGCCCTGTCTATTTGCACAGCTCAAAATCTCCTAATAGTTCTCAATTCCTATAAAATACTTGCTAATTTAATATTTTAAATTATCATTTAACAACTACATCTAGAGTAATTTACTGAATAATAATTGTTTGAATAATTTTATTTATCACTGATCCATGTTTTCATGTATTATATTTTGATTATAAAAAATAATAGACTGAATTTTTATCAAATGGCATAGTCAAGTTTTGTGTTAACTTGGCTGGACCAGGTTTCTTCCTTGTTATTGTTGTTATTTGTCATCAAGTTGGTCCAGACTCATAGCAATACTATGTGCCATCCTCACAATTGTTCTTAGATCTGAGCTGATGGATAAAGCCACTGTGCTGAACCATCTTGTCAAGGGTCTTCCTCTTTTCCACTACCTTTCTACTCTACCATGCATGATATCCTTCTCCAAGGACTAGTCTCTCCCGACAACATGTCCAAACTACCAGATAAAGTCTTGTCCTCCTTTCCTCTAAGGAGCTTTCTGGCTGTACATCTTCCAGTCTAAATTTGTATTGAAAGTCCAAGGTGCTTTCAATATTTTTCATAAACACCATACATCAAATGCACAGAATATTTTCAGTCTTCCTGTCTCAAAGTCCGACTTTCACATGCTTATGAAATGATTGAAAACACCATGGCTGCAAGTACTGCTGTGTGGACTAATTAGCTATTGTATTTCTTTGTGCTGTATACATCTGTATCTATATTCATATCTATATCTTTATCATCCATATCCACATCCATATCTATGTCTTTATCTATAAATATATCTAGATCTAGTTCTACATCAATATCATTTCTATCTATGTCTATATAAAATCCTAAGTGTCCTGGTTTTGTTTCTCTAGAGAACCCTGTCTAACACACTCCTTTTTAAGAAGACTCTATGGGAGAACTTATTACCTCTGTTGGATCTGGATCCTGCATATGATTCATGAACCTCTTGCCTTAGTGCCTGCTGTTGCAAGGAACACTGGATTCATTCAGCTCAGCATCCACCACACTGTGGGCTTTCTGCTTCATCAACCTAGCCAACTATATAGGCCAGGTTAAGCCCCCAGCTAAGTTCTGACTAACAGACTTGACCCGGACTAGATTTATCCAGTCTAGATTTACTTGCTTCTGCAACTGTGTGAGACATTTATTGATATAAATTTCTCTCTATGTATAGACACACACACACACATAAGAATCTGGTTTTACTTCTCTAGAGAATCCAACAAACACATCTATAACACAAAGTAGGAAATAAAGTATTATACAAATAATTGAAGTTTTCTATATACTCCCCAAACATATTCTTCTCCTTTTCCGTAACTGTTTAATATAGTTGCTATTTACCATTCCTTGCCTTTTTAATACATTGATAACAATGCATTCATGATGCATCCTCATATTGTTTGCAATATTATTCAGCAATCAATGAGTGCTGTATGCATTCCTATCACTCAGCAACCAACTTTGAGAAAAATATCGGTTTCAATTATAAAACAATAATATATGAGAAGCTTAGTTGGCATAGTGGTTACATGTTTGATAAATGCAAAGTTGGAAATTCAAAGCCACCAGCTGCTCCTGAAAAAAGACCATGGGGAATTCTACTCCCCATAAAGAAGTACAGGCTCGAAAACTTACAGGGCCAGTTCCACCCTTTTGTTATAGGTTGGAATTGACTCGGTGGCAATGAATTTGCTTGTTTGGAGAGATTGATTACAATGTTTGTTGAGTGAAAGGAGAAAATGGTTATGATTAAAAAATCATGACATAGGTGTGTCTTGTTCAAGATGGATGAATAATCCCACGAAGACTGAATCCCTCTCCCACAATTAGAAGGAAAATGTCAAAAATGAACAAACTGGGTGCAAGAGGTCATGGAGAATGACTCAATAGATAAATAACCCAACTCCTGCCCCACCCCCACTCCAAGGTCCAGAGATGGTCAGAGTGGCAGAGTTGAAGAGGAAAGGGTAAATGGGTCTACTAGATTCCTAGCCCTCTCTCTCAACAAACTAACCTGCTGATCTTCCAGTAGACTTGGGTGACCTTTTAACTTCCCAACTGGTGTGTACTCTTACAAATGATCTCCAAGATTTAGCATGTGGCCTCCTCATTCGTTAGCATATGAGCTCCCCTTTGATGGTACGAGAGTCGCATGGCATGGGCTCAGATGGCTCCCCCAACTGCCTCAAATCCTGGCCCTAGCACCAGCTGACTTGATCACCCAGGCCTTCTCACAACCTCAACCCCAGACAACATACCACTTATACCACCCTAGATCACCCAGCGCAATAATCACTCTCTCCCCTGAGGCTCTATAAGAGATGACCTTTCCCTGGGAAAGTGTCTGACACAGCTACCTCCTTTCATCCCCTCTCTGAGACTGCCATCACCTAAACAGAGTGAGTGTCACCCCATCCAACCTTGGCTGTTGGAACGCCACTCTTTCAGGACAGCCAGCTACAGTAAGTCCCATTCTACCTCCCTAATTACAAGATCTCTGGACTCATAATTCTCACAGCCTACTTGACATGCTCACTTCTAGTCAGGTGTCTGCCTAAGTCTATCCTTGCCAGTCCATGCACACAACTGACAGACTCTAGGCACTGCTTCCAACTACTCAACTTTTCTCTCTTCCTTGCACATTCTTGAATTCTTTAGGGAAGAGTCTAGCCCCCTGGGGTTTGTATTTCTTTTCCTCATTTAAATAAAAATCTTTCACTATTTTTCTAATTTTTTAATAGTCAGTACTTTCACACTCTCCAATAAAAATATTTTTTCTTCCTTTTCTACAATCCTTAAGTCATCAATACTATCATCTTTCCATCAGCAGGGCATTTAGACCGTCGCGGGCCCTTCAGAGCAATCACTAGGAGTGCACATGCCTCCTACCCTCCCCACTGGGCCAGCCCAATAAAAGGTGAACGACTCTTCTACTTCCTCCCTGATCCTTCTTAGACACCTCAACATCTTGAAAGGAGTAACCCCCGCTCTCTACACACCCACTTATCCCTGAACTGCCCTGAGTAACTTCCCCCGATCTTGACTCTTCACTCAATCCCCTCACACCAGGCCTCTGTTGAGCCTAAACATATTCCAGACAATTCAAACACTCAAACAGGTAGAGTCACACCCCCAGAGGCACTAACTTCAACTGCTCAACAGGTTCTCACCCTTTGTACTTCCAGCCTAGATTCTAAATCCATCCAAATGTCTCACTCTACTCCTGTAAACCCACCTTTCTCTCACCCACATGAGCTACTATTTTCCTATGCAGAGCTTAGATTCTAATCAAACACCAACGGATCATCCCTTTTGTCTCATTTGTCTTTTTCTTTTCTTCCCAACAAAAACTTGCACTACGTTTATACTTATTTTTCAATCAGTATTACCCTTTCTTTTGTCCTTTCAAAATAAGAATTAAAATAATTCTTAAACTAGTACAAATGAATAAATGGCTGAATTCATCCATTAGATGACTCGGGACACAATTTCAGTCTTTCCATATTTAAACTTCTAAACCAAATCAGTACCAGCTGTAGCATCATATTTTTGCCTAACAGAATTTAATGATCATATTAAAAACCAAAAATATCTTTAGATTTAATCCCCTAAGTAGGGAGACACAGAGTCAACATATTCATTGCAGGATAATGTTAATTTTTCTTTTAGTTCAGTCATGAACAGAATACATGGAGGATGTATTTTATGGGTGCATTTTTAAAACAAAGGCTTTACCATAGGCTATATGCACAATCTGGGCGGGTTCTGCTCCTATCTTAAACAGCTGTTTTTTCACTGGATCCTCTGGCCACATGGTCCTCAGGGAGATAGCACTGGAGGGGCAGCTTGTTGTTGTTGTTGTTGTTCTTGTTGTTCTTGTTAGGTTCCATAGGGTAGGGTCGGACTCATCATGACTCTATGCACAACAGAACTAAACACAGCACACTCCTGCACCATCCTCATAATTATTCCCTTTGCCTGAGCCCCTTGATGCAGTCCATGTGTCAATCATCTCTTTGAAGGCCTTCCCCTTTTTCACTGTCCCTCCACTTTGCCAAACATGATGTCTTCTCCAGGTATTGGTCTCTCCTGATAATATGCCCAAAGTGTTTAGGAAGTTTTGCCATTCTTGCCTTTAAGGAGAACTCTGGCTTTACTTTTTCTGATACAGATCTATTTTCCCTTTCAGCATTCCATGGTACTTCAATATTCTTCTCCAGAATCACAATTCAAGTGTATCTATTTTTCTAAAGTCTTCCTTATTGAACGTTTAACTTTCACATGCGTGTGATGCAGTGGAGAATACCATGGCTTGAGTTAGGAGTACCTTAGTCCTCAAAGAAGCATCCTTGCTCTTCAGTACTCAAAATAGGTCTTGTGCAGATTTACATAATGAAATATGTCATTTGAACTCTGGACTGCTGTTTCCATGAGCATTGATTGTTAATTCAAGTAAAGCAAATTCCTTGACAACTTCAACATTTTCTCCATTTATCATGATTTTACCTTTTGGTACAGTGATGAGAATTTCAGTCTCCCTGACATTGAGAGGTAATCCATACTGAAGGCAGTATGGATTAATTAGCTTAATCTTCATTAGCAAGTATTTCAATTCCTCCTCACTTTCAGCAAGCAAGGTTGCACCATCTGTATACAGCAGGCTAATCCTGATGCTAAACTCCTCTTTATATAATCCACTTTGTCTGATGTGTGCATATAGATTAAGCAAGTATGGTGAGAGAATACAACCCTAATGCACACTTTTCCTGAATAAGAAACCACAACCCAGCAATATGCTGCTTACAAAAATCACATCTCAGAAACAAATATATGAACAGATTAAAAATTAAAGGCTGGACAAAAGCATACTAAGCAAATGGCAACCATAAAGAGCAGGTGTTTAAATATTAATGTATCAAAAAACAGACATCAAACCCAATTTAATGAGAGACAATAGATTCCTCAATGATTAAAGAAACAATAGGTCAAGAAGATACAATTATAGAAGCCATATATGAACAAAATCTTACATAATTGAAGAGGGAGTTAAAGAGCTCAACCATAATTGCAGATGATTTCAATACAGCACTCTACAGGAAAAATATAACATGAAGAAAGAAACTCAATAGAGACAAAAGGTAGTTCAACAATGCAATCAATAAACTTGATTTCCTAGAAGCTTCATCCAACAAGAACACTGTATGTGTTCTTCTCCAGTGCACATGGAACATTTTCAAGAACAAGCCACAGATTAGGCCATAGACTATGCCTTGATGAATTTTTAAAAATTGAGAGTCTACGATCTACTTTTCCAGAGAGCAACGCTATCAAACTAGGAATAAACAATGAAAAGAACAGGAGCATAATGACAAACACATATAGATTGAAAAACACAATACTCAAAAACAACTGGGTAATAAATCAAATAAGAGAAGAAATAAACTAATTCCTTGAAACAAGCACGAACAATAGCACAACTTCTCAAAACTTTTGATAAGGACACAGGAAATGGCATATCAGAGTCATTTTACAGCAATCAATTCACACATGACAAGAGAGGAGAAATCCCACATCAACCCCCTAGCACAGTAACTTCAAAACCTGGAGCAAGGGCAACAAAATGATGCCTCCAATGAAAAAGAAAAGAAATAATAATAATCAGAGTAAAAATAAATGAAGTGGAATTACTTATTCTTTTTAAATAGGAAAAATTCAATAAGAAAAGAAGCTTGTTCTAAGGAATTAACAATACAGACATACTTCAGACAAACCTAACAAAGGAAAAAAAGAAAAGATGCAAATACCTAGAGTAAGAGATGAGAATGGTGACATCAAAACAGATCCAAATAAAATAAAAATAATAACATATTACAATAAAAAATTATATTCCAACACATTTGATAACCCGGAAAAATAACTAGAAATATACATAATCCACTGAAATGATTGCAGGCAGATAATGAAAACATCATCGGGCCCATTATAAATAAATTGAGGTTATTGAAAATTTTCAACAAAGAAAAGCCCCAAATCAGATGGCTTCATAGAGGAATTCTAACAAGATTTTAGTGAAATACAACACAATTCTATTCCAATACTACACAAACTATTCCATAATATAGAAAAAAGACAACAAACTCCCAAACTCATTCCATGAAGCAAACATTATCCTGATTTCAAAACCAGGCAAAAACACCACAAGATAGGAAACGATAGACCAATATCTCTCATGAAGACAGACATAAAAGTCCTCAACAAAATTCTGGCCAATAAAATCCAAGTACATATCAAAAAATAATTCACTGTGACCACATGAGATTCATATCAGGTATGCAGGAATGGTTCAACATTCAAAAAGCAATCAATGTAATTCACCAGATAAACAAGGCAAAGAGCAAAAACCATATGATCACATCAATAGATACCCAAAAAAGGCATTTAACAATATCTAACAGCCATTTCTGATTAATGCACTAAACAGAATAAGATTATCCTCAAAATAACAAAAACCATATATGAAAACTCAACAGTAAAAATCATGTTCAATGGAGAAAAACTAGAAACATTTCCTCTGAAAACAGGGACCAGACAAGGATGCCAAGGTGTCTAGAGAAACAAATCTATGCCACTCATCTCTGTATAAAAAAGAGCTTTTTATCAAAATTCAATTACTTATCAAGAAGGCATTCCAATTGAGTCCATGCCAAATCCATAAGTCCAATATTACTCCATAAGTCCCTCTTCAGCCTCACAGAGCCATCCATATGCAATGATGCAGAATAAAGGAAGATCAGAGGTTGGTGGGTGAAGAGTCTCATGGATCAAGGATAGTAGAACTATGGCAGGGCACTGGCAGCTCTCTGGATCATTTACAAAATCCCAGCAAGCAAAAGGTGAAGGAACAGAGAGAGGGTTTTTTTCCAGTTTACCCCCAGATATAAGAAGGCCACACACCCAAG
>NW_022111373.1:43957748-43983206 GCF_000313985.2 Echinops telfairi | reverse complement strand
ATACATTTTTAAGTTGGTTTATAAAAATTATCTCACTATCATAAAGCCATCACCACTCTTATTCAACAATGCACTGAAAGTCTTAGCCAGAAGTATCAGACAACAATATGGAATCAAGGGAATATAACTAGGCAAAGACGTGAAATTCTTGCTATTTGCAGACCATATGGTGCTATATATAAAGAACCAAAAGTTCTCCACACAAAGCTTGCTGGAATGACTCATGAATTATGGCAAAATAACAAGATACCAAATTAACAAGCAGAAATCAATTGGTTTTTTTGTGTGTAGCAATGAAGACAGCTCTGAAAAAGTTATTAGGAAAAAAATACCATTCACAATAATAGAACAAAAAAAATAAATACTTTTGAATAAACCTAATCAAAGAAACAAAAGACCTGTACAGAGAAAACTACAGAACATGATTACAAGGAACCAATTAAAAATAAAGAAAGAAAGAAACTTACATAAATGGAAGAATATCTCATTTCATGGATACGCCAACTTAATGTTGTGAAAATACCAATATGATATAAAGCAATCTGCAGATACAATACAATTCCCATCTAAATCCCAAATGCATCCTTTAAAGAAATGAAAAGACTAATTACCAGCCCCATATGGAGAGGAAATACCCTGGATAAGCAAAGAACTTCTTAAAAAGAAGAACCAAATAGGAGGCCTCACACCATCTGTCTTCAAAACCTACTACATAGCCACGGTAGACAAAACAGCCTGCTGCTGCTACACTGATAGATGCATAGACCCATGGAACAGAACAGAAATCCCAGAAGTAAATGCATCAGCCTACAGGCAACAGATCTTCAACAAAAGACGCAAAACTATCAAATGGGATAAAGAAAACCTGTTCAACAAATGGTATCGGATAAGTTGGATATCCAAATGCAGAATAATGAAACAGTACCAGGAGTTCTCCCCATGCACAAAAATGAACCCAAGATGGATCAAAGGGCTAACTGGAAACCCCCAAATTATCAGAATCCTCAATGAGAAACCTGTAACAAACTTAAGGGCCTTAATGCAGGGCATACATACACTACAAAAAGTATAATAAAGGAAGTGCATACAATAGAAGACAAAATAGACGAATGAGACCTGCTAAATTCGAATTGCTTATGCACATCAAAAGATTTCATCAAAAGAGTAAAATGTGAGCCCACAGATGGGGAAAATTTTTACCAAGGACACAACCAAGAAAGGTGTTTCCTACGTTTGAGCCAATTGTTGCAGTCACTGTGTCCATCCAGCTTGTCAAGGGTCTTGTTCTTTTCACTACCCATTCAACTTTACCTGGAGGCCCAGTGGAGTACTGGTTATGGGTTGGGCTGGGCTCCGCACACTCAGTTGGGCAGTTTGAAACCACCAGCAGCTGCACAGGACAAAGACTGGATTTTCTGTTGCCATAAGTTATAGGCTTGGAAACTCACAGAGGGTCACTATGAGTCAGCATTGACTTGATGACAGTGAGTTTGGTTTGGTTTTGATTCAAATTTCCCAAGTATGATGTCCTTTTTCAGTGACTGGCTTTTCCTGATAACATGTTCAAAGTACATGAGATGAAATCTTTCCACCCTTGCCTTGAAGGAGCATTCTAGCTATACTTATTTCGAGACATATCTGTTTATTCCTTTTGCAGACCATGGTACTTTTAATATTCTTCACCAACACCATGGATCAAATGCCCAGACTTTTCATTGGTATTCCTTATTCATTGTCCAACTTTCACGTAGATAGGAAGCAATGAAAGTTACCATGGCTTGGATCAAGCACACCTATTCACAGTAATATCCTTGCTTGTCAATGCTATAGAGATCTTGTGCATCAGATATACTTAATGTAATGTGTTGGTTCGCCTGTTGATAGATGCTTCCATGAGCATTGATTATGGAACAAGAAAAGATAAAGTCCTTGACAATTTAAATCTCCTCTCCATTTATCACGGACTTATGTACTGGTCAATTTGTGAGGATTTGGGTTTTGTTTACATTGAGTTGTAATCCATACTGTGATCTTTTATCTTCATCAGAAAGTGCTTTGAATTCTCCTCACTCCCAGCAACCAAGGTTGTGTCATCTGCATATCGAAGGTTGGTAATGATTCTTCATCCAATTTTGATGTAGCATTCTTCTTCATATAGACCAGCATCTCTGATTTTTGTTCAGCATACAAACTGAATAAGTACAGTGAAGGGATACTACCTTGATAGATAACTTTGTTGATTTTAAACCATCCAGTATTTATTGCTGTATTTATACTATTGGTTCTTAATCCTTGTATAGGTTCATAAGGAGAATAAAGTATTCTGTAATTGACATTCTTCTCAAGGCTATCAACTGTTTGTTATGATCCACACAGTCAAGTGCCTTTGCATAGGCAACTAAAAAAAAATAGACATCTACTTTGAGCAAAGATCCATCTGATATCAGCAATGATATCCCTGGTTCAACATACTCCTCAGAATCTAGTCTGAACCTCTTACAGCCTCATCAATGTATTAATGCAACTGCTGTAGGAAGACCTTAAGCAAAATGTTACTTGTATGTGATATAAATTATACTGTTCTATAATGTGAGCATTCTGTTGGGTCACCTTCCTTTTACATGAGCAAAATTATGGTTCTCTTCCAATAAATTGGTCAAGTAGCTACCTATCAAATATTTTGGCATAGACAGGTGAGTTCCTCCAATGCTTCATCAGCTTGTTCAAACATTTCAACTGATAATACATGTGGCTAATGCTTTCAGTGCACTTGAATTTCTTCCTTCCACACTATTGGTTCTTTATCATATGTGACCTCCTGAACTGGTGGAATGTCTACTAGTTCTTTTTGGTATGGTGACTCTGTATTTTTCTATCTGGTTTTGATATATCCTATATCATGCAGGATTGTTCTCAGAGAACAATCCATGGTACTGAAGGCCTGAATGCCTCCTCAGTTCTTTCAAGTTTTCAATTTCAAATTTTCAATCTTTCAACTCTCTGAGTTCTTTCCGTTTTTCAATCTTTCAAGTTTTCAATATTGCCGCTTAAAGCTTGAATTCTCTCTGAGCTCTTTCAATTGAAGATATGCTGAGTAGGTTCATCCCTTTTGGCTTTCTAATTCTAGATCTTTACACATTTCATAATAAAATTTGGCTTTATCTTCTCAAGCTGCCCTTAGAAAAATTCAATTAAGCATAAAGTTCAATATCCTATGTATTAGTGAGCTGAAATGAACGGACAAAGATCATTTTCAATGAGAAAAAGCATATGCTTGACCATGCCAGAAATAATAAAATCAAAATTAATAGCATGACATTCATTATCAAAAGGACATTCCAAACCCGATCATGAAGTACAATGCTGTTTGTGAAAGGGTTAAATCTATACATTTTCAAGGAAATCCAATCAAAACAAGTATTATTCAAATGTATGCATCAACCACAAAAAGTAGTGATGAAGAAATAGGATATTTCTAACAACACAGTCAAATGTGAAATCAAGATGCAATGATAATTCTTGGTGAATAGAATGCAAAAGTTAGAAATGATGAGGAAAAAACTGGTTAGAACATATAGACTTGCTGATAGAAATGGAGCTTGAGATCGAATGATAGAATTTTGCAAGATCAATGACTTGTTCATAGGAAATACTTGTTTTCAACAATACAAATGGCAGGTATGCACATGAACTTCTCCAGGGGAATAGTTAGAAATCAAATTGAATACATTTGTGGGAATAGACAATGGAGAAGCTCAATATCAACAGCTACAATGAGACCAGGGCATGATTGTGGAAGAAGCCAACAATTGCTCATCTGGAAGTTCAGGATGAAGCCGAAGAAAATGAAAACAGGTCCACAAGAGTCAAAATACCATCTTGGGACTATCCCACCTGAACTTCAAGAACCAATTTGTAATATTGAACACTAATGACAGAAGACCTGATGAACTGCCGGAGGACATCAAACCATCATTAAGAAAGAAAGCAAAAAGTTATTAAAACCCAGTAAAGAAAGAAAATATCTAAGTGGATGTCAGAATACTCTAAAACACACTCTTAATCACAGAGTAGCTAAAGCAAATGGAAGAATATATGAAGTCAAAGAGCTGAACTGAAATTTTCAAAGGCAGCCTGAGAAGACAAAGACAAATATTATAATAAAATGTACAAAGACTGAAAGCATCCAAAGAAGATGGAAATAATACATAGTCACTGTACCAAAAAGAACTAGGTAACTTTTCACCATTTCAGGAGGGAGCATATGGGTAAGAAGTAACAGTGCTGAAAAAAGAAGTTCAAGATGCACTGAAAGCATTAGCCAAAAAGTAGGATCTAGAATTGCTGGAATATTAATCAGAATGTTTGGGGGGGGGAAGCCTTGATAAACCACTAGAAACTTTTCACTCATCGATGCCAAGATATCTAGAAGACAGCTACTTGGTCAACTGACTGGAAGAGATCCATATTTGTGTCCATTTCCAAAAAGGTGACTCAAAAGGATGTTCAAACTATAGAACAATATCATTAATAATATATGCATGTAAACTTTTGCTGAATTTGTCCATTAAAATGTGCAGCAGTACATGGACAGGGAGCTGCCATAGGTTCAGGTAAAATTCAGTAGAAGGTGCGAAGTAAGGAATATTATTACTGATATCAGATGGGGCCTTTTTCAAAAATCAGTTTTCTATATGTGGATGTTTTTATTTCTAGGTTTTCTGTCCTGATCCAAATATCTATCATTATACCAGTACCAGGCAGTTTTGACAACTGTAGCTGTATAATAGATGTTGAGGCCAGGTAGTGCAAGCCCCATACTTCTGAGATTGCTTCCGTCACACATGGATCAAAACAGGGAAAATCCACCCAGTTTTAAAGGCTTCAGGTAGAAACAGATTTTTCTAACTGGTGGGACTGGACACAGAGTCCTAGGGACCTGGAGGCTGCTCATATTTCACATAAATAGCAAGTCAGTAAACCAAGCAGTGGCAGTTACATAATCTTTCAATTTGCGAAGGGGTGGAGTTTATCCTGTCAATCAGGTCACAGCCTGATGAACTCTTCTGGAGGTGCTGCAGAGATAACTAGCTCACTAGAAGCCAGGCCCACACTCTCTGCTTTGTATTCCTGCTGACAAGACACCTGGAGCTATCCTGATGGAGCTAGAGCCCTGGAGCTAACAGGACCCACAAGGACACCCCTGCCAGTGATGAGATGCTTTCGCCGCCACTGGATCCACAAGACTTTCCATCCACTGGCCTTTGATCTTCTTGCATTCAGCACCTTTTCATGTGTTATGTGAGTCTGAAGAGGAATTTATAGACTGCTATCAGTTATATGGGATAATATCGGACTCATGAACTTGAACTGGACTGGGCTGGGATGTTTTCTTAATATGTAATCACTCTTCATATAAAACTCTTTCTTATACACATATGAGTCTCCCTGGGTCTGTTTCTCTAGTCAGTTAAAATAGTAAGGGAATTCTTGGTTGAAAATTTCACCAATATCATAAAAGAGGAGACTATAACCATCCAGGAAACAGAGAGGACACCAATGAAATTAAAACTCCCAGAAAACACAGACAGGTGTATAGTAGTCAAATTCTCCAATTTCAAGGAAAAGGAGAGACTCATGAGAGCAGCTAGAGAGAAAAAGAAGTCACCTGTAATGGTAAATAGGTAAGGATAAGCTCACACCTCTCCACCGAGACCATGCAGGAAAGAAGAAACTGGAGCAACATGTTCCAATAGTTGAAAGACAACAGCATACAATCCAAAATTCCTTTATCCAGCAAAGCTTTCCATAACATTTTAAGATGATATTAAATTTTTCTTTGATAAGGAAATATTTAGAGAATTTGTTCAAATAAAACCAGCATTACAAAAAATTTTTTCCAATTTTTTATGGATAGAAAGCCAACAACCGCAGCACACAAGCATGGGACCAACACAGTGTATAACACCACCAGAAATCAGCACACTGAAACCAGTACCAAAATATTACAGATCCATCAGAGATATGAAGGCACGAATAAACTCCTCACGTACTCACAATATCCTCTAAATGAGAAGAAAGGAAAATACCAAACACAAATATTATGAGATGACAGAAACTAATCTACATTTAGATTTAATTACAAAGAATGTTAAGAGTTTAAACATATCTATTAACAACAAAATTCATCAATTTGCTGCCTTCAAGAGACACATCTCAAACTCACAGATGAATTAGACTGAGAGTCAAAGGAGAGCAACAAATTTACCAAGCAAACAGCAATTAAAAAAAAAAGCAGGGGTCACAATACTAATCTCTGACAAAATAGATCTCAAGGTACATGGCATAATGAGATAAGAAGGGGCATTGCATAATACCCAACGGATTAGTATGAGCACAACCACGTAAATGTAATATATATGTGCCCAACAAAAGACCCTTGAAATTTGTCAACAAAATTCTTAAAGATGTGCAAAGAGAAATCACCAGATCAATAATTACAGTAGGTGGTTTCAATACACCACTCTCAAAGAAAGATAGATAGGTAAGAAATTCAATTAAAAAAACTGAAGAGCTGAACAATACAATCAAACAACTCAACCTAATAGATATTTTCAGAGCTTTCCAACCAACTTTTAAAAAACACACATTCTTCTCCAATGCACACAGCTCATACTCAAAAATAGGCTATATTCTGGGGCACAAGGCAAGCTTGAGAAAATCCATAGAGGTCATTAAGACCACCTTCTCTGACCACAGCACCATAAAGTTGGAAATTAACAACAGAAAGAACAAAAAACAAAGACAACGATTTGGAGACTTAATAACACGCTTCTCAAAACTCAATGGCTATTAGCCAAATTAGAGAGGAACCTAAGAAGGTCCTATAAACTAATGATTATGACAAGACAACATACCAAACCCATGAGACACAGCAAAGGCAGTTATCAGAGGTCACTTTATAGAAATAAATGCATGCTTTTAAAAAGAGGAGAGAAGTACAGTCAGCACCTTAATTCAGCACCTCCAGCATCTAAACAGAGCCAAAAAAAGACCAAAATAATAAAAATTAGAGCAGAGATAAATGAACTGGAAGACAGAAGGACAAGGGAAAAATCAACAGAACACAAAGTTAGTTCCCTGAAAGGATCAACAAATATGACAAACCCCTAGCAAACTCAACAAAGGAAAAGAAGGACCAGGTGTTAATATAGGGAATTAAGGATGAAACAAGGGAAGTCACATCAGACCCCAATGAAATAAAAAGATGAATTACACGGTACTATGAAATACTGTATTCCAAAAAATTCAATAATTTGGAGGACATGGACAAATACCTGGAAACCCAAATTAAGGTTTATAGATATTAAGAACTTGAATAGACCTCTAGGCAAAGAAGAAATAGACATGGTCATCAATAAACTCCCAAATTTAAAAAAAGCTGCAGTCCAGGTGGCTTTCCAGGAGAATTCCACAAAGCATTCAGAGAAGAGATGATATCAATCCTACACAAATGCTTCCAGAACATAGAAAGGGATAGCAAACTACCAAATTAATTCTATGAAGGCATCTGTGTTAGTCCAGGTTGACTAGAGAAACAAATCCAGGGACACACATGCATGTATAAGAAAGAGTTTTATATCAAAGAGTAACTGTATGTTAAGAAAACATCCCAGCCCAGTCCAGATCAAGTTCCTAAGTCCGATATTAGCCCATGTGTCCGATATTTCCTCATATAGCCCAATAGTCCATACATTCCTCTTTAGACACACACAGCACACACAATGATGCAAAATGTAGGAAGATCACATGCCAGTAGGTGGAAAGTATTGTGGATCCGGTGGTGGTAGAAACATCTCAGCGCTAGCATGGGTCTCCACATGGCTCCTACAGCTCTAAGACTCTGTGTCTCCATGTGGCTTGTCAAGAAGAATGTGAATGCTGAGAGAGAGAGAGAGAGAGAAAGAGAGTGTGTTCTGACTCTAGGGAGGAAAGCAGGAATTTCCAGAAGCCTCAGGAGAAGGCCATGCCCACACAGAGGCATCATTGGCTATGCCCTGATTGACAGGCTATACTCCACTCCTTCCCTCAAGTTCACAGGAGATTATGTATGGCCACGCCATCCTAACCCTAATACCAAAACCAGGGAAAGACCTCACAAGGATAGAGAACTACAGACCAATATTTCTCATGAACATAGATGCAAAAATCCTGAATAAAATCTTGGCCAATAGAATCCAATAACATATCCAAAAATAATCTATTATGACTAAGTGGGATTCATATCCAGGATGCAGGCATGGTTCAACATTCAAAAAACAATTAATGTAATTCACCACATCAACAAGAAAAGGGACAAGAAACATATGATCAAATTAATTGATGCAAAAAAAAACATTTGATAACATCCAACACCTATTCCTAATAGAGACTCTCAAGAAGATAGGATTAGAAGGAAAATCTTCAATACAATAAAAACTGTATATGAAAAACCAATAGTTAATCTTACACTCAATGGGAAAAAGATGAAAATATTTCTATTGAACAGTGGAACCAGACAAGGATGCCCCTTATCCCCATTTCTATTTAACAATGTGCTGGAAGTCCTAGCCAATGCTATAAAACAATGTCAAGATATCAAGGGTATACAATTGAATAAAGATGAAGTGAAACTTGTTATTTGTAGATGATATGACTTTATGTATTGAGAAACCTAGGGGTCCACAATAAAATTGTTGGAAACAATAGAAGAGTTCAGTAGAGTAACAGATTACAAGATTCAAAAGCAGATATCAATTGAATTCCTATGTATCAGTGATGGGAATACAAACAAAGACATCAAAGAATCAGTACCATTCACAATAGTCATGCAAAAGCTGAAGAACCTAGGAATAAGCCTAGGAATAAGCCTACCCCCCAAAAAAAAGACCTGTATGAAGAAAACTTCAGAATATTACTGCAAGAGAACAAAAAGGATCTACACAAATGGAAGAATGTTGTGTTCATGGATCAGAATACTCGATATAGTGAAAATGTCAATACTACCAAAAGTAAACTACAAATTCAATGCAATCCCAATTCGGGTTCCAGCCATTCATCAAATAAATGGAAAAACTGATTACCAACTTCATATAGAAGGGAAGAAACTCAGGATAAGCAAAGAATTCCTCCAGAAGAAGAACAAAGTAGGAGTGCTTTCACTACCTGACCTCAAAATCTCAAAATACAGCTACAGTTGTCCTAACAGCCTGGTACTGGTACAACAATAGATATTTCGATCAGGCCAGAAAACCCAGAAATAAAAACATTCACATATAGAAAATTTATTTTTGACAAGGACCCCAAAAACATTAAATGGGAAGCAGATGCCCTCTTCAGTAATTGTGTTGGAAAACCTATATATTCACATGCAGAAGAATGAAGCAAGACCCATATCTCAATCCATGCACAAAAACAAATTTAAGATGGATTAAAGATCTATATGTAAAACTCAGAGTTATCAGGATCATCAATGAGAAAATTGGGATGTTCGGAGGAATAATGCAGGGAATACATGGGCTAGCACAATTAACAAGGAAACCACACTCCCTGAAAGTAAAATAGACAAATGGGACCTATTAAAAATAAAGCACGGTGTATATAGAAAGGCTTTATTAAAAGAGTAAAAAGCCCACAGACCTTAAAACATATTTAGTAATGACATAACAAAGGGCTAATTACTAAGAGCTACAGAATATTACAAGCTTACAACAAGAAAAAAACCTTATACTCCTCAGAGAAGGTGGACAAAAGACGTGTCCAGAAGATTCACAAAAGAAGACACTCAAATGACTAATCAACACATGATGAAATGCTCCAGGTCATTAGCCATGCAGGAAATGCAAGTCTAAACAACAAGGAGATACCACCCAATACCCATTACTGTAGCCCAATTAAAAAAACAAAAAACGGAGAACAACAAATGTTGGAGAGGATGTGGTGAGATAGGAACTCTTATCCACTGCTGGTGGACTTGTAAATATGAGCAGTCACTATGGAAGGTGATATGGTGATACCTAAAACAGATGGAAATTGAACTACCATATGACCCAGAAATACCATTACAGGGTATATACACAAAAGAAATAAGACACAGATCATAAACAGGTGTTTGCTGCCCCATATTTATTGCAACACAGTTCACAATAGCAAGAAGCTGAGCATAGCCTAAATTCCCATCTGTGTTAGACAGGGTTCTCTAGAGAGATAAAACCAAATTGCTGATAATTTAATATATTTATTTATAAAGATAATTAGATATATAACAAGAAATGAACTGTTAAATCATATACAGATAAATATATAATACAAGAAAGAAACAGTTAAATTATAAAGCATTGCAAATGGCTCAATTCAAATCACTCCCGTGAGAGACTTGTGAGAGACTAGCAGTCCTTCAAGTCCTGTCTGCTGCCAGATCATCCTCTATTTATAGAGCGAGCTAGGCTATGTCAGCACAGCAGCCAATCAGAAGGCAGGTCACCAACCGCCAGCCAGGTCACCAACTGCCAGTCCCCAGCTCCAGCGATGTCTTAAAGGGACCTCAACTTACAGTGACACAGTCCACAGGCTAGGGATCCCACAGATAGTGTAGCCTTCAAATTGAGGCATAGGACAAGCAAGCAGTCAAACACTCGTCCAATGATCAAAGAGCAAGAGACAAGAAAAGCGAGACTCACCAATCCATTTATCTCTCTGCCCTTCAGTTAATCCCACTTGTGTTTATCGGCCAGGCTGGCACAATAAACTATCTCACCATCAATGCAACAGTAGATAAAAGTACACAAAATGCAATACTACGCATCCCTAAAAAACAGCTATGAAACTCTCACCTCATGATGGACTTGGAAGACATTATGCTGAGTGAACTAGTCAAGCACAAAAGGACCGACACTGTGAGTCCACTGCTGGAGGAACAAGCAACAGAACGGGCACAAGCTCAAGCTTGCATGCATTCCAGTCCTCTGGCCGGGGACCAGAGCCTGGTAAAGATCTGGACCAGGGCCAATGGACCATACATCATCGGCTCCAGGTAAGTATAGTGTAGGTCACTTGGCCAGAGGACACCTCACGACAGCTGGGATCAAATGGTCGGTCTGTTGAGTGTACCCATGTGGATCTGTGGATCTCCCAGAAAGGGAGGCAGCCTGTCAGAGAGATGAGGCTTATTGACAGGAGGGGCAGCACAAGAGAAGGGAGAAGGAATGGTCAAGTTTGGGTGAACATAGTGCATGTCTATTGGAGCGAGGGTAGGGAGGACTAACCTCCTGGTGGGGGTGAGGAAAGACTGAGCATTCTCTTGGGATCATTAGGTAGGGAAGCTCTTTAGTGGCCTATAGCAGGAGGGCAGGATTGACCTAGGACCTCTGGGGGTGTCCTGAGAATGCAAGCCACAGAGCACTGGAACACTGAATATTAGATCTTCAGGATGCATGTCATGCTCCAGAGGATGCATCAGACATACTTGTAACCTGAGGACATAAGCCAGAAAACATATGATGTCTGAGGTAGACTAACACACCGGCTATCAATCAGAATTTTGTCTGCAGTCATAACCCAAGTCTACATGGAAGAAGCATACAAGCTCGTGTAACCCAAATATGACAATCACAAAATTCAAGGATAGTGAGGAGAAAAGCATTGGAGCAAAAGTTATAAACACCCAATTTGTGGGAGGCTATTGGGGGATTGTGGGAGCCCAAAACCCATCTGCAAAGTATCTAGTCAGACTGAGCCACTAGCAGAGAACATTGTAATCTTGATTATGCTGGATCAAACTCAATACTTGGCCAGTTCTGGATGTAAGTATCTCTTACTGGTTCCATGGCAGAAATTTCTTCCCTGGCTTTTTTATTGTTGGGGGTCATTTCCTTTTTAGGCATTGTGTCAGTCTAGGTAGACGAGAGAAACAAATTCATAAACATGCATGTGTGTATAAGAAAGAGGTTTATATATGAGAGCAATTGAATATTGAGAAAACATGCCAGCCCAGTCCAGATCAAGTCTGTAAGTCTGATATTAGCCCAAATGTCTGATGCCAGTCTATAAAGTCCTCTTCAGACTCACAAAATAACATGCAATGACATCAAATTCAGGAAGGTCACAGGCCAGTGGGTGGGAAGTCTTGTGGATCCAGTGGCTTTGTATGCCTCTTAGTGCTGGCAGGGGTCTCCATGTGGCTTCTCCTGTTCAGAGGCTCTGGCTGCCACCCGCCTGTCTCCAGGTGGTTTGTCAACTGCAATATCTTTCAGGGAGTAAGCAGAGAGAGTGTGTCTCTGCCTGTAAAAAGGAATACAGGAATTCCCAGAATCCTCAGGAGAAGGCCATGCCCACACAGGGCCCTCATTGACTATAACATGATTGACAGGCTAGACTCCATCCCTTCCCTCTAAATCCTCTCCAATTGACAAATGATTATGTAACTACCAAAGGCATTATTAGCATTTTTTGTCTATAAACTATTATGTTTTTAACTTACCACCTTAGTGAAATTTTGTTTTTTATTGTTTTCTTTTTGGTCTTCCAGGTGTTAAGCACAAGAAGAGTGGATAGAGAATGATAATAACTGATACAAGGAGACATAGGGAATTCAGGGGTGGTGCTGGGGGTGGTGGATGATAGGGAAACAGTCCTTTAAGACACAGACTATTTTATCTGCAAGGCGGGCATCATATACATTCTTCAACACATTTTGCTATAGCATACATGCCTTTTGTGTTTTCTACCTGAGGGCGAGTATAGAATAGGGCCATGACTTACAAACTAATTGTTCTTAAGTTGGAGCTAGGATTTTGTGCATGTCCGTAACCCATTCTGGTTCTATGTTGGGGTTTTTTTCTTTCCCTTTCAATTTGTTATTACTTGGCTGTAAATGCGTATGTCATATCATTCCATGGTTCAATTTCATCAGACAGAATTGTATGACTGCTTCCATAATCAGTTTCTCAACATACTTTTCCTTCCTGGTCACCTTGATATTGTCTCTCTTTTACTTCCTCATCCCCCTTGTACTACCCTCACTCATACTCTTGCTTTATTTGCTGTCCGTATAGACTCATCAACCCTGGGTTTCATTTACCAAAAAACAGAAAAAGCAAAATTTCCATAAGGTGACCCCCAAAGACATAGCACGTCTGAGAAACATCTTCCTATGAACAGGCATAAACAAAACGAAACAAAATTCCTATCACCCGTTTGCTGGAATGATACATATCTTAATACAGCATATGGGGTGTTGATGAAGCAGGACCTTGATTGTCTGCCTACAACAGTTCACCACTCTTGGTATAGCTGTTGTCTGTTTCTTCAGACAGCATGTATCTTCTGACTTAAGTTCTCAGGTTACAATTACCAACACACATTTGTGTAAATAGTGTACAGTCACTTAAGAGTTTAACCTTTACAAGTCAATAATGCATATATTGCAGTTCACGCCTGCCTACACTTGTAAAATTTCCTTGTCTAAACTATGTTTTATACCATTGTCTAAATTAGTGACAAAACGTACCCTGGCATAGGAACAATTGTGTGGATGGCACACAACCATGCAGTATTTCAGTTTGTAGTGCACGGGGTTGCTATGGGTCATAGTTATTTGATGGCATCTAAAAATAACAGCATCAATGTCATTATTACCTTGATACTGTTCTCCAGCATAAGATGACAATTATGTCTCTAACATAAATCAGGTACAAATATAAACCATGAAGGAATGGGTTATAGCTTTCATTTAATTCTAGCCCCAACCTAAGAATAATTCCTTCTTATGACATGGCCCTGCTTGATACTCACCTTCATGAAGAGATCAGTGAAGATATGGGTGCTATAACAAAGTGTGGCAAAGAAACTCGATGGTTTCTAGCTATCAGAAAGAATAGTGTTTGGGATCTTAAAGGCTTGTTGTCTTCAAACAAGCCATCATCTAATTGAGGCATCAACAATTCCACATAGAAAAAGCATACCAACCTGTGTGATCCAAGGATTTTAAATTATTAAATCCAAATCTGAAGGAAAGAATGGTATAAGAGCTTAAATTGTGAATAACCAGTTTGTAGAAGTCTTTATTTGACATTGGTAGTCCCAAATCCATTTGCAGGGTCCACACATAGATTAAGCCTCTGATGACTCCCACTGTTGTAAATAGCCTTGTTATCAGAGAAAGAGCAATGTAAAGATAGCTACGGTAGACATAGTTAAAATATAATATCTCATTTGAACTCACTTTTGACCCATTTAAAAGTTATTTTGTTATATAAAATAATGACGAGGTGGGTTAAGCCTCCAGTGAATCCCCTCTAACCATAGATCAGGAAAGTGAATAGCCTTGCTATCATACAGCATGCATTGGAAAGTTGATTATGGGAAATATGTTGCTGTTGTGAGGTGCCATAGAGTTGGTTTTGACTCATAGTGACCCTATGCATGACAGAACAAAACACTATACAACCCTGCGCCTCCTCCCTATTGTCCCTATGCCTGATCCCATTGTTGCCGCCATGGTGTCACTTCATCTCTTTGAGGATCTTCCTCTTGTCCCCTGGACCTCCACTTTACCAAGCATGATGTCCTTTATCCAGGGAGCAGTGTCTCTTGACAACATGTCCAAAGTATGTAATATGAGGTCTTGTCATACTTGCCTCTAAGGAGCACTCTGGCCATACTTCTACTAAGACAGATCAGTTTGTCCTTTTAGCAGTCCATGATACTTTCAATGTTTTTCTCAAGCATCCCAATTAAAGGAATTCATTCTTCTTTGGTCTTCCTTAATTCAATGTCCAACTTTCAAATGCATTTAAGGTGGTGGAAAATGTAATGATTTGGGTCAGGAACAACTTAGTCATTAAAGTATTGATTTTCAATGCTCTAAAGAGGTCTTTTGCAGCAGGATTTACCTAAGGCAACATGTCTTTTGATTTCTTGACGTCTGCTTCCATGATCGCTGATTGTGGACCCAGGCAAAACAAAATCCTTGACAATACCAATCTTTTCTCCATTTATCATGAGGGTCAAGTTGTGAAGGAAAAGTAGGGAGGGAAACACGTGGATTCCACCTATTGGTCAAGTTGTGAAAATATTGGTCTTCTTTACATTGAGATACAGTCCATAGTAAAAACTGCAATCTTTGATCTTCAGCAGCAAATGCTTCAAATCCTCCTTGCTTTCAGCAAGCAAGTTTGTGTCATCTGCATATCCTAGGTTTTTAATAAACCTTTCTCTAATCCTGATACCACATTCTTCTTCACGTAACGAAGCTTCTCTAATAATCTGCTCAGCATCCAGGTTGAATAAGTGTGAGAGAATACAAGTCTGATACACATCACTCCTGATTTTAAACCATGCAGGATTCCCTTGTTCTGTTCAAACTACTGCCTCTTGATCATAACTAAATGGCAGATATAATTAGATTAAAAGGTAACACCCGACCATTTGATCTCCCTTTGACCTATTTTAAAGTTGTTCTAGTTCTTCATATTGTATACGTGCTTTTCTATTGAAATTTTCTCTATTTTGTTTGTTCTTGTTGTTAGTTTTTTTGTTTTGTTTTGGGGTTTTTTGTGTATGTTTTTCTGTATATGAACTTCAGGATATGTAAATCAAGAGATACAATAATAGATTCGTGGTTTCTTGGGGGCATGAGGACAGGGGCTGGGGCTATTTGGGGAGTTAATAACAATGAGTACAAGAGAAAAGAAAAATGTTCTAATATTGATTAGGGTAATGATTGTACAATTTCTTGATATAATTGACCCATTGAATTTTATGTTATAGAGATTATATGTCAATAAAATTGTTTAAGAAGAAAAAAGCTATCCTTATTCACAGACGACACAAGTATGTTGTATAAAGCCCTAAGGACTATACATAAAAATACAATGGCAATTTAGCAAAGTCACAGAGATAAAATCAATAACATATATATACATATATATAATATACTCAGTCATCAGAGCACTGCTAAGATGCCAACTTTTTCCAAATCTATGGAATTATATAAGTATCAACTATAATCTAAATAAATTTTTAAAATAAAAATTGACAAATTGACTTAAAATTTATATTAAAAGGCCTAGAGGAGCCAAAACAACTTTAACCAAAAAGTACATCAGAGGATTTTACTAACTGATCCCAAGACATAAAAGAATGAACAATGAGCAACGCAATATAATATTTCCAAAAGTATAGATATATCATTGGCTAGAACTGAGATGCTAGAAGACATCGCAGAGGTTAGAATTTCCACCAAATGTCACGACCAGTCTAGGGCAAAAGACAGTTGATTGCAGGAAGAGCAACAGGGTCTTATGAAGGGCACACCCTTCGGACACGAATGCCGAGGACTGAACGAGTAAAAGTACTGTTGGGCAAGCAGGTCCTGGGAGATGGATCCCCGAAAGAAAAGGGGACTGGACTGATGGATTTTTATCAAGAAAGTCCTTTTCAATAAATTGACCCAGTATAAAAGTTTTTATGGGGGGAAATCGGCTTCAATTTCTTCTCAAATTTTACAAAAAATAACATGAAAATATACAAAAGGCCTAAATAAAATAACTAAACCATAAAAATTCTGAAAGAAAAAATAACACATCTGCATGTGATTGAATTAGGCAATGATTTCTTCGAATAATGAGCCCAAAGGGCAAGAACTATACTATATCAAAATTGAGCATCCCACCCCTGCATCAAGCAAATACAGCTAAAACATGAAAACTGTAGTCAGAGAGTGAGGGGAAAATATTTGTAAAACATATATCTCACATAAGACTTACATGTAAATTATATAATTCTTACCATTCAATAATAATACAGGGTAAGTTTTGGACTGCTTATCTAAAGGTTGGCAGTTCAAACATACTGGCTGCTCCTTGGGAAAAAGAAGAGGCTATCTGCTCCTGTAAAGATTTATAACCTCATAAATTTTATATAGGATCACTGTGAGTCAGAATCAACTGGATGGCAGTGGGTATATTATATCTCTTGTCTAGACTATCATCAGAAAAGGGGGGGGGAAGAAAAGAGAAAGACCCTCTCTGGAGCCTTCATCAGACTCATTATCTGAACTCTAATTCTTTGGACTTGAGCCAGTGTGCTTATTGTAGTGACTGCCTAGGAGTTATCAGCAGCCCGTTGAACATGCTTCATTCTCCTCGGCAACCAGAATCATCTTCCTGACCTGCTGATCATGGGTTCATCAATCTCAGCAGCTACATGAGTCAGGAGAAGCCTCCAACCTGACATCTCATTGGAACTTGCCAGCCTCTACAACTGTGTGAGATCATTCCTTTAGACAAACCTTTGTGTACATATGCATCTATAAGTTTTGTTTCTCTAGAGAACCCAGCCTAAGTCATTCACATACAAGCAGACACTATCTAGCATGCATTTAATATAATACTAACATGATAATAATTTCATACAAGACATATAGCAAACCCTTAAAAAAATAGAAGTATTTATCTAACTTGAAAATATTTAAGTTACGTATCAAGTGACTTTCATTTTTTGCTTGTTGTATGGAATATAATGCTTGATTACTGTTTATATACTAATAATCAAGGTATTAGGCACATAAAGAGGATGCAGAATTTAATATCTATTTATCATGTAATATTTATATCTGACTTTTCAACAAAGAGCGTATTTGTAAATTCCTCTTCAAAGAAAGCAACAATGGTCATTTATCAGAATAGATATAGACAAAGAAGGCCCTCAATGAGATGGATTGACATGAGAGCTGCAACAATGAACCCAAACATAACATTAATTGTGAGGATGTGTAGGACTGAGCGACTCTATGCACAACAAAAGGAAACCATGCCCTTGACCTAAGCATCCTCACAATTGTTATGGTTGTACATCAAAGGGAACACTGTCCAATCCTGCATGTCCTCACAATTGTTGCTATATTAAGATCAAATGTGATCATTCCAGTCATCGAATACTACTCTCAATAAAAACGCAGAAAGTATCAATACAATCACAACAACATGGACAAATCTAAAAGAACATTTCAAGTAGGAAAAAAAATATCTCAAAGACTTTAGAAACTCTTTGATTTCTTGTATATTAAATGCTAAAGAATTGAAAACTTTATTTACAGGAAGCAGATTAATTGTTGCTTTGGTGGTATAATAATCGAAGCATTGGACTACTAACCTCAAAATTGGAGGTTCAAACCCTCCAGCCATATTGCAGGAGAAGGAAGGACAGTGTTGAACTTATGGGCTTGGACTGGATGGGGTTGGGATGTTTTCTGAATGTACATTTACCCTTTATATAAAACTCGCTCTTATACATACATGAGTCTCTGTGGATTTGCTTCCCTAGTTAACCTAGACTAACACATATAACACAAATAGTCTATAGGTTTAATAGCCTATAAAAGCCATAGGCTCATCTACCCACAAACCAGGAGAAGCACACAGCTCCCAGAAATTACTACTGACCACACTTATCACGACCAGAAGGGTTGAGCCTACACAGAACAAAACTCAAAATTCTTAAAAATTGTAAACTTACTGGACCAGATGAGGCCACAGGACTCCCTGATACCCTCAGATACTCTTAAATTTGTGTCAGAAATGTCCCTAGGTCACCTCTTAGCAAAACAACAGATTGGCACACAGAAAAATGGACATTACCCATAAGAACGAAAACTCATTAAATGACCATCTATGAGACCAAAAGGTCAACCATTCCAAAGGCAGGATGGGAAGCTAAAGGTGGCAGCATATGTAACATTGTCCTATGGTCACCCCAAATCAACAGACACCAGGTACTCTTTAGGGAGCCTCAATGGAAAGTCAAGTCTATGCTTGCTTGGGGGGTGTGTCTGTCTCAGAGAAGGTGATTTCACCTCTGTTCGTGATAAACCAGGTGGGTCAACCTGCCATTGGGAAAAGTGCTTAACACCAGGGAAAAATATGCCCACCATTATGTTGCTAATTGAGCACTTTTGAGCTAATTCTTATTCAGTCCTTGGTGACACATGCTATGCATTTTATGCAACAGGAAGGTAGACTCTCTTTGCAAGATGCACAACCTCTTTCATCAGTCAAACCAGAAGGATCTGATTTGGAAATTATATGAAGCGAACTGGACTTTACCTTAAACATATCTGTAGAGATTAAAGGAACTGAAATACTCCCTTGCACTTCAGGCTTATGGATTTTCAAGTTATTAGACTTTGGTCAAAATATCTTGCTTTGAGGATGCATAATAAATGGCAAATTAAGAATATCATATATTTGCTATTTTCATACTGTTTTAATATGGCATGTCTTATTCTAGCAGACATCGGTCTGCCTTAGTGAATGAGCATTATTAAAATTTTGCGCTATCTTCAACCCTCATAGCTTGTGTAAATAATGTCTACTCACTTAAGTTTTGAATCTACACAAGTCAACTATCCATGTATTTTAGTCTAAAGAGTTCTACATATGCTTTCCCATGGTAACTGCAGCACAGTTGGAAACAGCCCAAATGTCCATCAGTAGAAGAATGGTTTTAAAAAAAAATCCTTTTGTTTACACACACCATGGAATATTGCATATGCCTTAAAAACGGTGATGAAACCATGAAACAATTCATGATGTGTAGAAATCTAAAATCATTATACTGAATGGTTTTATTTAATCACAAAAGGACAAATACTGTGAGTCCACTACTGTAAGAATAAACACCAAAATGAAGACGAACCTTCCTTTCAGGTCATGCAATCTGCTAACCAAATCTGTCAAGCATTGCAGTAGAAAGCCTGACTTGTGACCATGAAGCATACACAACCCTCTCTATATGTTTATCTTGAAATCCTCTTAGACAGAGAAGACCTCCCGGCAAAAATGTGCTGAGGTCATCCCAAACCAAGACACTCTCACCAGAGTGATAAGTGATACTGATGGGAAAATAAAGAGGGGGAAAGAGGAGCATGTCCATCACAGAAAAGACAAGTGAACCATTAGTAGAAAAATGGAGAGGACCAACCTCCCAGTGGGGAGGACAAACTTCTCAGGAGGAATGGTTAATAATACTTATACAGACCACAGGGGTAGAGTATGCCCTAATACTTTGCTCTTTTAGTATATGTGCTGCCAAAACGAGCACTAATCACTATTATAGGGCACATTTGACCAACTTTCTGTATAGCTCCTGGGGTCCCAACCATCATACTCCGAAGGTCAAACCAAAGGGATGTGGTGTGGAAACCCCCGTAGGTGAGCTTGGTTCTACTTCAAATATACCTGTAGTCAGAGGACTCAAGGCCAAAACGACATGGCGTGTGAAGAAGCAGAAGCCAGCTGTACCAAGAGTTTTGAACAGCCGGTAGGTGAACTACCATTTGATACTACTTCAATGCTCTACTTGCTTTATTAAGATCTGTAATAATCTGACAGACCTGGGTCTGACATTTTCATTGATATTATTGCAGGCTTTGCATGACCACCAACTCCCATTATTTGTGTCAATAGTGTCCAGTCATATAAGGATTTAATCTAAGTCAATAATCCATGTATTGTAATTTGTAGCCAGCCTACACTTATTTAGTCTTTTTCTCAATTGTGTTTTAAGTACATTGCCATGGGCTACATTAATGACACTGTAAACAGAAGGAATTTATGCTCCAGGGAGTTGATCAATAAAGTTTTCTAACATAAAATAACACAAATGTCTCTAAGGTGAACCAAAGGCATATAGAAAATATAGATATAAGAATAAATTTGGGGCTTGCACTTAATCCTAGATCCAATCTAAGAACAATTAGCCCTTAAATGACATGGCCCTACTCAATACTCACCCTCATAAAGGAAACCCAGAAGATAGGGGTGCTCTAGCAAAATCTGGTGAAGAAACCAGATGGTGCACAACTATCAGAAAGAATAGTGTCTGAGGTCTTGTAGGCTTGTTTTCAATCAAGCAGCCATCTAAGTGATAATGTCTAACCACAACCTAAATAGTTGTGTAAACTTTTACCAAATACAAAATGTTCTTTATAATTAAATAAATATTTATTGATTGACACATAATGAGATATATCATATATAATAATATATTAGATATAATTAGATGTATAAAAATACGTATAGGTCCTAGGCAGCAGTGATGAAGTCACTGTTACCCCTTGTTCAAAAACTTCAATGGCTCCTCAGCATGCCATTAACCTCTGAAACCTATGACCACTGAGTGAATTCTGATTCATAAAGACCCTAAAGGACAGAGTAGAACAATCTCATAGGGTTTCCAAGAATGTGAATATATACAGAAGCAGACTGCCACTTCTTTTTCCTTAGAAGGGCTAGTGGGTTCTCACTAGCCGTTTGATTAGCAGCCATGCCCTTTAACCCCTGTGCTATAAGGTTCTTCAATTAAGTAACCAAATCCCTGTAAAATGCTTGTCACCAGTACTTTGTTGTTGTTATTATGGTTAGGTGCTGTCAGTCAGTTCGAACAACCTTGGTACAACAGAATGGAACACTGCGCATTCCTGCAATATCCTGACAATGGCTGTTACCTTTGACTCCATTCTGGTCCCGCGGGTCGATCCAGCTCATTGGAGGTCTTTTGTCCTCTACCAAGCTTGATGTTATTTTGCAGAGATTATTTCCTCCTGATAATATACCCCAAGTACATGAAACAAAGTCTCGCCACCTCAATTCTAGGCCAGATACCAAAAATACAATCCAAACCCACTGCCATCAAGTCCACGACGGTTCACAGATACCTGCAGGGCAGAGTAGAACTGCCTCTGTGAGTTTCCAAGACTAACTGTTTGTGAGAGTAGAAAACCCCATTTTTCCCCCATAGAGTGGCTGGTGGTTTCAAATTGCTGACCTTGAATCTCAGCCCAACTTGCAACCATTAAGTCACCAGGGCTTCTGATAGGCAGTATTATAAATCTCCCTTAAGGAGATCTGGTCACTCAGTGGGTAAGTGCTCCACTGCTATCTGAAATACTGGTGTCATGAGAGAAAGATGTAGAAATCTGTTCTCATAAGGATTACCCAAACCCTACCAAACGCACTCTCATTGCATCTATTCTGATGCTTAGAGACTCTATAGGAGGGAGTAGAACTGCTCCATAGGATTTCGAGGGCTGCAAATTTTCATGGAAGCAGACTGCTCCATCTTTCTCTCATGGGCTTAGATGAAACCATTATCCACTAACACTTACTGTCATTATTGTTCTGAAGTGATCTTTTTCTGTATCTGAGTGTTTATTCTTCAAAATACTAATTCATTTCCTTATTCAATCAATACTGCTTAACTACATCCCTAGTTTTCACTATTGACCTTTTTTAATCAAGGCATAGTTCAAAGATACTTCCTCCAGATAAAGCCTTTAGTCATCACAAGATGAAATGATGACTATTTGTTCCTCTCATTCGACTCTTATCACATATAGCCATTTTTGTACTTATTTAAACAAATATTTAAGAGCAAAAAGACAAATGATTTGATAACTTCTAATTATATTAGTGTAAAGAGTCTAGTAAAAAGTGTTGATATGACAGGAATATTAAGGACTGTGGACAAGTGGAAAAATAAATGCCCTGCCTAAAGACATTCAAAATCAAATTCTGAAAACTGTGTAAGCAAGAATAAATACTTAGTTTTGTATTCTCTGATACAGATGGTTTGAGGCCTTGCTCTAAGCCCTCTGTTCCATCAGCAAGTGACTTGACCTGGATTGCAAAATTGTGGGAAAATGTAATTCACAACCTGGTGATGGGAATCACTATTTTCAACTTTGTTTTCATCCTGGAATGACAAATTCAACACTTTTCAGAGCTGTTGCCTAATCAATATTAGGTGACGCAACACTTTCTCTTCAGCTTTCTGTGTGGACCATCAATCAGTTGTCCGATAGTTTGTTGTAGCGTCGTGGCTTGTTCGTTGTTGTGATGCTGGAAGCTAGGTCACTGGTATTTCAAATGCCAGGAGGATCACGAAAAGTGAACAAGTTTCAGCGGAGCTTCCAGACTAAGAAGAGACAATGAAGAAGGACTGGACTCCCCACTTTGGAGTAAGAAGCTGCTGAAAATCTTATTCGTGGTGTTGAAGTATTTTCAAATATGGAAAGCTTAAACAAAGCAAATAGAACATTATTGTGGATACTACAGGCAGATGGACCCCTCAAGGAGGAGGGAACTCGAAATGTGACTGATGAGACGATTTCTTGGATCAAAGATTGAAGCCTTCAGGAAGGATTACAACTCAAAGTAAAGGAGACTAAAAGCCTCACAACTAGACCAATAGGTGATATAATGATAAATGGATAAAGGGTTGAGGTTGTCAAGGATTTTGTCTCATTGGATCCACAATCAATGCTCTTGGAAGCAGTAGCTATGAGATCAAAAGACACTTTGCATTAAGTAAATCTCCACAAGACCTCTTTAGAGTATTGAAGAGCAAAGATATTTCTTTGGAGACTAAGCCATGTATTCTCCATTGCCTCATATGCATGTGTAAGTTGGACATTAAATAAGGAACACCATAAAAGAATGCATTGGCATTGTGGTGCTGGAGAAGAACACCGAAAATACCATGGACTGCTAGGAAGAAGTAAGGCCAGAGTGCTCCTTAGAAGCAAGGATGGCAAGACTTTTTCTTAAGTAGTTTGGACATATTGCCAGGAGAGGCCAGTCCCTGGAGATGAACATCATGTTTGGTAAAGAGGAGTGGTGGGGAAGAAGAGATGAGAAGAGAAGAAGAAGCCCTAGCTGAGAATGATTGACACAGTGGCTCACCAATGGGCTCAGATATGTGAACAATTGTGAGGATGGTGCAGGACCGGGCAGTGTTTCTCTCTGTTGTGCATAGGGTCACTATAGGTTGGAGCCAACTCAATGGCACCTAACAACAACAACAATAACAACAGCCACCATCTGGTGGTTGGACACTTATTTCCCACAATGTGTGGTAGACTCTGTCAATCAGGTGTCTTTAGAAATACAGACCATTAACCTGTTTTGATTAGGAACATAACCGAAAAACTATCTTTTTATGTACAATTTCAAACTGAACTAAGACACTGCAAAAATCTTCCTCATAATCTTCCAGCCTCAGTTGTTAGCGGTTCAGTGACTCTGCCCTCACCGGAATGCCTACCCCCCACCCCCACCCCCAACCCCCACACCCGTCAGGCTTACCATGGCAGAAAAGCAGAAGACAGTAGAAAAACATGAAGCCGCCCATGTTCTTACAACGCTGACAAAACACTGAACAACGGGAAGCGGTGGGCTCCTCTACTTCTTCCTCCTCTTCTTCCTCCTCTTCTTCCTCCTCCTCCTCTTCCTCCAATTCTTCCTGCACTTTTTTCTCCTCTTCTTCAGACATCTTGTAAACCGAGTGGGGGCTTCACCTTGGAGCAGCAGATGTTGGAAACGGTGGAATGTAATCAGTGTCCGTTGGGAAGATGTTTAGGGGATTTTTCCCCCCAGAAGGGTTCTCCTAAGCCTTCCCTAGTTCTGTGTTTTCTTGGTCTTCTTGGTGCGGGTCCCCTTGGACGTTTGTAGTCGCTGGCGTCCGCCGCGCGCCTGCGGGTCCTCTCTCACCCTGACCACAGATGACTCCCTGTCTCCCCACCCCACCCACACGTGCGTTCCCTTGGGCTTAACCAACGGAAAAGGGCGCTAGCACGAGCTGAGCACCAGACGGGGAACCTGCAGTACAGTCCTGCGGAGGGAACGTTTCTCAGAATCTGAGCAACATTGAAAATGGACCTGGGAGAAAGTGCAAGGCTATTGCCCTGCTTTGCTCCCATGTGAGGAGGGGCAACAAAACATAGTCAGTGATAACTGCCACCACAGACAGGAAGTCCCTCAGTAAGGGATGGAAGTCAAAGAGAGCTAGTACTTTTCTTCTTTAATTTTTAAAACTTTTTTTTTTAGTGTTAGATGGAGGTTCACTGAGCAGACCATCAGTTTACATTCAACAATCCACACTCATTTTGTATCACCGTGTTCACTGAAATCCCCCAGTCTACTCTGTTATCCTGCTTTCTCCCTGTATTTCCGTTTCCGTTCCTTTTTCTTTCATCACCCTCTGAACTTTTTTGTTTGATAAATGCTGCCCTATTGGTCTTTCCTTTTTAGGATCTGTGATATAGTACTTTTTCTTTTTAATCATTTTATTTGGGTGCTCATACAACTTTTATCACAATTTATACATACATCCATTGTATAAAGCACATTTGTACATTCGTTACCCTCATCATTCCTAAAACATTTGCTCTCCACGTAAGCCCCTGGCATCAGCTCCCCATTTCCCCCCCTCACTCACTGCTCCCCCTTCCCTCATGATAATTTATAAATTATTATTTCATCATATCTTACACTGTCCGATGTCTCCCTTCACCCACTTTTCTGTTGTCTGTCCCTCAGGGAGGACGGTATATGTAGATCCTTGTAATTGGTTCCCCCTCTC
>NW_022111373.1:43955329-43956306 GCF_000313985.2 Echinops telfairi | reverse complement strand
GTGGTGGGATCAGATCGGGCGTAATTCCCACAATGTGTCTCAAGTGTTGTCCCCTGTAGGACTATGGGTCAGTGAGGAATGTGGTGTCTCATAGTGGGGCTGGCCATATGGTCTTCTGTGTGGATGGGCTGCTCTAAGCGGGAATATCGTCCTCAAGGCTTGGTGGGCCAGGATGCGCTCTACTCTCTCTGCCTCTCCTTTCATTTGCTCCCATGTGCTCTGATCAGACATGTCCCCCTGCCAGAGCTACAGCTTCAGTGTTGTCCTCTAAAATAAATTCTTCTGGCTAGAGGGGCAGCTGTCCACATAGTTGGGATTGGGGCCAGCCCCTCAGACATCTCCACTGGTTCCCTACTCCATGTCGGCATTTTGCATTCACATCTTGGAGCACCGTGTGAAAGTCTGATCTCTCTTTCCCTGTGGAGATATAAACAATACCCTCCCCTGGGGTGGGTTAGTGCCCTGTTCCCCTGCTATCCTTTTTTTTTTTTCCTTTCCCTCCACCTTTCTAGTTGGCTACCGTATGTATCCCTGGATTTGGTCTGGCCCCTGTGTTACTACCTGGTCCTATCCCCAGGAAGGTTTGTATACAGTAGCTTTTTCCCTATGCCCCTTTTGCATTTTTTTAAGCTTACCTTGGTGGACTCATGTTGTACTTGTCCTTTTGTGCTTCGCTTACTTCATTGAGCATGATTTCCTCCAACTCTTCCCTTGCAGTGATGTGCCTCATGTGTTCATCACTGCTTTTTAGCGATGCATGGCACTCCATTGTATGTATGTACCACAGTTTTTTAATCCACTTATCAGTTGATGGAAATTTGGGTTGTTTCCAATGCCTTGCAATTGTGAACTGAGCCACAATGAACATTGGAGCACAGATGTCTGGCCGTGGTTTGTTTATTGCCTCTTCTGGGTATATGCCCAGTAGGAGTATTGCTGGGTCCTATGGTAGCTCGATTTTCATCTGTTTTCGATAT
>NW_022111373.1:43951805-43954421 GCF_000313985.2 Echinops telfairi | reverse complement strand
CTCTCCATATGAAGTTGGTAATCAGTTTTTCCATTTCTTTGAAGAAAGATGAGAGTAATTGCATTGGGATTGCATTAAAGTTATATAGTGCCTTGGGCAGAAATGACATCTTTACTATATTGAGTCTTTCAATCCACAAGCATGGGATATTCTTCCATTTGTTGGGGTCACTCTTGGTTTCTTGTAATAGTGTTCTGTAGTTTTCCTCACATAGATCTTTTGTTCTTTTAGTCAGGTATATCCTTAGATATTTCGATTTGTCCTTGGCTATTGTGAAGGGTACCACCTTTTTGATCTCCTCTCCTGTGGTCTTATCTGATGTGTATAACAGTCCGATGGACTTTTGTTTGTTGATCTTGTATCCTGCCACTCTGCCAAACTCTATTGCTTCCAGTACTCCCCTTGTGGAGCTTTTAGGATTTTTTGATATATAAAATCATATCATCTGCAAATAATGATAGTTTCACCTCTTCCTTCCCTAGACAAATACCTTTGACATCTTTTCTTTGCCTTATGCTGCTAGCTAAAACCTCCAGTAGAATGTTAAGTAACAGTGGGGACAAGGGGCATTTTTGTCTGGTCCCCCTTTTCAGTGAGATTGTGCTCGTCTTTTCTCCATTGACTACCACATTGGCTGTTGGTTTTTCATATATAGCTTTTATTGTCTTGAGGAATTTTCCTTCCATTCCTATCTTCTCAAGTGTCTTAAACAGGAATTGGTGTTGGATGTTGTCGAATGCTTTTTCTGCATCTATCAATATTATCATGTTGTTCTTATAGTTTTTCATGTCAATGTGGCAAATGGTACTAATGGTCTTTCATATGTTTAACCATCCCTGCATCCCTAGTATGAATCCCTCTTGGTCATGGTGAATTATTTGTTTTATATACTTTTGTATTCTATTGGTCAGTATTTTGTTAAGGATTTTTGTATAGATATTCATTAGGGATATTGGTCTGTAGTTCTCTATTCTTGTGGGATCCTTGCCCGGTTTTGGTATCAGAGTTATACTAGCTTTATAGAAGGAGTTCAGGAGTTTGCCACCTTTTTCTATGTTTTCTATGTTCTGGAGGAATTTGTGTAGGATTGGTGTTCATTCTTCCCTAAATGCTTGGTAGAATTCTCCAGTGAAGTCAACTGTTCCAGGGGAATTTTTTATTGGTAATCCCTTGATAAACTTGTCTATTTCTTCTATTGCCCTATTGATTTTAAGTGGTTGATAATTCTACCACCTGGGTGAGTTCAGTTCCAGACCTGAAAAGGGAGTAAATGCCACAGCTTGGGGGTACCACCAGTCACTATCTAACTGGTAACCCTGATCTCTTGCATGATTTTCAGTTTTGTTCCACATGTTTTCTCAATATAGCTGAACTATTTTAATATAATCCCTTTCAGTATAGTTAAGAGTGGACTTGGGGATCATCTACGTCTACCAGTCTAAGGTTGTGGAGCCTGGTGTTCCTGTGCTCCATTGGCTTAATTGTTTCCTGGGCTTTCAATTTTCATCACTCTTCTTTCCTCTGAAGGAACCCTGGTGGTCTAATGGATTACATATTGAGCTGATAACTCCAAGGTTAGTAATTCAAACCCACTAGGTGCTCCTCAGGAGAACAATCAGGCTTTTGCTCCTCTAAAGGTTTACAACTTTGAAAAACTCAAAAAGGGCAATTCTACCTTGCCCTCAATGGCAGCTATGAGTCAGAATTGACTCAAAAACCATGAGTAAGTGTCGTACTTCTGGACAGGAGGAAATGAATGGTAGAAACTGAGCTTTAAGACACATAATCACTACTCATTTGAGTAGTATGTAGAACACGGTAAACTTTAGCACAATATCTTGGTGTGATAGGTAATTTTATGTCAACTTGAAGATATATAAAAGTGTAATGATGTTATCTAACCTATCAATCAAGTCACAGCTTGATGGCACCTCCTCATAAGAAGGGCCCTGGGAACCTCCCTCTCTCTCTGAGAGCTGCCAAAGTGCTGCCATGTTCCCAACAACCTTGGATCCATGCAGCTTTGCAGCAGCTGGCCTGTGATCTTCCTGCCTTTGCTTCATTGCACAGGGCTGCGTGAGTCTGAAGAGGGACTCACGTACTAGTATTGGACTTATAGATGAGTTGGACTGGGCTGGGATGTTTTCTTGATCTATAATTACATCTTGATATAAAGAGCTCTCTTTTACAGATGTGAGTGCCTCTGGGTTTGTTTCTCTTGTCAATCAAGCCTAACACTCTTGGGATCACACAAAATATTGGCTCTGATTTCTTAAACCTAGAGATTCATTCTCTTTAGGAATTTGATTATGTGTAAGAAGTGTTCTTAACTTTGCTTCCTGTATGCTTTACCATATTTATGAATACACTTGCAGCAAAAGTAAATGCTCCTATACAAATACTCCCTGTCAACCCTAGCAGATAAATCAAATGAAAGAAATGATCATATTAAAGAGCTGAACAGATCAATTTTAAAGCACTGCTCAAAATGATAAAATATTATAATAAAATGTGAAAAGACCTAGATTAAAAAAGCCAAAAAGGAAGAATATGTTCAGCATATATCAAGTGAGAGAACCAAAGAAAAAATCCAAGCCTTGAATTGCAATATTACAA
>NW_022111373.1:43950203-43951705 GCF_000313985.2 Echinops telfairi | reverse complement strand
TCTGCACTAGGTCCCTTAGATTTGTCCCAATTTTCTTGTTAACGATCTTGATAGCTTTGCATTTTACATTTAGGTCTTTGATCCACCTTGAGTTCTTTTTTGTGCATCAGGTGAGGTGTGGGTCTTGTTTCATTCTTCTGCAGAAGGATATCCAGTTTTTCCAGTGTCATTTATTGAAGAGGGCATCCTCTTCCTATTTAATGTTTAATGGGCCTTTGTCAAAAATCACTTGTCTGTAGGCAGATGTTTTAATCTCTGAGTTTTCTGTTCTTTGCTTTTGGTCTGTGTATCTATCATTCTGGCAGGACCAGGCTGTTTTGACAACTGTAGCTGTGTAGTAGGCTTTGGTGACAGGTAGTACAAGAAAACCAACTTTTTTCTCTCTCTCTTTTTCTAAAAATCATTTTACTGGGGGCTCTTACAGCTCTTATAACATTCCATACATCAATTGTATCAAGCATATTTGTACATATGTTGCCAGTTATTTTTTCTCTCTTAAAGTCATCTCTCCAATACTCTGTATGTATTCCTGTCCCTCAATTATGCATAAGGGAAATCAGTGGAGGTTTATTTACTGTATAGATCTCACAAATGTATCCTGGGCTACCATTGTTAATCCATACATTCTGCAAACAAAAATCTCACAATTTAAGCTCTGATATGATTCCCCCCTTCGACTTTGGATTATATAAATTTACAGTCCTTGGGTCAGGTATGTTGGTGTCCTTTTTCCATACGGAGTTAATTGATATCTAATTTAGATAGCTGCTGTTGAGACACAAGCCTTTAAGACCCCATACCCTATTCTGTCTGATAGCCAGGCACCAACTAATCTCTTCCCACAATTTATCTAGCAGCCATATTTTCAGTGTTTCCTTCATAAGAGCATGTATCCAGCAAGGCCAGGCCCTAAGTACTAATTGTTTTTAAATTGGATCCAGAATTTAGTGTGAGCCCCCAAATCCGTTCCTAGATCTATTTGTTATCTACCTTCGGCCTCCCTTAGAGACCTCCTTGTTGAGTTGTGGTAGAAAATCTTATCGATCATCTCCCTGGGCCATACGGATCTTCTGTTAATAGTGTCATTGATTAGCACCTGGTACTAATTTTTAAGACACTGTTGAGGAAGGGATATTGGACCGGTGTAGGGTAACTACATATTGAAATACCTGAATTATTCACCTGTACAGAATAAATCCTTAAGTGGTTGAACCCTATTTACACAAACAATGTGAGTTGATTTTCAGGAAAGTTTTACAATAATATTCATTGACAATGTCAATCACAGGTCTGCCAGAATAATATGTATCTTAATTCAGCATGTAGGACATTGGTGTACAATTCAATACTCTTGGTATAGCTGTCTTACTTCTGCATGTACCCTGAATTTTCAGTATTTTGTGTCAAGCACATATGTATATTTGTCGCCATAATCAATCTCAAAACATTTGCCTTCTACTTGAGCCCTTAATATCGGCTGCTCATTTTCCCCCCTCAGCCCC
>NW_022111373.1:43946240-43948171 GCF_000313985.2 Echinops telfairi | reverse complement strand
GCTCTGGCATGGGGTCTGGTCCCTCTCTCCCTTTTCTGGGGTGACATAAACAGTACCCTCCCCCGGAGTGTATTAGTTCCCCATCACTTTCATTCATTTTCTTTTTTTGCTTCCCTTTCTCTTTTCCCATCCGTTTTAGTTGACTCAATCCAGGAATGTATATGTTCTCTTTTTCCAGAGGTTCTTTGCTTATCCTGGGCTTTTCCACTTTCCATATGAAGTTGGTAATTACATTTTCCATTTCTTTAAAGAATGATATTGAGATTTGGATCAATATTCCATTGAATTTGTAGATTGCTTTAGGTAGTCAACATTTTCACAATATTGAGTCTTCCTACTCATGAACATGGGGTTTCTTCCATTTGTGTAGGTCTCTTTTGGTTTCTTATAATAATGTTCTGTAGTTTCTTTGTACAGTTATTTTCTTTCTTTGGTCGGTTTTATTCCTAGGTATTTCATCTTTTGTGGGGCTAATGTAAATGGTATTGTTTTCTTTATGTCTTTTTTGAAATTCTTGTCAGAGTATTTAGGAATCTAATTGATTTTTGCTTGTTAATCTTGTATTATGCTACTTTACAAAGCTTCTCAATTGTTTCCAACAATCCCATTGGTGAGATCTTAGAGTTCTTTACATAGATTTACAAATAATTTAGTCAGGGATTATATATAAATTGATAACTAACATTGCAGATGATTGTCCCTTTAGGTGTGGCATAGTATGACTGAGGGGAAACATCTACTGTTCCACTTATATTAGTTTGTATGAAATGGAGACAAAGGAGCAACATGAGCATCCACTCTGGTTTTTCCCTCCACCTCGTTATTTGAATATACCTCCCAGAAGAATGGTTCCTTATTGGGAAAATTGGAAAAAATATATACTATTCACTCAGGACCCTGGCCCACAGTTATGCTTTCTCTCTTTCTGTGACTTGTAGGGATACTAGCAAGCAACACTCTCCTTGTGTCCTTGAGTTTACCTAGAAGATATCCTTCACTCACAGGTAGCTTGGGCACTCAGCATAGCCAGTGGAGAGGCATTGTGCTTCCTCCATGTATCAGAACAGCACCAACCTAATAATGAGTTTCAAGGAACATGATTATGTAAAGATTTCAGTAGTCGACCATGCTCAAACTTGTAAGCAGAATATAAAAACCCTAAGAACAGCTCCACCGGTGGAGCCTACCCTATCCAGTTAGCTACTGGAAGAGATAATGCATCAGGTCTGTAATCTCTCAGTGAAAATAAATGGCTTCTCAGATTGATTCTTAGTGTTTTGTGTCTTTCAACAGCTCCATGGGTATTTTAGTTCAACAAGGTAAAGGAAAAGATCTTTTTCTTTTTATTTATCTTCACATCCCAGCTCTGCTCATCTTATCTTCACATCCTAGCTATGCTCATCAATCTAGTTTTTCCAGCAGTAAGACTGATATTTTATTCCTATATCATTTATCTATTTTTAATATGTTCAGAACTCAAAGGAAAAGGGAGGTGTGATTAGTTTCACTGAGACAGGGAAAGGGAGCAAAGATAGAGATTTGGATAGAGCAAAAGTATAATCCATGAGTCCCATAATCCTTGGGACTACACTTCCTAAACCCTCTTAACTATCTCCAATGGGATTTCTTGAGAATATTTTTTAAAGTTTGATATTATTTGGTAGGGAGGCAGGCAGCAGGAATTTCTCCCTCCTAGGACTTTTAATAACATTATCCTGTGCCATTCTGCATCTTCCAAAAGGTTAATATTTTGGTTGGTAAGAAGAACCCAATTCTGGTAACATCACTATGCCCCCCCCACCCAATTTCATGATCCCAATTCTGCCTTGAAAATCGGGCTAGACCAGAGGATGTACATTGGTACAGATGGCAACTTGAAACACAGGGAACCCAGGATAGATGACTTCTTCAGGACCAGTGGTGAGAGGGGC
>NW_022111373.1:43944609-43945805 GCF_000313985.2 Echinops telfairi | reverse complement strand
AATCCTGTATTTTGCATTTGTTATATATGAAACAAGAAAGCAAATTATTTGGAGGTAATTGAAAAAGTGTTCAAAGGATTCCTTTTTGTGGAATTCAGGAATGAGTCAAAAGTATGAAAAGAAGACCATTTGAAGGTCAAGTATAAGAAAGGTACATCAAAATTTTTTGAAGGTAAATATAGGCACTAATCATTGATAATTTATTTAACTTGATCTAGCTTGAGGGCTTTCAAATAGAGGCTAGTTCAAGAAATACACTATGGGAATCCCTCTCACTCCAACCCCTTACCCATGATAATCTTTAAAATTTTTAAATTAAATTTAAAGTCCTGAAATGTATTATGAAAGTACTTTTATTTATAAAATGCATTACAGTTGTAAATGCATTACATTTGTAATTTGTAAAATGTATCTAGAGGAATGGTGCTGCATTCATTGTCAAAAAATACATTTCAAGGTATATGTTGAAGTATAATGTTGTCTGTGATAACATTATTGGAAATGTAATCAATACAAATATTATTCATATTTATGCAACAAAGAACAAAACCAGTGAGGAAGAAATTGAAGTATTCTGACAACATGCTCAGTCTGATATTGACCAAGCACACAACCAGATTCAATGATAATTACTATTGATTGAACTATAAAAGTTGGAAAACAAAGGAAGAAACATCGTCTTGGTGGTAGCAGCAAAGCTTGAGATCACATGGTAGAATTTTTCAAGACCAATGAGTTGTTCATAGAAAATACCTTTTTTCAACAACACAAACAGCAACTAGTCACATGGACTTCTCCAGATGGAACACAGAGAAAGCACAGACTACATCTGTGGGAAAAGACAATGGAGAAGCTCAATAGAAGCAGATTAAACCAGGACAGGGACTGGCTATTGAACAGATAATCAATTGCTGTTATGTAAGTACAGATTGATGCTGAAGAAAATTCAAACAAATCCATGAGAGTCAAAAATACGACCTTGACTCTACCCCACCTTAGTTTTAAGAGCAAATTTGCAGTATTGACCATTAATGACAAAATCCTTGATGAACTATGGGATGACATTATGACTATCATAAAGGAAGAAAACAACAGATCATTTAAAAGACAAGAAAGAAAAAATCAAAGTGGATGTCAGAAGATATTTTAAAACTTACTTTTAATTGTAGATAGCATAGACAAATGAAAGAAATGAT
>NW_022111373.1:43941885-43944509 GCF_000313985.2 Echinops telfairi | reverse complement strand
CATAGACAAATGAAAGAAATGATGAAGTACAAGAGCTAAATAGAAGACTCTAAATTGCCATTCAAAAAGAAAGGTCAAATATAATAATGAAATGTGCAAAGACCTAAAATTAGAAAACCCGAAATAACACTATTAGCATATAAACAACTAGCCTTCGACAAGGGCCCAAAAAGCATCAAGTAGGAGGTGGATGTCCTCTTTAACACGTGGTGCTAGAAACAATGAATATCCACCTGTAGAAAAATGAAACAAGATGTTTACCTCATCCAACCACCTGTAGAAAAATGAAACCTCATCTAATTTTCACAAGAACAAACTATAGGTGGATCACAGACCTAATAGTAAAGCCCCAAGCTATCAGAACCATCAATAAAGGAATCTGGACCAACCTAAGAACCTTGGCTCAGGAAATACATAGGCTAACTGCAATAGGGAAGGGTACACACAGAGGTGAACCTGAAATGAACAAGTGGGATATGCTGAGGATAAAAACACCTGTGTGCATTGAAAGACTTCAACAGGAGAGTAGCAAGAGAACCCACAGACAGGAGAGGATTCTTAGCAATGGCACAAAAGACAAAGGGTTTATTACTAAAATCTACAATGCCCTCCTATCCTGGAAAAAGAGGAAAACAGTTAACTGCTTGAGGAAGTGGGCAAAAGACCTGAACAGAAGTTTCAGACCAGAATGGCCAATAAACATGAGAAAATGCTCCTGATCATTAGCTATCAGAGAAATGCAAATTAAAACAGCCATGAGGATAGCCCAACTCAGAAAATCAGAGAACAGCAAATGATGGAGGGGGTGTGGTGAGATAGGAACCCTCTTCCACTGCTGGTGGTCATGGAGATAAATAGAGCCTCTGTGAAAAGTGATCCGCAATATTTAAAGCAAATGGAGATTGAGCTACCCTATGACCCTATACCCAGAAGAGGTAAGAAATAGAAATAGACCACGACCAGATGTCTGTGCTCCAATGTTTATTTCAGGGCAATTCATAATTGCAAAGAGTTGGAAACAACCTACATTTCTATCGATAGAAGAGTAGATTGGAAAACTCTGGCACGTACACACAATGGAGTACTATGCATCACTAAAAAGCACTGATGATCACATGAAGCACATCATCTCATGGGAAGAGTTGAAAGAAATTATGCTAAGGAAGTCAGCCAATCACAAAATGACACGTAAACATGAGTCCCCTGAGGTAAGTATAATCAGCACCGGAGGTATAGAAGAAAAGCCACTTATCTCACACTATACAGGTTGAGGCACAAGCAGTGGGGAGTGGGCTGGGTGGGCAGATCAAACCCAAGGATATACATGTTATTCCAAACAGAGAAAGGGAAAGGGGAGAAGGTGGAAGAAGAAAATGGGGGGGGCGGGGATGATGGCATTGGGAGAGCAGGGCACTAACCCACCAGGGGGAGAGTATTGGTTATGTCTCCACAGAATGGGGAGTGTGCATGGAGACCCACCACGGCACACCAAATCTGGAGGACAATGTAACCACATGGAGCACTCATGGAAAGAGTGGGCTACATGGTCAGGGCCAATAGGACCCAAACTGTCCCCCTCCTAGAATTACATGCTACAGAGGGCAACACTAAATCTACAAGTTGGGGAGAGGGGCTCACATGCCAAGCCCACACAGAATCACAGCAAGAAGGAAAAAGAGAGAATGAGGGTCTAGACCCCATATCAGGAAACCAAACATGGAGAAGGATGTCCCTGCATGGAGCTGCGGAGGCACAGAGAGGCTGACAACAGCTTGAGACACGATGCTTCCTCACTGGAGCATACTTCAACAGAGGATAGTACTGTAGACACGTGGTGAGGGCTTAGTCTGGTCTGAAGCCCCCAGAACAGGGCAAACCAAGAAGGGAACATAACAGATCAGCAACAGGAACAAAGCAAAGCCACAAAGCCCCTGATGAGCCCCCCAAATAGTCTTCAGGCTAGCAGGGGCAGTTCCTGGAATTCCCCCAGAACCACTGGGGAGATAGTCATAAAGGTCATTAGACAGACCTGGAATTATGTATGATTTTTGGTATATTTTTCTTAGTTATTTTTTTTTCACTTTTTATTCAATCTTTTAGTTCTTTTTTTGTCTCCATTATTGTTGGTTTTACACACCTAGATAAGACAGGCCTGGGAAGCAAGCTCAAGGAGAAAGCAACAGGACCAAAGGTTCCAGCGGGACTTAGGCAGAGGAGGAGGCAGCAGACGGGAGTGGTGAGCAAATAACACCATAGACAGGAGAACAGCCAGGGACTTAAAATCATCCACCAGGAGGATGTAGAGATCCTAGGGGTGTTGGAGCAACAGGAATGCACCTGACAGGAGTTACTAAGAGGCAGAAGAAGGGCAAGCGTGATGGTGGGGCAGGAGGACAGTAAAGGAAACAGAAGAAAGATCTAGGAAGCAAAGCTATAGATGGAGGGAATCCAGGATGAATGATCCCTTCAGGACCAGGGGCGATACCTGGAGAGCGGAGAGAGGGTGGGGTAGAAAGGGGGAGCCAATTACAAGGATCTACATATCACCTCCTCCCTGGGGGATGGACAACAGAAAAGTGGGTGAAGGGAGACGTCAGACAGTGTAAGATATGACAAAATAATAA
>NW_022111373.1:43907640-43926010 GCF_000313985.2 Echinops telfairi | reverse complement strand
AAAAAAAAAAAAGAATCAGCATGGAGTGGGTCCTCTGGACCTGAGATCTCTGCACTGTGAACCTTTTGGATCCAGATGACAGGGATACCATCAGAGCAGCAGCTGAATCGGGACCAATAACATGAAACAGAGTAATGAACTTCTGAGCAACTTGAGTGATTTTGTGCAGGAGGCTGGCTTGCAGAGTAGGGTGCCTCTGGGCACTGTATTGGGGAAGCTGGACCTCTTAACCAATGGAAATGGATCTGAGTGCCTTTGGGCTGAGTTTTACTGATGTTGGGTGCCTTTGAGCACTTAATTCAGGGAGCTGGGTTTGCTGACCCAGGAGCTTACGCTGAATGCCTTAGGATTGAGGCTTACAGCAGAGTTGTAGGCCCTTTGGGCATTTATTAGCAGACCTGAAACTTTGTCACATGTCCTGGTAAACAACTGGCCTGAGTATTCTCACTGGCATTACAACTTGTTAACTTCTTTAATAAACCCTTTACTAATGAATTTTGTCTGTGACTTTCTGTGCTGTTATTGCAATGGCTATTATAACCTAAAGATAAATTACAGAACTCTAATTCAGACAGTGCTGTTTGAATAAAGTCTTGTGTGATTTGTAGGAACATAAATAAAATATTTATTAAATAACCACTGGCACCTAACAACAACATTAGTGTTTTGAGTTAGAAGTTGTTTTTCCCAGAGATTTCCTGAAATCTTACTCTATCATCACTCTTGTTGCTATACTGTTGTTTGGGCTATTTTCAGGAACTATTGAGTTGGTTCCTACTTACAGCAACCTAGTTATAAAATGTTCGATTAAGAAGTTTAGTCAATTTGTTTCTCTGAATATTTTATAATCGAAGGTCTTAGCACCTATATTCGAAAGATATGCTAAATATATCTATATACAAATGATCTATAATCTTTAAAACTCCATCTTAGTAAAAATAATTTTATTTAATAATTATTGAATTAAGTTAGCCACATATACATTTTAAAGAATTGTTGCTTTCAGAGATTATCTTCATTTTGTGAACCCTGAGAGCTATAATCGGGGTTATAACACATTGTTTTCCACATAGAATATAAATATACCATAACTACAATTAAAATCATTAACCTTCTGTTATAATAACATTACTTACAGATTTTTGCCACTCAAGTCACAGTTAATTGAAGTTATTGCACTATTCTCTCAGTATTATTGGCATATTACAAGTGCAATTAGGTAAATTCAGATTTATTTTTTAACTCAAGAGACAAACATGAAAGGCATTAATTCTGATCAGTAGGGTATACCCTTTTTCTCTTCTACCTATAATCAGACATATTTCTATGGTGTTTTGTCAGTAAAGTGATTTAACAAAAAAGCAGAGACATCTCTTCAATCTTCATAATTATGCAAGTTTATCACTTTTTCTGTGTTTTCTTTAGTTTTTTTATTTGTTGCTTTTTGCCACTTATAACTCAATTATCATTAATGTAGCCTCATATGCTTTAACTATGGTATAGATTTCAAATTCTTTTTTTTTTCTTATTAAATAGATCTATGTGCCTATATTTATAGGTTTAGTATTAAGGTAGCAGAAGAACATTGGGCCTCCACTCAAGTACTCCCTCAAGGCAAGAATACATTCTTCTATTAAATTGGCATTCTATGATGCTCACCTTCCCGACACAACCGCTGAAGACAAAGTGGGTGAATAGCAAATGTGGTGAAGAAAGCTGATAGTGCCTGGCTATCAAAAGATATAGCGTCTGAGGTCTTAAAAGCTTGAAGGTAAACAAGCGGCCATCTAGCTCAGAAGCAACAAAGCCCACATGGAACAACATATCAGCCTGTGTGATCACGAGGTGTCGAAGGGATCACTGGAGAAAAATGGGTGCATAAACATATATGGCGAAGGAAGCTGATGTTGCCCGGCTATCAAAAAGTATAGCGTCTGGGCTCTTAAAGGCTTGAAGGTAATCAAGCGGCCATCAAGCTCAGAAGCAACAAAGCCCATATGGAAGAAGCACACCAGCCTGTGCAATCACGAGGTGTCGAAGGGATTAGGTATAAGACATCATCAGAACAAAAAATCTTACCATAGTGAGTGATGTGGGGAGTGCGGAGTGGAGACCCAAAGCCCATTAGTAGGCCACTGTAGATCCCCTTGCAGAGGGGTCTCAGGGAGGAGAAGAGCCAGTCAGGGTGTGATGTAGCAATGATGAAAAATACAACTTTCCTCTAGTTCCTAAATGTTTCCTCCCCTCTCCCACTATCATGACACGAATTCTACCTTGCATGTCTGGCTAGACCAGAGGATGTACACTGGTACAGATAGGAACTGGAAATACAGGGAATCTAGGGTGGATGATCCCTACAGGACCAGTGGTGTGAGTGGTGATACTGGGAGGGTAGAGGGAGAGTAGGCAGGAAAGAGGGAACCAATTACAAGGAACTATATGTGACCTCCTCCCTGGGGGATGGACAACCAAAAATTGGGTGAAGGGAGACGTCGGACAGGGAAAGTTATGACAAAATAACAATTTATAAATTATCAAGGGCTCATGAGGGAGGGAGGAGCGGGGAGGGAGGGTAAAAATGAGGACCTAATGCCAGGGGCTTAAGTGGAGAGGAAATGTTTTGAGAATGATGAGGGCAATGAATGTACAAATGTGCTTTACACAATTGATGTATGTATGGATTGTGATAAGAGTTGTATGAGCCCCTAATAAAATGATTTTTTTAAAATAACAACAAATAAAATACAAAGATAGATTTCAAATTCTCAAGTACAGTTTTTAATTATTTCAGCTTTATCAATAAAATTTTTGAAAGTTTATAGAGCTTCCCAGTCAGCAGTTCCTATAGATTTGGTCCTGTGACCTTGATCGCAAACCCTGTATTTTGATAGTCCTCTTCCCACTTTCTCCCTGTGTTTGCCACTTCCAGTTGTCCTCTTGCCTATCCCTTAGTGCTTTCCAAGCTTTATCCCTGGACAAATGCTGCTTATTTGATCTTGTGTTATTCATTGTTTTAAGGAGTGGGTACCGCCCTAGTGTTATTGTTCACCTATAGGCCTGTCAAGTTTGGGGCTGAAAGTCAAGACCCCAGGGGTGAGTTCCATTTTAGGTTTGAAGGTTAGCTAAGGGCCTTCATCTCTGACATCCCACCAGTACCTATCAGACCAATAACCCTGGTATTTTTTTTTTATATTGTTTTGAGCTTTGCTCCACATGTTTCTCTCACTCTATTCAGGATCTCCTACCCTGATCCCTTTTAAATTAGTCAGCAGTAGTAAGTGGGCATCATCTAGTTCTCATCTCAGTATCATGAAGACTATAGTCTGCATGATCAGTTAGGTTTTATTGGACTAATTCTTTCCATGTATCTTTGATTTTCTTCACTCTTTTCTTTTCTTTTTTTGCTCTGACCAAGTTGAGGCAATTGCTGGACCTTGCACGGCAACTCGTGAGCTTTTAAAACCCCAGTTATTACTCACAAAAGTAGGAGGCAAACGTTTTTTCTAGTCTATGTTATTGTCTAAGTTTGCCTTGAGACTATGATCCTGAGCTACCATGTGTTTTTGTTTTCATTGTTTGTTTCTTAAACTCTTGAGAGTATGTATAGAACTTATGCACTACTGACACTGTAGTGGGCAACCCTCATGGCATAATGAGGTACACGTTAGACTGCTAGCTGCAAGGTGGGCCATTTGAAACCGCTGTTCTACAAGAAAAACAAGAGGCTTTCAAACCCTGTGAAGATTTAGTCTCGGAAACCCACAGGGGCAGTTCTACTCTGCCCTCTAGGGGTTGTTATGAGTAGTTATGTCATAACAACTACTCATAACTACCCTAGGTCTGCATAGTTACATTACGTAACTAAATTTAAAATTTTAGGAAAACATTTTATTTACTATTGTGAACTATAAATAAATATATATGCATATGTATTATCTTTAATGCTTAACTAGATTGTTATTGTTCTTCATTTTGTCCCACTGTGCCCTATATTGTTTTGTTTAAAGTTACCACTTATTTTCCCTCCTGTTTGTTTTTGTTGTAGAAAATCCCCTTCATCCCTTCATTTTCTTTATCCCTACATTTAATCCACAGTCCTCTACTCAGGCCTGTGTGAAATGAGTGCAGCTCTTATTCTTGAAGTTTTTATTCCTTTTTCTCGGCTCCTTTTGCATTTAATTTCAGGCCTTTTTCTAGATCTTCTTATCTCCATGGAATCCTTAAGCCAGGTGAGATAGTACTACTGTACATCTAGGAGAGGGAGTGGAGAAGGACATCAGTAGTTCTTGGTCATTGATCCCAGAGGGATTTTCAGCTCCCTAAAGCCCAGTCTGAGGACAAAGGAGAAAGGGATTGCGGGATTGTTTCCTTTGCTGGATTCTCTGTTAAGAACAGAAGTTGTCATCCAAAATGACATACTTAAACCTCCCTACCTGATTATACTTGGTATGCCTTACTGCTATGGTAAATTCTGTGGAGAGATGGGGTGTGAATTATCTCCCAGAAGAAAGGACAATGAGCTAAGAAAATCTCCTGATTAACTGAACTGAATCTGCTAGGCGTTATCTCCTGGGCAAGGAAATTACAGGCCTACAGAGGCTGCCCAACTTTATTTTAAAAATAACATAATAAGAATGTTTGTTGAATGACCATTGTGTGTTATTTCAGACAGCCTATATATTACATCATAAATCATTTTGTGACTTATAAAAAATTATTTTGGCAAAAGTTAAAATCCACAGGTTAGTAGTTTTCTTTTTTTAAACTTAGGTAGTGATATTGTTATTGGTCTATTACCTCCTGAAAATAGAAGCAAACTGAATTTACACAGTGGTTACATTGCCTTTCAAGGACTGAGAAGAAAATTATTAGAGGTTTTATCAAAATGCTTTGTATTCACAGTTTTCATTATACTGTAAATTGTGCTGTGAGGACCTAAGTTCCAATAAGTTTTTTAAAAAATATTTTTTTGCTTGTCGTTTTTACAAAGCAGATGTCTGTTGCATCGAGACTAAGAATGCACAGTAATGAATGAGTGAGATTGACAGACTAAAACACATGAAGTCAACAATATGTTCACTTTGTATAGTTTATTAGGGGAGAGACAAAAAAGTAGGAAAACTGAGACAAATATGATTTAAGAAATCAGAAAAATAGAGAGTAACCTCTTCAAGGAAGCAAAGTAAGATCACTACAAATGTATTTTTAATAGCTCTTAAATTTTAAAATACCTCGGAGAATTTCACCCATGTTTCCTAAATGATAATATAAAATTATTTCCATATATTTAATTTATCACTGTAATTTTGATATAGCATTCACAACTCTGAACCTGGGTTATTGTACAGATCCACTATCTATAAACTTAGGTAAGGGTTGCTAGGTTTCTGGAAAACTAATATCCATTCTCCAATCATGAAAGAAAAGCAATAGTCGACAGAAGAGATATGAGAAAGAAAAAGAAATAACTGTCCATGCAGATTCCTCTATACACCTGGTTCGATTAGTTATTAGTTTGAAAGCTCTGACAATTGAGATTGTGCTTACAAGTCAATTAAGTCTCTAAACTAGTTAATTAAGTTAAGGGAGAAAAAAAGGATTCCACGATTGAACAAATTAGTTACTAGAAAAAAGTGATAGACAATTTGAATAGTGAAACAGAGCTACACATTTCTGGATAAAGTAATTCAAATCCCTTAGAAATATGTAAATATGGGCTGAGAGGAAGTGGCTACTTCTACACTCAGGGCTCCCACTCTTGGGTACTAAGAATGGTTTCTCACCTGACGTTCCCCCGGGGTGAGGGGGACTTTCACAAAATGTTCAAACAGCTGGAATGTTCTTAACAGCCCCTTCAAATGAAGGTGTGGGCATCTGACCACTGGCATCACATGCTCTGAGGGGCTCCCTCACAAGGCTGGCTACGTTCTAGGGAGCTGCTGGTTCTGGGGGGGTGTCAGGTGCCTGCAGCCTCCTGAGCCTGCGGTCCACTCCCTCCTTCTCAGGAGGAGCTGTTGGTGGTCTTTGAGGTGACTCGCTTTCTGTCCACAGGTACAGACTGCTGGAGCCCCCACTCCATGCCAGGAGCACATCCTACTGTGACAGGCCCAGAAACCGCAGGGGGTAGGGGCACGCGACAGCCTCAGTGGGACTCAGGCAGAATGAAGATGACCCTGTGTCTCTCCCCACATGGCCACCAGCTAAGGGGGTTGCTGGGAGGATGGTGGGGTCTGGCAGAAGCTAAGTGGAGAAGGAATCCTTTGGAAAGAACAAAGAGAACTGAAGGGGAGGAGGGGGAAATATGTAATTAAACTCGCTGAATAATATTGAATTTTCCCCAAGCTCTTGAACAATGATTTAAATGCAACTGGTTCCTCATAAGTGCCTGTTGGCACAGGGTGTTTATGGTTTATCAAATGACACCTTGTTAGTATTGAGATTCTTTCCAAGTGTTGACAAGGAAAAATTATTAAAGTTACTTGAGCTGCTAACCACAAAAACATGGGTCCAAGGAAGAAATCTGCTCCCCTAAGGATGTCAAGCCTAGGAAATCCTGCATGAGGTCGCTAGGATTTGGAATTGACTCAATGCCAGATTTTTGTTTTACTTTGTTTCTTTTCTGTACATCCCAACTATGGGAACCTCTTTATAAGTAAAACTGCCCCATAGGTTTTTCATGGTGAAGAAGTTGGCTTCCCCCAAAGTGTGCAGCTTGGGAAACCCCCTGAGCAGTTCTAATCGGTCCTGTAGGGCTGTTAAGAATCTGAATGGACTCATCAGCAACAGGGTGTTGTTGCTTTTGTTTTTTATAAATCAGATCACCAGGGAACAACCAAAATGAAATCACACTGTCATATTTGTAAGATGTAAGTTTTAAAATATTAGCCACTCAGTTATTAATTTAATGAAATCTTATTAAAATGAAAGAAATTACTACAATGTTCTTTCAGTAACAAGATCAAGACTTTGTGATAGGAATTGCTTTCTTGACAGGCTTATACTAAATTGTTGCTGCCATTGAATTGATTGAAATGCCTTGTGACTCATTAAGATAGAGAACTGTCCCATAGGGCTTCCCAGGGGGCAATCCGTATAGGAATTGATTTCCAGGTGTTTTTTCCCAGAGTAGCTGGTGAGTTCCAACTACCAATTTTTGAGTTAATCACCAAATGCTTTGTGTAATTATTACTAACCAGCCACTTGATTTCAACGATGTAAATGGTTTCCAGTATTTTTAATATGGGACTTTGGGAAATAATAACAGAAGACTGCTAACTATAGCAAGGAATCTTAAATATCTTCAATTTCACAGTATATTTGATTTAATAAACACCGATAATTATGGAAGTATGATCTATAGTTTGGAATTACTTTTCAAACAATCTTCTCTAGCAAACCTCAATCATGAAAGATGAGGAAATTGATATTGTTCCAATGTTGGCACAGATTTCTATACCCAAACCAGTAGCAGCAATTTTGGGCATCTTTTATTTTCCATTGTTGAAATATAGCACCCTCTTCTGGAGAGCTATAAGTGGTTCAGGATGGCTGAACCATTTTCTTTGATCACCATGGAGGACTTCCTACCTATCAGCTATCAGTTAGAATTTATGTTATTTGCTTCAACCACAACAGTTTATCAAATGTCCATAGACTTCTTTCCTGCTTTATGGCTAGCACACAAAGCTGTGCAATTAAGAACATCCCACTCACCTTCTCTGACATGACACCCTTCCTCTCTCACTGGAAGAAATATAAAGAAATGAACTGTTAAGCAAGGGTAATGTAAACACTCAGTTTCAGAAGAACGCCTATTACCTCCAAAATATTGCACTGTAATGCAGTGCAGAAAAGGCCATCTCTTTAACAGCACCATCTCTATTGCAACTGATTCATAGGATTTGAACAGAAACTCGTTGGCAAAGAAACAAAACAGGAGTTTTATGGACAGGCAATGAGAAGAAAATATGAATTTCTCAATAATAAGAAAATGTTGAAGTACTCAATAATAAAAGTTATCATGGGCTTATGTTTGCTTACTTACTCACCTAGAGTGAAAACGTTCACCTTGTTCACACTACATCAAAGTTTCCGCTTCCAGGTATGCTTGTCCCTTGCCTCTCCCCCAATCCACAGCGCTTCCCCGCAGAATCAAGCCTCTTGCAACTTTAGAGTCCCTGACTGGGACTTACTTGTGCTTACTTGCTAGTCTGCATGACTGCCTTTAAACCACTTAACTGCAATATAACATCATTTTCCTCATTTTACAACTATGGAGAGGAACTCTTGCCTCTTATATTCCTAGAACGTTGTAATCTATTGAAATACATGATGCTTTGACTTCCTTTGAGGGAACAGATTTGTAAAACATAAATACATCGTGTTACAAATGTCTTTCCATTAGAAGCTAGAAAACAGGATATACTCCTGAAGAAAGCACAGCTCCAAAGAGCAGAGAACACCGAAAACCCGCACAGGAAACAGTCGTGTGCTGCTCTTTAGAGCCTATTTGTTGTTGGTTTTTTGGGGTTTGTTAAATTATTTTATTGAGGGCTCGTACAATTCCCATCAGAGTCCATACATACATCCATTGTGTCAAGCACATATGTACATTTGTTGCCCTCATCAATCTCAAAACACCTGCCTTCCACTTTAGCCCTTAATATCTTTTGCTCATTTACCCCTCCCTCCCCACTCCCCCCCTTCCCCATGAACCCTTCATAATTCATAAATTATTATAGTTTTGTTATAAGTTACACTGTCCGATATCTCCCTCCGCCCTCCTCTCTGCTGTCCATCCCCCAGGGAGGAGGCCATGCCTAGATACTTGTAATTGGTTACCCTCTTCCACCCCACATTGCCCCCCACCCTCCAGGTATCGCCCCTCTCACCACTAGGCCTGAAGGAGTCATCGTCCTGGATTCCCTGTGTTTCAAGTTGCCATCTGTACCAATGTACATCTTCTGGTCTAGCCAGATTTGCAGGGCAGAATTATGACCATGATATTGGGGGGGGAGAAAGCATTTAAGAACTAAAGGAAAGTTATATGGTTCATCGCTGCTACCCTGCACCCTGATTAGCTCGTCTTCTCTCCACATCCCCTCAGCAGGGGGTGTTCGGTTGCCTACCGATGGACTCTGAGTCTCCACTCTGCACTCACCCACCTTTAATGACATGATTTCTTGTTCCTTGATGCCTGACACCCGATCCCTTCGACAGCTTGTGGTCACACAGGCTGGTGTGCTTCTTCCATGTGGGCTTTGTTGCTTCTGAGCTAGTTGGTCACTTGTTTATCTTCAAGCCTTTAAGACCCCAGATGCTATATCTTTTGAAAGCCAGGCACCATCAGCTTTCTTCACCACCTTTGCTTATGCACAGTGGTCTTCAGTGGTCATATCAGGAAGGTGGGCACCCACTGATCTGATTTTTAGTTCTTTGATGTCTCATAACTGGTCCCTTCTGCACCTCGTGGTCAGACAGGCTGGTGTGCTTCTTCCATGTGGGCATTGATGCTTCTCAGGTGGATGGGTGCTTGTTTATCTTCAAGCCTTTAATACCCCAGATGCTATATCTTTTGATAGCCGGACACAGTTAGCTCTCTTCACCACATTTGCTTTGTTTTTGCACATAATTTTTGCCACAAAATGGATGCAAGTCTGAAATCTTTTAAGCTGTATAGTTCACCAACCTGATGGACACATAAAGTTTGTTCATTAGTAAGTTACAGAAATGACTCTCCATAAAGATTTAGAATGGCATCTTTTTATTTGACCATTTTAAAACAAATTTCAATACCACACCTAGCTCAGTAGAGATATTATATAAAGGAAGCACTCCATAGATTAATAATCAGCTGCATGTGGTTAAATCGACCTGTTACAGAAAGGTCTGTAAAATTAAGCATAGACAATGCATCGTATCATTTAACCAACAGACGATGAGAAATAGTTTTGCCCTGGATAGTCATGGCCGCAGTGGGAATGATATCACGATCTTGGCCGGTGTAGCTCTTCAGGGACACGTGCTGCTTGGAAACATGAGAAACATGAAGCGCTTCACGCATCTGGGATGACCAGTCTACACTGGGGATAAAAGAGGTCCTGGCTGCAAGAGGTTTTAGAGAAACCCTAGAACTCCCCACTGAAAACCACATGCCCAGATCTAAAGGAGATTTTCTGAAGCCTCATATTAATTGTTTTCTCTCTCAAGTCCAGGTGTTATATGAGAATCTTTTGTCCTGTTTATGAAACTCGTTGAATACGTCGGACATTTTTCTGTTGAAAAAACTCAATACTATAGTGATTTTTCAAGAATCAATCCTCTTTAATGTACCTTCCATAGTATATTCATAAAAGATAAACAATGGCATAGTTCTAAGTGAACAAAACACCCTAATATTTTCTACCTTTTAAAAGAGTATTTCTTATGTGTGTAATTTAGTGCATTTGTCCGTTAGGAAAATACCCTTTTCTCAACAGCTAAAAGAGGTTCCATTAAATGAATCAAAGACACGTTTGAAATATCTGTATCTTTCCTTTTTGACATTGCCAGTTTAAACCAAAATTAAGAACCACATCCTTTTCCGTGGAGTCAGTTCTGATGCAGGGCAATGCTATGGAAATGCTCCCTCTGGTTACCGAGGCTATACATCTCTACCGGATTGGAAAGCCTCCTCTCCCGAGGAGCAGCTGCTGGGTTTAAATTGCTGACCTTGCAGCAACTAGCAGTCTGACTCATAACAGACTACCTTACCAGACATCTTTCTCTTGCTAATTGAGCATAACATAAAGTCTTGTGTTTGAATTTAAAAATATATAGCATTGATAACTTCAAATTCTGGTTAGCTTCTATCGTAAACCAAAAGGCATACTGAAAATGCTTAGTACTTTACACATTATTGGACGCTGGTGTCCTAGTGGCTACATGTAGGTCTGCTCACTAGAAGGTCAGCAGTTTGAAACCACTAGCCCCGCGACAGAGACAGAGTTTTCGCTCGAATCATTACCTTCTCAGAAACTCAAAGGGGCACTTCTACCCCGTCCTCTAGGGTCACTATGAGTTGGCATTGTCAATGGCAATGAGTTTTTGTTTTGTTTTGCATGCTGTAGTAAATAGTTGGTATTGAAACTGGTTCTTCAAAACTACTTGAAAACAGTGAGTTCTTGAAGTAGTATATGAATATTCTTTTGAGGGTGCAAAAAGAAAAATTTATCCCATTCTAAATTAATATTGACTTTTTTGTAGTTGTACATTTTAAAGATCAGACTCAACTTTCATGTGAATGAAAGGAACTTCATCCGAAAATTCATTTTTAAGAATGACTTTATCTACAGTTACACCACTGTTCGTAGGCTGAGATTTCACCGTGTGGGCTTTACTTTATTGATCGTTTTTATTTGTATATCCTGTTACTATTTGTATATACCTTTGTATATACCATTACTACTGTTATTTGTATATACCGTTACTACCTTTATTTGTATATACCGTTACGATTTGTATATACCGTTACTATCAATTACAGAATGTGTATGAACACCTGGAAGCAAGAGCTATGCCTGAATAAAGTTTGCATTTGCCGAGCCTAGTATTGTATATGGTATATATTGAATGCCGATTTGAGTTTGAAGTATAAATCAATAAATGAAGGGCTTAGTAAATTTAAAAATACATAATCATCTCGAAATGTATCCATTGTATGTACAAGTATTGCTACCAAAATGAAAAACAACGTTAACTTAGACGCATAAGAATTTCTTGTTTTTTCAGCTTCCGATTGATCTTTCACCTTAAATAAAACAACATTTTCACTTATTTACTTTCTAGAATTTTCCTGAAAACTACAGCACACCACCACCTTCATCTATAAAGATGATACTGTGAGAAAAGGTTTTACATTACAAATGTGATTTTTCTTACCTTAATCTCGTAAACTACTATACAGATAATGGCTCAAAATGAAAAATTAAGCATATCGAAATTAAAATTGTGCTGCAATTTAACGCCAAATTTAGATTCAACCAAATTAAGCATTTCTTTTTATACACACACTAGGTGGCGCCATTAGCTTAAACTGCAATAAAATAGGGACAGGTTTATAAAAATCTACAGAACTGCTTTTCAGAGTAGCCATACCATTTCACATTCCAGAAACATTTGAAAGTTTCAGTTCTTCTATATATCCTCATCAGCACTTGGTCTTCAGCCACTTTAACACCTGCATAGTGGTATCTCATTGGAGGCTTCATTTACTTTTCCCAAATGCCAGATTGTCATACCGTGGTGGCATCCCTGTTGCTAGAATGCTGGAAACAGCACCACCAATATCAGAAATACAAGCAGGCTCAGTTATGGTGGAACTTACACACTACACACTAAAACATTCTAGGAAGAAGGAATGGGTGATCTGCTTCTTAACAATACATATATTTTAAAGGCTGTTGAAAGCTTTACAATAACAGTGGAACATTGTCTAATACAGTGTTAGAAGATGAGACCTTCTGGTTAAAAAAGAACTAAAATTTCACAGGGGTAAAACTTCAGCCTCAGAGTTGACCTAAAATACATGAGTGGAGTAAAATCTTTGTTGCCTTAATTTGGTGATGTCTTGTGGCATGATTCAAAATCACACCTGCAAGCATCCATTAATAGTCAGAACACTGAGAGTGCAAAGTATGAATCTAGAAAAATTAGCCATCATCAAAAATGAAATGGAACACATAAAGATTGATATCCTAGGCATCAATGAGCTCAAATGGACTGGTATTTGGCCATTTTGAAGGATAACCATACTTTGTTGGAATGACAAATCACAGAGGAACAATGTGACATTCCTTGCCCAAAAGAACGTTTCAAGATCTATCTTGAAGTACGATGCTGAAAATGATAAGATAATATACATATATCTACAAGGAAGACCAGTTAATGTAACTACTACTCAAATTTACCCACAAACCAATAATGTCAAAGATGAATAAATTGAAGAGTTTTACCAACTCTGTAGTCTGAAATTGATCAAACATTCAATCAAGATGCGTTGATAAATCACTAGTACTGGAATATGCAGGTTGGAAATGAAGAACCTATAGTTGGAAAACAAAAATGATACTGGAGACCACACTATTTTATAGACTGTTATAGAGCCAATGATTGAATCATTATAGATAACCTTTTTCATCATAAACAGTGGCTACACATATAGACCTCACTAGATTGAATGCAGAAGCCGAACTGACTACACATTGGGGAAAGAGCATTGATAAGTTCAATAACATGTCATAACAAAGCCAGAGGCTGACTCTGAAAAGGATTATTGACTACTCATACGCAAGTTAACATTAAAGCTAAAGAAAACCAGTCCCCCCCCGGAAGCCAAAATATGACTTTCAGTATATCCCACCTGATTTTAGTCACTAAAATGATGCAACTTGGAAGTGATTATTAAAAGGACGTCCCTTGAGGACAGCATATTTGATAATATTTAGAGTCAGTAACACAGAGGAAGACCATCAACGAGATGGCTTGGCACCCTGGCTGCAGCAATGGATGCAAACATAGTGGTGATTGTGATGATCCCACAACGCTGGGTTTTGCTTAATTCTCTGGCCATGTGCTGGAGCCAAGTTGATGGCCTCAATCACAACAACAATAACTAATGATGTCGCTTATTTTCCTTTTTTATAAATCTCCTGCTCAATGTTTCCTAGGTCATTCCGTTTCTTAATAAATTGTTACAGTTATTTGCATTGCTATACCTCTTAACAATTTCAATCCAATGTATTTAAATGAATTAAAACAGAGTTCCACAGAGGTCCATATAAAATTACTGCTACTAGCTTTATTCATAGTCACCAAAATTAAAGATAATTTATCTATCATCTGGTAATGTATCCGATTACCACAGAATTAAAGATTTTTTTTACACAGATTACAGACAAAATTAAAGCCTACTTATGCAATAGAATGATAAAAAAAAGAACAAATTACTGATATATGCTGCATCATATATATGAGGGTAAGTCAAAAGTATTGCTATTAAGGTTCTGGTTCATATACGTGTTCATAAAAACATATGTGATTTTTTTTTTTCTTGACTGCAGCTTGCATGATCATTGATTGTGGACCGAAGCAAGATTGAATCCTTGATAATTTCAAATTTTTCTCATTAGAAGACCTTCAAAGAAAAGAATTTTTTTTTTATGCCATTGGGAAAAAAACGCTTTTGTGGCCAGGGCTAAGACAAAAAAAAAATAACCCAACCCAACTGAATATCTTATCAAAAAATGAAAGCTTTGAAACAATGCATAGGAAGGTTGTTCCATGTAAAACAACAACATTTAGATGGATCAAACATTTAAGAAAGGCCAGGAAGAGCTCAAAGATTAATTCAAGGTAGAAAGATCAGCTCAGAAGTTTATAGCAACTGTATTTTTTAATTCCAAAGGTGTATAATCTTGATAGATTGTCTCCAAGGAGACAGGACAATCATGGGGACTTATAAACCCAGATAGAGAATCTACACAAATGTCAAGGAACAAAAAATTCAGGTTTTGATCTTTTTTTAAATGAAGGGTTTTATGATTTTATAGCAATCTGCTTTGACTTGCCTTTGTGAATGTGTGTGTGGCCCTGTGAGGTAGTTAGTTTATTGTGCCAACCTGGCCAATAAACACATGTGGGGTTAATTGAAGGGCAGGGAGATGAATGGCTTGGTGAACCTCGCCTTTCAAATTCTTAGGTCTCTTGCTTTGTGATGGTCAGACCAGGGTGCAGCTGCCTTAGCCAGTTCCCTACTTTAGCTGGCAAGGCTCACTTTCTGCAAGACATCCCTAAGAAGAAGCCACATGGACCTACCCCGATGCAGCCCTGGGTGCTGGAGCAGCCGTGTGGAGACCCCTGCTAGTGCTGAGATGCTTACAAGTTCACTGACTCGGTTTCCCTCCTGCAGTCAGTGCTCATTGCATGTGTTTTGTGAGATGGAGGAGGACTTTGTGGATTGGTGGCGGACATATGGGTTAATGGGTTAATATTGGACTTGTGGGCTTGGGCAACACTGGGTTGGGATGTTTTCTTGGTGTGCACTTACCCTTTATATGAAACTCTCTCTTATACATGAGTTTCTGGGGATTTGTTTCTCTAAAGTACCCAGACTAACACACCCTAGTAGCACTGTGGGTTGGGTGATGTTCTGCTAATCACAAGATTGGTTATTCAAACCCACCTGCTGCTTCAGAATAGAAAGGTGAAGCTGTTTTCTTCCTGAAAGATTCAGTCTCAGAAACTCTATATAGGCTCGCTAGGAGTTAGAGTGGACTTGACGGCAGTTTTGGTTTGGGTAGTTTACTATATATAATGATATTTAAATCATACACTTTCCTTAAGTCAGATAAAAATGTTATTGTCGTTTTGGAAGTTACATCTAGTTCTAAAATTGCTATCACAGATATATATATGAATAAAGAACATTTTATTTAAAATATTTTCACAGAAATCTCCATCTGTATTTTATTTGAAGTACTTCAATTTAAATTTCCTAGAGGGTTGGCATCCATTATATCTGGAAAAAGATATGCTCTGTTGGCACTTTCTAAAACATATAGAGTAAAATCTCATATTTAATTCATGTAGTGAGAAAATTCATAATTTTGTAACCTATGAAGTTGCGAGGAAGAAAATTTGGCAGAAAAGCTTCAGCAATATTACAGAATATGAAAACATTTTTGAGTGAATTTGGCTTTGAGAATTGTAATGAAATTGGAGATTCAATTACATCGAGACTTATAAATGGATTATAGAGTAGCCAGATAGCTATAAACTAACAAGATCTAAACTAACAGGATATTAGCACAATTATGAGTTCTTCTGATTACTTTCTAATTATTCTATCCTTTTCTTGGCTATATATTTTGAGATAAATGCCTATAATTCCAAAGAAATTATACTAAAAACTGAGTATTCTTCATATTTAGGAATACATAGAATTCTGGAGAAAGATGGGCTTTCTACTCCTGTAAACAGTTATAGTCCCAGAAACTTAAAGGGGCAACTCTACTCTGTCCTATAGGGTCACTATGTGCTGGCACTGACTCAATGGCAGTGAGAGAATAAGAGAGTGAATGAGTAAGTGAGTGAATGAGTGAAAATTATGGAGACCATTTACACAGAAGTTTGATATATAGGATTCTTCAATAATTTGTGACATCATAGCGTTTAGGCAATCTATTGTTTTGATAAGCACAATATACAATTATTGGGGATGTATTATGATATGTGACTCAAACTTGATGTTATAAAGGAGACATGTATATACAGATATTGTCTTGATTTCCCTAGTGCTGCTGTAACAGAAATATCACAAGGGGGTGACTGTAACAAACAGAAACAAACGTATTTCCTCTCAGTAGACAAGGCTTGAAGACCAAATTCAAAGTGTAAGCACACTCTGTCCACCCTAAAATAAAATCCTTGTCTCTTTCAAGTTCTCTTGTTCAACTACATGGTCATCTCCACGTGGCATCAGGGTTTCCCCATTTGTGCTCTTTGCTTCAGAGACTACTATTCTCCTTTTATACTTCAAAAATGATTGGTTTAAAGCAAACACTGAACTGACATGACCCCATTAACATGAAAAATCAAACCCTATTCTCAAATTGGATAACATCTACAGATATGTAGGGATTAAGATTTACCACATATATTTTGAGGGGAGACACAATTTAACACATGGCCGATATGTTGTCGTTGGGTGCCAAGGAGTCTGGTCATCCTCATAGAGACCCAATGGACAAGAGGATGAACCACTGCCCAGTCCTGCGCCATCCTCACAGTTGTTCCTATGTTTGAGCTCATTGTTGCAGCCACTGTGTCAATCCGTCTTGTCAAGGGTCTTCCTCTTTTTCACTTTCCCAACACTTTATGTGATCTCTTTTCTGATAAACAGGACTGCTCTGGTAATATGTCCAAATACACGAGATGAAGTCTCTCCATTCTCACCTCCAAGGAGAACTCTGGCTTCTTGGATTTGTTGGTCCTTGTGGCAGTCCACGGTACTTGCAATGTTCTTTGCCAGCCTCATAATTTGAAGGTATTGATTCTTCTTCAGTCGATGCCCAATTTTCACATGCATATGAAATAATCAAAAATACTAAGGCTTGGGTCAGGCACATGTAAGTCCTCACAGTACCATTTTTCATTTTTCTACTGCTTCTCATATGACCAACATCTTCAGAACAGGACCAATAAGTAACATCATGATAAATAGAGCAAAGATTAACGTTGTCAAGGATTTCATCTTGCCTAAATCCATAACCAATGCTCATAGAAGAAGTAGTCAAAGATCAAACAACACATTGTACTAGGTAAATATGATGCACACAATTTCTTTAAAATGCTGAAAGTGTGTTAAGTCCTCTTTACTTTCAGCAAGCTAGGTTGATGTAGATATAGTTGTAATTATAGGCATAGATTTAGATGTATAAGTGTAAATAAATCATAGGACCTACCTTGATTAAATGATTTATTCTTTTTCTGTAAGTGGGATCCAGTTAAAATTTATATTTAACGTATTCTATGTGTCAAGACCTGGACTGGTCCGTGAGTATATGAAAAAGTTGAACAATATCCTTACTATTGAAGAGCATCCAATCTATAGCAAGTTCAAAATGATAACTCCTCCAAATTAAAAGATGTAAAGTACAATCGAAACCAGAGAGCAGGGGTCAACCTTGAGAGAGGAGGTAGGAACAACATGGAGAGCTCATGCTTCCTTAAGTTACTTAAGGAAGTTTTAAGCCTGCTAGTTCCAATCCCCAAATGCATTTTAAATGAAGCCAATAGTTATACTTATAATAAAAATTGACATGAATAAATGACATCTGCATAATCTTGATTAAACTAAATAAAAGCATTTGAGAATATTTATTACATTCATTCATTGATAATAATATATTATCTAAGTAAATAAAAGTGAGAAAATACAGCAGTAAGTCAGGTCTTTCAATAATTCTACTTCTAATAATTATAAACAATGTGTGCCTATTAGACCCTTTTATATTGTAGTCTAAACCAAACTCAATGCCATTTTGTCAATTCTGACTTATAGTGACCTGGGTTGATTAGAGAAACAAATCCAGAGACATTCACATGTGTGTAAGAGAAAGTTTTATAGCAAAGAGCAATTGTACGTTGAGAAAACATCCCAGCCCAGTCCAGATCAAGTCCATAAGTCTGATATTAGCCCACATGTGTGATACTAGCCAATGCATTCCTCTTCAGACTCACATGCAATGGTGCCAAATGCAGGAAGATCATACGCCAATGGGTTAAAAGTCTTATGTATGCAATGCGATGGAGAATCTGAGCACCAGCATGG
>NW_022111373.1:43905704-43906485 GCF_000313985.2 Echinops telfairi | reverse complement strand
CACTGTCAGAAGGGCATGTATGTGGTTTTGTTTTTTTGGTTTAGGATATAAAACATAACACAATTACCAAAAGCTCAATTTGTATAGAATCAGTTCTGATTCTGGGGCTCTATATGTCTCAGCACAACTGTCTCATGGAATATTCAATGCTATTATCCTTAAGGATGTTGATTGACCCATCTTTCATCCATAGAGCAACTGGTGAGTTCAAAGTACTGACAATTTCATTAGAATACGAGCAATTAACTTCTGTGTTATCCAAGCCAGTTTAAATTTATGGAAATGAGTACGTTCATCATACCATTGAAAGAACTTATACACCTATAATCTTTCTCAACAACCAATATATACATCCATCACGGATGATTTGTTGTTATGACAATAATTGTTTGGATTTAGTGCAGGTTTCCTGTTCTTTCTTCTGTAATTTTGGCTAGTGCATATTGATGGGCACTTAAAATTGCTGTCTTAATTGATAATGACAACAGTATTATAATATTATTGCATTCAGAAGTCTCTTGATTTATGACACAGATATTCTACATGGTAATAAAAGCACAAAACCAAAAAATTAAAAAGACAAATTTTCTTCAACATGTGCGCATGTGACTATATCAAAATCCAAAACAAACTCGTTGTTCTTGAGTTGGTTTTTACTCATAATGGCCCTACATGGACAGAAAGGACTGTCATTGTGGGTTTCAAGGCTGATGTAAAATGGTCAGTGTTTAAAAGGTAGCCCAATTCAAAAAATCAGAAAGCAATAAGTGTTGGAGGGGCT
>NW_022111373.1:43898847-43902777 GCF_000313985.2 Echinops telfairi | reverse complement strand
GCTTTACACAATTGATGTGTGTATGGATTGGGATAACAGTTGTATGAGCCCCTAATAAAATGTTAAAAAAAAAATGGTCAGTGTTTAATGATTTTTATGTAATTTTTCTCCCTTGGAGTTACTGGCAGGTTTAAACTGCTGAACTTGTGGTTAGCATAACCTACTACGTCATTAGGGATACTTCATTTGAATATAAGCTAACTGGAAAGAAGTCATATTGATGAGACTAAGGAGAATGAGATTGTAAGGTTTTCATAGCATGTTAGTTTTGTTGATTTTGTTGTGTTTTTGTTTCTTTCTTTACTGAGATGTCATCATAGATCACAATTCTCTTGAGATAAAAGTGACTGATTCTATGTAGACTTGTTGTCAGAAATAACTGAAGAAATGCCTGCTTCTCTTCTGATGAAACCCCTCTTTGTCTCATAGGATTTGCAATAATGTTATTGTTGTGGTATCCTTTTTGAATTATATCAGGGACTCACTACAATCGTCTAGCACCAGATTTGGAAAAAGACTACATGCTGAATAACGAGAAACGGTAGAGAGGTGTGATTGATTGTCAAAGGAGAGAGCACAGAAGCATAACTCTTCTTCCTGACAGATGCTTCAGCTGAGTCAAGGAATAGCATTGTTAAAGAAATTTGGCCAACTGCTTTAGGCACCATCTGCTCATTTTTACCCCAAAGAGTAATCCCTTTTCAGAGGTTAAAGGAGAAGCTAAAGGGCTATTCAAGCACTTTACAAATTTCTATTGATTTCCAGAATCTTGAGTCACTCAAATTCAACCCCAAGAAAGATTGACCTCAAACAGAGCAAATGCCCTCAGAGTTAAACATGAACAACAACAACAAAAATTTCTTAAGTAAAACTTGTCAGTCTTACTCTTGCATTTTCTTGATGAGAGTGATCTGTAAATCAAATTGTATAAATCAGCCAGAATCTATCTCCTAAATTGTACTTGTTTTACCCTAATGAACTCTTCATCTACCTACTGTTACAATTGAAATACATGAATGGGATACATGAAGCAAGATTTGGGAGGGAAGGTTGTTGCTGTGCCAATTGTCATGCACTGTCAAGTTGGTTTCAATTCATAGAGAGCCTATTTACAATGGAACTAACTCAGTTCTGCCCGGTCCTGCCCATCGTCACAATCATTGTTCCATTTGACCCCATGGTTGCAGCCATTGGGTTACTCCATCTCCTGGACCATCGTCCTTTTTGCACTGACCTTCAACTTTGCTGAACTTGATGTCCACTTTCAGGGACTGGTCTCCTGGAAATACGTCCAAAGAACATAAGACAAAGTATCACCATCCTATATTCTAAGGAGCGTTCTGGGTACACTTCTTGCAAGAGAGTTTTATCTGTTTTTCATGGTACGTTCAACATTCTTCAGCCAGTACTGCAATTCAACTGCTTCAATTCTTCTGCAGGCTTCCTTATTCATAGTCAACGTTCATACGTATACAACTGTTGAAAATGCCAGGAGCACCTTAGTCTTCATAGAGCCTTCTTCTGTAACATTTTAAAGTTGTGGATCCAAGTAAAATGAATTCCTTGAAAACCTCATTCTTTTTATCCTGTGCCATTATGTTGTATACTGGTCCATTTGTGAGGACTTTTTCTATTTTCACATTGAGTGGTAAGCTAGTATTGATTACCTGAACCATAATGTATAGTCTCTAATCCCCATTGGTACTTTTTTCAAGTTGCATCATACTTGTATGCATGCTACACATTGTTAATGAACCTCCTTCCAATCCTGATAATGCAATCTTCTTTATATTTCCAGTTTATCAAATTACTTGCACAGCATTGACATTGAATAAGTATCATGAAAAGTACAAACCTTCCTTGATTTTAACCTGCCCAATATCACCTTGTTCTGTTTTAATGACTGCCTCTTTGTCTATGACAGGTTTCACATGAGCACAATTCAATGTTCTGAAATTGCTGCTATTGCAATGTTATCCACCGTCAAATCTCTTTGCAACGTCAGTAAAGCATAAGTAAACATATTTTTATATTCTCTGCTTTTAGCCAGGTTCCAACCAAACTCAGCAAAGATAACCTTGATCCACATCCTCTTCTGTCAATATACTACTGCAACAGTTGTTGAATGATCTTCAGCAAAATTTTACATGCATGTGATATTAATTATATTGTTAAATTATTTACACATTATATTAGGTCACCTTTCAATGAAATAGGTACAAATATGGATATTGTCCTATGGATAGGCCAAGTAACTGTCTTCATTGTGTCCACAGAGAGGAACGATTGTGAGGTAGTGTAGGACCATGTAGTGTTTCATTCTGTTGTACATAGGGTCACTGAAAGCTTGAATGGGGCCCTGACTCTATGGAAGCCTCTTTCTCTTCCCTTCTGTTGGCTTCAGTTTAGGAGTGGTTTTTTTTGATACATAAAGATTTCATGTGGTGCGGAATCTAATCTGATCTGTGATTTTATTGCTGCTTGTTTATTCTGTTCTTTTATTCAGTATCTCAGAAAAGATTTATTTAAAACAGACCATACAATAATGTCTCATTAACATAACTAAGAAATTATTATTCCCAAATAATAATTGTAGTAAGTGTAGTAAAGTTTACAACAAATATTTTAGAGAGCCACAATTACCTCTGAAACAGAAGGGACAGAGCTTCATTCGTATTTCAAATAGGAACATTTCCTGCTAACAAGAATAAATAAGTGTGTGTGTTTCTTTATCTAAGAGAACATGTTGAATGAGAGAGGCAATTTCTCAGAAGAAGGATAGACTTTTTAATAAATAACCAAATCAACTGATTATCAAGGAAAACAGTATTTTGCTCTAATAATTGATGAAAAGTTTTTCTGAGGAACAGTAGCAGCAGGATTTGTGGACTACTAAATGAGAAATAAAAAGCACTCTGCATTTCAAGCAGAGTCGCTCAGTTGTGAAGTGCTGCTAAGTTTATTCTAGTTCATATTGGACTGATATACAACAGAATGAAACACTGCCTGGTCCTTTGCCAAACACATAATTGTTGTTATGGTCTCTGTCTATGATCTTCCACATTCCTTGGCACAAACTAATGAGTGCTCTCATTGCTGACTCAGTTGTTGAAACATTTCGATTCTGTCAATTCCTGGAAGTTTTATTTTTCACTATTACCTTCAGTGTAGTGCGGACTTCTTTCAGTGCCATTGCTCCTTGATCTTTTTTTTGTTCTGCAGTGACTCAGCTGTGTGTTTTCCTTCCACCTTCCTTTTGATGCTCCTGCATGTTTCAATTATTTGTCCAGAGGATCTTTCCCTATGGCTAAGGGTAATTATATTTTCGCAATTATAAAGTTAAGCAATTGAAGATAAAATGGTTTTAATTCTAGCCTAGATCAACCATTTAGAGTGCTGACTGAAGACATTAGTCCTCAAATTTGCATATTCTTTTCAGCCAAACATGGAGTATAATGTGTTGGCCATATAGCAAGGAAAATATTTAAAAACTAGGGAAAATATCTAAAATTTTAGTATCAAGTTTTCTAGGCAGAAAAACTGACATTGAAACTATCAACACTTTGTTCATGCATATACAATATCTTTATGGGGTCCTCCCTAAGTTCTTCTAGCTATAGTTTTGTAATACCCATTAAATGATTGGGTTGGACCATGCAGATTGACTCTATGAGATAGTTTATTGTGCCAGCCTGGCCGATAAACACAAATGGAATAACTGAAGGGCAGAGAAAAATGGCTTTGTGAGCCTCGCCTTTCTTGTCTCTCACTCTGTGATCATCGGACCAGTGTGTGGCTGCCTTGCTTGTTCTGTGCCTCAATTTAAAGGCTACATTACCTGTGGGATGCCTAGCCTGTGGACTGTGTCGCTGTAAGTTGAGGTCCCTTTAAGACATCTCTGGAGCTGGGGACTGGCGGTTGGTGACCTGC
>NW_022111373.1:43890490-43897715 GCF_000313985.2 Echinops telfairi | reverse complement strand
ACCGGAAGAGCTTTATCTTGAATATTTTACATCCTATACTGTAACCATGACCTTGCCTAATAAAACGCATAATTGGGAGTATGGTGTCTGAGTTCTGTGTGGCCATTGCATGAATTATCAAACGCAGTGGAAATATTGAGAGTACCTATGGAGGGGTGGTCAGGATCAGAATTAGTAAGAAGTTTGGAGAATAGAAAAATGTCCTGGGGCATAGCCTTGGACTAATGCTGAGTTTGAATAACCTTCTCCCTTTTAGAACTCCTTCCCTGCCATTCTTATAATAACTCAGTCTTCTGTGAATATTTTGAAGTGTAGTACTTTTCAATATCTCTAAGAAAAAATATCTTTCCTAACCAAATGAAATTCGTTACATCCTCATATTGAATTACTCTCAGTTTTTAGAGTCTACCATGTTTCCTCCCCCCCTCTGCACACGTAGGTCCTCTTCCCTGGGACACCTTTCCCATCCAACAACTTGTTTTACTCTTTTTTTGTGGTTCTTGGCCAATCTCTAGTTATCATCCAGATATCAACTTAAATGCTGTCCTTCAGACACTTTTCCCGGACATTAAGCATACCTTATTTTATTTTGCTTTGCTTTATTTGGTTTTCAGACATTGCCTTTTTCCCCTACACATTGATGGTGTGTGGAGATGCTGCTTCAAGCAGGTCTATTGGCACAGCTCCATTTTTCCAATAACATGTGCTCATTTTATGTCTCGACATCACATTTTAGTAATTCACACAATATTTTAAGCTTTCTCATAATGCTATTGCCTACTTCATAGATTGTGTAATGTAAATGTAACTTTTATTTTCACTGGGAATCAAAAAAATGTGACTGGCTTTAGTGCCATATTTTCTTTATAGCAGTGGTTTGTATTCAAATCTACAATAGCACCATCGTTTGCCTGTACCTGACTGTGTTAGTCTGGGTAGACTAGAGAAACACATTCACAGAGACTCATATGTGAATAAGAAAGAGGTTTATGTACAAGAGTAATTGAATATTGAGAAAGTATCCCAACCCAGCTCAGTCCAAGGCCAGAAGTCTGATATTAGCCCCTATGTCCAATACCAATCTATGAAGTCCTCTTCAGACTCACAAAACACATGCAATGATGCCAAATTCAGGAAGATCACAGGCCAGAGGGTGAGAAGGCTTGTGAATCCAGTGGTATTGTAAGTAGTCCAGCGTTGGCAGGGGTCTCCACGTGGCTTCTCCAGCACCCAGGGCTGCATCAGGGTAGGTCCATGTGACTTCTCCTCAGGGTTGTCTTGCAGGGAGTCAGCCTTGTCAGTAGAGCGTCTCCAAGGGTCAAGAGGGAGAAGTGTCTTCCATCTCCACAGAACAGCAGTTCCCAGAATTTTCAGGAGAAGGCCATGCCCACACAGAGGCCTCATTGGCTATGACCCGATTGACAGACTAGACTCCACCCCTTCACTCTTAATCCTCTCAAGTTCCAAATTGACACCAGATTATGTAACTACCATACTGACCCCACCCTACCCCACACATACACATGTTGTCATGAGTTCTGCTTCAATGTCTTCCCACTCTTCAATACGGAATAAACTACTTCTTCATCATGCCTTGGGCATAATAAGGCCTCAAGACAAGGTTTTGGATGGTTTTTGCTTTCTTGGAAAAATCTGTGTTTACAGCTTCATCCAATTGTTCACACATAAAATTGCTGTTAATACTCATTTTAAAAGTTACCAATGTTTACGAATAGATTCTATTTCAAACTTGTCTTTTGTAACCTGAGAAAGATAATAAACAATTTGGAAAGGGGAAAAAACACTTGCCAAATCACAGGCATGAGTGACAATCTCAAAAGTTAAATAAACATTTTCACAATGACATTTTGTGTCATTGCATCATCCTTCATGGGAAATATATGTGAAAGCACTTTGTTCATTCTGTCAAAAGAGCAAATAAAGTCCACTTTTAAATGAGACTCTTGACAGAGATAAAGACTGCAAGCTATTACAATTGTGCTGAAATTTGTAGTAGTAGGTTGATTTCCTTGCTTTTTAAGCATTTTTGTCTTTCTAAACATGTTAATATATTTTCTCTAGGCAATATTTTTCTTTTGGTACAGAGAAAGAGAGGGTTTTTTTGTTTGTTTGGGTTTTTATTTATTTATTTTTTGTATTTTGTGTGATATTCTATCATGTTGATAAACAGGATTTTAGAAACGCTTCACTAATGATGTTATCCATACAAAATGGCATACCTTTCAAATATTCTAATTTTGCTTATCTCTTTGATTGCTCACATCATCAATACAAATTTATCTGCCTTGGCAGCTAAGAAGAAGAAAAATGATTGCAGACATCAGTGAATGATGATTCAAATGGTAAGAAGGGTCTGTCCTTGAGTGGGAGTGTGTTTCTTTGCATTAGCAATAGAGGCTATGAATTAGCATGTAGGAATCGAAAATTGTTCATTGAGACATTATTTGAATATTCTAGAGCCAATATAAATTAGCTATTTAAGCCAATTTCATTCAAAGTGCTTCAAAAGACTGCCAAATTAAAAAATACATCAAACAGTGTGGAATAGACCCAGAAACTAGTCCTCAAATCACTTGAAAATATGTTTCTAAGCTGTGCTACAAACAGATGGGCACAAAAATATGCTCTGTTTCCTCCCTTCATGGTTGTTCTGGAGTAAAAACGTTTTCTTAATATAGTCCCATTTCCAGCTGGTGTTACACTTGTTGAGATTGTGGCTATTTCTGCTTTTTATCATCAGCTGCAGTGTAATAAGCATCTTCACACTTTCCATTATGGCAATGATATGAAGGGTAGTTGGCGCTAAACTGCCCCAATCCTTTAGAACCTTAAAAATGCAAAGGAGCATGTGTAATACACATCGAAACTGGCCAGCTAAGTACCAGAGGCAAACTCTACTAGTTATAAGCTAAAAATCTGATGTCACTCATCACAGACCTTTCAACTCAGTGTGACAGATTATTAGTATGATAAGTATCAACAAGATGCACAGCTGTCCAATGCTCACTAGCATTTGGCAGGTGTAAATGAGCCGAGAAGTAGTTGGGAAAGAGATATAAATGTGTTCACCGGGTCACAGAGCTTCCAGAGAATCAAAATTGGATGAAGATTAACAACCCAAGAAAAAGCCGCTGTAAGAAGAAAATGGTATCTACAAATTGCATATGGAAAAGTCAATGCATTCAAACTAGCATTAACTAAAAAGGCAGTGTTTGCTAAATTGTACAATTGCCTAGAGGAGTGATCTGAAAGATAGTTTACAAAACCTTATGTGATAAAGGCCCTGTATTCGCCTCCTCCCCAGCCATGCTTTATTCAGCCACATTAGCTGTTTCATTTTCTTTTTGTTTAGGGGAGGGCAATGATGTTTGCTCCCGGAACAACATCACTTTGGGGCCTTTGCAATAGCTGTCACCTCTGTCTAACTTCATGTCCCTTACGACTTAACCTCTCCACCTACTTCTGACTCTCAACCAGGCCTTGGCTGGGTGAGGGGCGATGGAGGACGATGTAAGATACGGAAAAAATAATCAATAACTTATCAAGGGGTTGTGAGAGAGAGTGGGGGGGACGAAGGGGGCAGCAATGGGAAGCTGATATCAGGGACTCAAGTGGGAAGAGAATGTTTTGAAAATGATGATGGCGGCATTTGTGCAAAGTGCTTGACACACTGAAGGAATGTATGCATTGTGATGAGATGTAAGAGCCCCCAGCAAAAGTATTGTTTTTAAAAGACGTCACATGGACTCCTTGTCCCATTTTATTTTATGTGAAAGTGAGCTCCATTAGACAAGGACCATGTCTCTCCAAGTCACAGCTAACGCACCTAAATATGAGGCGGTGCCTCCCACATAACCATTTGCTAAATACTTGTTGAATAAACGTTGAATGAATGTCTCATTTGTGTTTTCTTGCACTAGGATAAAAAAAATGATATGCCCATTGCTTTCAAAACTAATCACGATTTTAAACCTGATCTTAACAACCTTAAATCTTTTGGAAAATAAATGAAGTTTAAAAAAATGTACTTTAGCTAATCTTTATCTGCATTGGGCTCACCAAAACAAATAAAAATTCATAATTTTTAAAAAGTGACTCCATTAAAGGATAATAATATATTTAATAATACACTTTTCTATTTTCTCAATAAACAATGACCTGTTCTACAGCACATGCACAAACATATCCGTGCTTTAAGAAGAGAAACAAAGATAAAATTTTGGTTGAAATAAAAATTTGAATACTTTGTAGGAAATATATTGAGAAATAAATTGCAAAGAATATGTTGTATCAGTCCCTTCAATGATTGATTAAAATTACTTTAACACCGACTATCCAGAATATTTGCATTGGGATTGGTTACTGAATAAAAACAAACCACACCTTCCGGAGACAAAAATTATATGCATTCATCATTGCTTGTAACTATAGTACCTGTGAAAAAGGAGTCTTAACATTTGCAATTATTACATTCTTAAGGGAAGGCCTTGATTCTTTATAATGTGATCTGTTAGTCAGGAAATAAACTGGAAAGAATTTAGAGAGTAAAGTAGAGAAAGGAATAGCCTGTAAGAATATTATAAAGAAGGACTTTATCTGAATGATTTAAATAAGCAAATGTTCCTGTATAATATGTTTATTTGGTAGGTATCAGACCATGGGCTAGGGAGTAATATATCAACTGCCTCAAGAGACAATGAAATTTTATCTTTATCAAAAAGGGAAAGAAGAAGAAAAAGTGAAAGCACAAAACCTATTTCAGATACTGTATTACTCCAAGTAGACTAGAGAAATAAATTCATAGACACTTATATGTACATAAGAAAGAGGTTTATATACAAGAGCAATTAAATATTGAGAAAACATCCCAGCCCAGTCCAGATCAAGTCCATAAGTCCACTATTAGACCATATGTCTGCTACCAATCTATAAAGTCCTTGTCAGACTCACGAAATACTTGCAATGTTGCTGCATGCAGAAGGATCACAGGCCAGTGGGTTGGAAGTCTTGAGGATCCAGTGCCATTGTAAGCATCTCAGCACTGGTAGGGGTCTCTACGTGACTTCTCTGGCTCCAGAGATCTGGTTGTATCAGAGTAGGTCCATGTGGCTTCTCCAGCTTCCAGGGCATAGTTCTATGTGCCTTGTCAGTACATCACCTCTCAGGAAGTGAGCCGAGAGAGAGTGTGTGTCCTACCTCCATGGAGGAAAGTGCCAGGGTTCCCAGAATTCTCAGGAGAAGGTCATGCTCCCACACAGACCTCATTGTCTATGACCCAACTGACAGACTAGACTCCACCCCTTCGTTCTTAATCCTCTGAAGTCCCAAATTGACACCAGATTATTTAACAGCCACAGACAATGTGCACATAAATAGCTAGGTTGATAAATCTACTCTGACCATGATGGAATACCATCATAAGGTAATTCCTACCACAAGACAATTAGAAAAGAAAAAAAGTATTAAACAATTTTTAGACATTTCATTCCAGGCAGTACAGGACAGGGATCTTTGCGAAGAGGGAAGCAAATGAGTTTAGTCTTAGAAGTGCTCCGCTTCTTTTGGGAGACATACTTTGAATGCTGCAATCTAAGCGAAACAAGCATTTTTGCAAATTGAGAAGCTCAAAGGAAAGTACAATGAGAGAGAGATAGAGAAAGAGAGAGAGACAGCTGGAAATTACAGATCAGAATTATGAAGAATAAATAGTTACACAATAAGCTCAAGAAATATGCAAAGACCAGGAAAGAACAACCAGAGTGATGAGTTGAATGATTCCCAAACCCCTCAGACGTACGAGGATCTTTGAGTTTCAAACTGCCAACATGATTGGGATCAGAGACCTTCAGTAGAATCAGAACTGCAATTCGTAGTGGTGGCACTTATTTATTTTAGAATAAAAGTAACCTTTGGTCCACCCAAACAGTAGTTAAAAACAAGTCTAGAGTCCAAAGGACTGTTTAATAAAAAATTGACAAACTAATTCTAAAATTCATATAAAAATTAAAGGTTCTAAATTAGCCAAAATAATTTTGAAAAATTGCAAAGGTAAAATGTTAACACAAACTGAATTTAAGACTACAGAAATAAATTCAGTATGGTATTGGCAAAAATACAGACAAATGGAGCAATTAAACAGAATAGAGACTCAAAAATATAAAATAAAACCCTATGTAAGAGTTAGAAAAGTACTGTTATGAGATCAAAGGGGGCTTCAAAAGTTTTGGGGGGTGGGGAATCAATTCTCTTTTAATTCCATTTTCCACAAACTTTTTGAAGTCCCTTTGTATTAAACAAAACTGCATGAAGTTATTATCTCTTGACAAAGTCTCCAAATGTTGTTGTTAGTAACATAGAGTCCGTTCCTACTCATCGCGAGTCTCTGCGCAACAGAAAGAAACACTACCAGGTCCTGCGCTAGCTCCTAAAAACTGTTCTTACACTTGAGCCCATTGTTGCAGCTCGGTGTAAAGTCACCTCCTTGAGGACCTTCTTCTTTTTGTTGTGTCCATACTTTGCTAAGCATGATGTCCTGTCAGGAGCAGTCTCTCCTGACGACACGTCCAAAGTATTCAAGACCATCTTGCCATCCTTGCCTGCCAGGAGCACTCTGGCCTGACAACTACCGAGACAGATTTGAGTCTCCTTTTGGCAGTCCATGGTACTTTTCAATATTCTTCATCAGCATCACAATTCAAATGCATAGATTCTTCTATCTTCTTTATACAACATCCAACTTTCATATGCCAATGAGGCAATTAAAAATTTCATTGCTTAGGTCAGGTGCATCTTAGTCCTCAAAGAAACATCCTTCTTTCAAAGCTCTAAAGAGATCTTATGTAGCAGATTTACCCAAGGCAAGGCATCTTTTGATTTCATGGCAGCTGCTTCCATGAGCATTGGTTGTGGATCCTAGCAAGAGGAAATCCTTGACAATTTCAACCTTTTCTCCATTTATCATGATGTTACCTTTTGATCCAGTTACAAGGATTTGGGTTTGTTGTGGGGTTTTTTTCATTGAGTCATGATCCATATTGAAGGTAGAAATCCTTGATCTTCATCAGCAAGTACTTCAAGTCCTCCTCACTTTTAGCAAACAAGGTTGTGTCATCTGCATATTGCAGGTGGTTAATTATATTCCATATAGGTCTGTACATTTCTAAAAGGAAGTTTCCATTTCTCTAAATGGTCCCACAAATAAATC
>NW_022111373.1:43841154-43886564 GCF_000313985.2 Echinops telfairi | reverse complement strand
TGAGGTGGGAAGGTGGTGGAGGGAGGGGAAAAAAGAGGAGCTGATACCAAGGGTTCAAGTAGAAAGAAAATATTTTGAAAATGATGATGGCAGCATATGTACAAATGTGCTTGACACAATGGATATATGCATTGTTATAAGAGCTGTAAGAGCCCCTAATAAAAGTATTTATTCAAAAAAGAAAAAAAAATTCTTCATAATAAGCCTCCATGATTCATCTTTTTTTTGTTTTTTCAAGAAAATCTATCAAATTACCTTCCTGGAATATCAAAAAGCAGTTACCATATTTTCTGAGAAGATTGCTCTACTTTAATTTGCATGCACAGCGGATTTCTTCAATAGCTACTGCTTAGATTAACTATATTTTGAAGGTCCCTTAATAAGAACAAGATAGTCATATTCTTGAAAGTACTTGCCTGCAGCCATCCACTGATCACAGAGACATGTATAAACACATCCTCTGGAGTTGAGATTCCTGCATAGTGAACTTCCTGTGTGCAGAAAACATCCATGACATCAGAGGAGCAACAGCAGCTGAGCCAGCAGCCAGAACATGCAACAGAGAAGTGGACTTCTCAGTCCAAGAACAAGTATAGTTTTTGAACAGAAGGCTGACTTGTGGAGTGGAGACTGGCGCCTGGGCACTTAATTTAGAGAACTTGGTTTGCCGACCTATGGGAGCATGAGCTGAATGACTTCAGATGGAGGTTTACAGCAGACTGGTATGCTGAAAGAACTTTGTAACCCATCCTGATGAACACCTGGATCCTGAGCATTTCCCACTTGCACCATAGCTCATTACTTTCCTTAATAAGCCCTTTGATCATGAATATTGTCTGAGTTCTGTGTAGCAATTTCAATGGATATTAGAACCTAGAGATAAAGTAGAGAATACTAGCAAACACAACATACATATACCTTTACCTTCTCCTATTTATAACCATATGTCTAAGCTAATAGGTATTACTGTACTATTTTACATAAGATACTGCCAGTTTTACAGTCAGGAAATGATAAGTTCAAAACTGAACTCAGTCTTTCTAAGTCCCACCCATGAATTCTTTTTACATGACTTGATGCTCATATGCGTTGCGATGAGAACATGGACTAGTAGAGAAATTCAGATAATACCAAATGATTTCTAGTTTATCTGCATTGAGATCTGAATAATTTAAGGCAACTATATTCTAGGAGACTGAAACAAACTAAAACTAAAATATTGTTTGTAACAGCACTGAGTGTCTGGGAATTAAATACCCTAATTTTGCTATTCTCTAGACAGTCGTACAATCTAATATTTATAGCCTCATGTCTGGGTTACTTTTCTTATTTGGAATCAGATAATAACTATTGGTGAAATTTCTTCATTTCATATATCTGAAGCAAATAAGAAATATCTCTTCACTCAATATTTGATGCTGATAATATTTAGCAGAGCGTATTTCATCCATTACAGGGTATTCATGTATTAGCACAAATAAAAATAAGTACTCATATCTCTTTGAGTGCAAATGCAATAAAATAAAAAGTCATTAAATTGTCTGATTTCCTCTTTTTTAACTTCATATAAATGCCTTATACTCATTAGCACATATTCTGAACACACTGGTTTCCCTTCAGCACATGTCTTTTCCCCAAAGTGCAATATATTATTAAAATGGGAAAATACCCTACCTATTTTAAAACTCTATTCTTTATCTTCTTATATATTGGTCACTTATAAATAAATATGTCCAAAATAGTGCCCATTATTTGTTTAGGGAAATGTTTCTCATACAATCCAGAGGCAGTATAAAATGACTAAAACGTTCAGAAGCATGCTTTATCCATTCATATTCAGTGCCTTAAAATATGCCTATTTTTGATGTAGCAATTCTATATAAAATTTATTCTAAGAAAATGGCTATGGTTCTATCCAAAGATTTAGTCTTATCTTTGTTTATTGCTGCAATAATATTGTTATTGTGTGCAATTTTTATTTTCTTTTTTTAAAAGAACAAGTTAAGGATGGCATCAAAACTAAAAATGTTTAGCCCTTCATTTGTGACAGGCTTATGAGACATATACGATAGAACTGTAGCCCTGTAACCTTCAATGGGGATAGTATTTGATTTTTGATAAGGTATCACTATCTTAGGGTAACTTAAAACAGCTATACTTCCCTTTATATTTTAATGCCCGGGCAAATAGAAAGTATAAAACACATATTTTTCAAAGTTTTGATAATTATGTAGTATATACACTTGACATTTGTTTTACATTGGAATAAAGAACTATTATTGATCACAGAATGCATTCAATTGATTAAACATATTTATCTGAAACAAGTATCAATGATTCTAGTGTTCTAACTTTTTATCTGCAGAACACTTCTAAATCAGTAGTTCACATTGTTTGTAACATGGGCTTTTATAGTATAATTAGAAATGCTATTATCCCTTCAGGAAATAAATGGCCAAAGGGATTTTAAGCTAGTGAGGTTTAACTGTTATGATTAATTGGTTATGTATTTGTCAATCTTTTGTGAATATGGTAAAAAAAATTTAAGATCTGGTAGTGGTAATCATGGCTGCTGCTGATACTTTATAAAATACCAATTAGTCTAACTAATTCTGGTTATAATTAATTTTATTAAAATGATATATCTTACTGTCAAATTTTTAAGTATGTTGATTAATTTCCTTTCCTAACTCTACTGCTCATAAATGACATCAATTTAAAAAGCAAAACATCAGTGCCCTGTGAAAGAGTATATATTTTAAATATCAAGCAAATAATATTGCCAAAATAGTATCTTCCTATTGTTATTTTAAGTTAAAATTTTATTTTCAGAAAGAGTTTTAAGTATATTATGTCCTAATGAGAATGGCTATACATCTTTTTTCTCAATAGTAGTTACTTGTACGTAAAAAGAGGGAATTATAAATTCTAGGGCTATTCTTTCAGTATCCAAATGTCCTGAAGAGTCCATTTGAGTATGAAGAGTCTAAATCTCCCTCCACAAATTTCCAGTGTGGTGAGACAGTGGGTGGTGCCAATGGATTGCACTTTATTAGGAAAAAAGATGTCGAAGGGGGAAGGAGGTAAGGGGAGGAAGAAAAGGGAAGAGCAAAAGTGAGATGATGGCCTGGGGGGAGCCGGGCACTAACCCACCCAGGGGGAGAGTATTAGTTTTGTCTCCTCAGAATTGGGAGTGGGCATACAGAGCCCACCACGGTGCACCAAACCATGAGGGCAACATAACCACATGGAGGAATGTATGAAAAGAGAGGGCTACAGAGCTGGCCCCAACCAGGTCCAAACTGACCCCCTCCCTAGAAGTGTCTGAGACAGAGAACAACACTAAACCCACAAACTGGGGAGAGGGGCTGTCACACACCCATGAAAACAAGCAAAGAAGGAAAGAGAGAAAGGGATTGATGGTATAGACCCCTTGCTGGCACACCAAGCCCAGAGGACAATATTACTGCAGGGAGCTGCTACGGCACAGAAAGGGCTGTAGGACTGACAGCAGCTCATGTCATGTTGTCCCTTACTGGAGAATACTGCAATAGAGGACAATTCTGGGGTCACTCGGTGGGGCTGTAACATGGTCTGAACCCCCACACAGCAGGGCAAACCAAGAAGGGAACATAACAGATCAACAACTGGAGCAACACAAAGCTACAAAGTCCCTCTGGAACCCCCCAAATAGATTTCAGATTAAGAGGGGCAGCTCCCAGAATTCCCCCCAGGACCAGTGGGGAGATAGTCATAAAGGTCAGTGGAAAGACCTGGAATTCTGTATGTTTTTCTCTTTATTTCTCTCCTTTTATTTTTTTCACTCTTGTTTGGTCTATGTCATTGTGGTTTTGCCTACTTATATAAGATAGACATGGGAAGCAAGCTCGAGGAGACAGCAACAGGATGACGGGCCCAGAAGGACTTGGGGGGAGGGGGAGATGTGGAAGAGGAAGGGTGCGGTGAGTAAACAAGCCATAGACAGGGGAACAACTAGGGAATTAAAGTCAACAGCAAGGAGGAGATGGAGATCCTGGGGGTGCTAGTTTACAACAGCAAACTAGCTAAGAGGCAGAAATGGGGGAATGTTATGGTGGGGCAGGAGGAAATTAAAAGGACACAGAAGAAGGATGTAGGAAGCAAAGGAATGGATAGTGGTATAAGCATAGGTGTGTATGTATGTAAATACATTAATCCACAAAATGAAAGGTATTGGCCTATGTATATATATATTTATACGGCAATACACTGAGGTAGTGGACAGACTTCGGGCCTTTGTTCATACCTTTCCTCAATATAAGAACACCTTGTTGTAACAAATTGCCATTCTGAGAAGCTCACCCTCCCAACACAATCTCTGAAAACAAAATGGGTGCATAAGAAAATGTGGTGAAGATAGTGGATGGTGCCTGGCTATTAAAATATAAAGCATCTGGGGTCTTAAAGGCTTGAAGTTAAACAAAGGGCCATCTAGCAGAGAAGCGACAAGCCCACATAGAAGAAGCACACCACTGGTCCAATCATGAGGAATCATCAGGACCGGGTAACAGGCATCAGAAGACACATAACAAACAAACAAAAACATATTTTGAGAACGAGGTGGGGAGAGCAGAAACCCAAAACCCATCTGTAGACAATAGGACATTCCCCCACAGATGGGCCACAGGGAAGGGATGAGTCAACCAGGGTGTAATAAAGCATCGAGGAAACACACAATATTCCTCTGGTTACTTGAGGTCTCCTCAACCCCCACCACCATGACCCCAGTGCTGCTTCTCAATTCAGACTAGACCGGAGCATGTACACAGGTATAGATAAGAGATGGGAGCCCAGGACAAATGGAATCCAGGAACAGGAATGGGAATAGCGATATCAGAAGGGTAGGGGGAAGGAGGGGAGAGGATGAGAGAAAGAGGGAACCGATAGCGATGATCGATACACACACCCACTTCAGGGGGAAGAACAACAGAAACCATGGGGGAAGGGAGACAGCAGTCATTGTGAGATATAAAAATAATAATTTATAATCTGTCAAGGGGTCATGAAGGTGGGGAGGATGGAGGGGGAAAAAAGGAGCTGATACCAAGGGCTCAATAGAAAATAAATATCTAGAAAATAATGATGGCAACATATGTAAAAACACGCCTGATGCAATCGATGCATGGATTGTAATGAGAGTTGTAACAGCCCCCAATAAAATGATCTCTTAATAAAAAATAAATTAAAATAATAAAAACAAATAAATACATGCTAATAAATAAATAAGATATTACTTTGAGGACTAAGGTACTCCTGACCCAAGTCATGGTATTTTCAATCTCCTCATATAAGGAAGAAATTGGACATTAAATATGGAAGACCATGCAGGGCCGGACCCATCCCAACTATGTGGATACCCCCCTACCACGCCCAGCCCCCCACCCCCTGCTTAGAATGCACTTCAGAGGACAGCACTGGGGCTACAGCTTGGGGATAGGGGCATGTCTGATTAGAGCACATGAGAGAAACAAAGAGGGATGAAGAGGGAGAGAGGACATCCTGGCCCACCAAGCCTTGACGACAATATTCCTGCTCAGAGCAGACAACACACAGAGAGGGCCATAGGGTCGGCCCCATCATGGGACACGACGTCCCTCACTAAACCATAGCACTACGGGGGACAACACTGGAGACAGTGCGGGAATTGTGCACAATCTGACCCCATCATGCTGGGGCGAATCACTGATAGCATGCAACAGAACAGCAAGGGGAGCAAAGTGAGGAAATCCCTGGGGGAATATCAAAAATAGACTTTGGAGGCAGGCTGTGACATCTATCAGACTTGACTGGAAAACACTCCTAAAGGCCAACAAACAGACCTTGAACTATTTATAGACTTTTCCATTTTTGTCAGTGGCTTTCTTTTTGTTTTGTTGTGTTTTTTGTTGTTGTTGATGGTGGTGTTTTATTGTTTTGTTGGTCTTGACTTCCTTTGTTGTTAAATTTGCCTTTGCCTGTTTTTTGAGCTCATTAATGTATTTGTATGTCTGTCTAGATAAGATAGGTGGGATAAATAATTTGGAGATGAAAAGAACAGAACCAGTGGTTCTGGGGGAATACGGGAGAAGGGGAGGTGGGAGAAAGGAAGGGGGAGGGATCCAACCCAGGGACAAGGGAACAGCAAGTGAACTAAAATCAATGGAAGAAAGGGCGTAAGATGCCTAGTGGGGCTAAATCAAGGGCAATGTAGGAGCAAGAAATTACTAAACCCAAATGAAGGCCGAACATGATAGTGGGACAAGAGGAAAGTAAAAGGAAATAGAGGAAAGAACCAAGAGGCAAAGGACATTTATAGAGGTCTAAATACAGGCATGTATATATATATATATATATATATATATATATGAATATAACTATATACTCATATCTATATGTTAAGAATTAAGGTTGCAGATGGACATGGGGCCTCAACTCAAATACTCCCTCAACAGAAGAACACTTTGTTCTAACAATCTGGCATTCTGTGATGCTCACCTTCCCAACACAGATCGCTGAAGACTAAATGGGTGCATAAGTAAATGTGGTGAAGAAAGCTGATGGTGCCCAGCTATCAAAGGATAGAGTGTCTGGGGTCTTAAAGGCTTGCAGATAAACAAGCAACCATCTAGCTGAGAAGGAACCAAGCCCACATGGAAGAAGCACACCACACTGTGTGATAATGAGGTGTCGATGGGATCAGGTATCAGGTATCTAAGACCCAGAATAAAACCATACCCAAGGTGAATGAGTGGGGGCATGGAGTGGAGACCCAAAGCCCATCTGTAGACAATTGGACATCCCCTCACAGAGGGGTCACAGGGAAGAGATAAGCCAGTCAGGTGCAGTATAACACTTATAAAACACCCAACTTTTCTCTAGTTCTTTGGTGCTTCCTCCTGCCCACTATCATGACCTCAATTCTACCTCACAAATCAAATTATACCAGAACATGCACACTGCTATGGATAAGAGCCTACAACACAGGGAGTCCAGGATAGATAAACCCCTCAGGGCCAACAAGGAGAGTAGAGATACTAGGAGGTTTAGGGGAGGATAGGGGGTGGGGGAGAATAGGGAATTGATCAAAAGGATCAATGTAGAACCCCCTCCCAGGGAGAGGAACAGTGGAAAAGTGAGTGAGGGGTGATGGAGAATGATGTAAGATATGAAAATAATAATCTATAACATATCAAGTGTTCATGAGGGAGGGCAGGTGGGGAAAGAAATGGGGAGCTGATATCAGTGGCTCACATGGGAAGAGAATGCTTTGAAAATGATGATGGCAGCACATGTGCAAATGTGCTTGATACCCTGGATGAATATATAGATTGTGATAAGAGATGTAAGAGCTCCCAATAAAAGTATTAAAAAGAATCCTAGATTCAGATTTGGTGCATTACAATTTCTAAATATTAATAGATGTTTGTGGCTGTTTTTTCTCATTTCGAGTCATGTGCCATCAACATAAGTAAGGAAGACTTTCACAGATTTTACTTCATCCATGTCATTATGGTCCATGCTACTTTGAGGAGGCAGCCCTTTCTCAGTCATATTGTAAGTGGCTACCACCCTGAAGAGCTCATCTTCTGGCACTAATCTGATATTGTTCTGCTGCTACTCATGAGGGTTTAAGTATCTGAAATTATTCTGCTAGTGACTAATTCCTCAAAATGGACAGCCTATGCCTTCCTCGTGGTCTGTTTTTAATTTGGATGCTCTGTTGAAACCTGTTCACTTTGGCTGACCCTGTTGGTATTTGAAATACCAGTACATAGCTTCCAGCAACACAGCAAGCCATCACAGTATGAAAAATTGATAGACAAATGTCTTAACAAACATAGCAAAACCTTATCTGTGAATCAATTTCATTCTACATAAAGGTTAATTACAGATTACAAATTTCTAAAGGAAACTATGACCAGACCCCATCTCAGAGCCCCAAGCCTTGAGGGCAATACACTGACATGCAGCAGTGAACGAACAGAGAGGACAATGGGGCTGGGCCCAAGCCTAGCTAGGTTGACCCTTCCCCAGAAGAAGGCAATACAGAGGACAACACTGAAGATATAACCTGGGGAGAGAGGAGGGTCTGTCTAGACCACATGGGAGAGAAATAAAAGGGAGAGAGATAGAAAGAGAGCAGACCTCCTCACGGCCCACCGAGCCCCAGGAATGACATCCCTGCTCGAAGCAGCCAATGCATACAGAGGACCATAAGGCCACTGCCACCATGAACTATCTATTTGTGGGGAACAGAAAGGTTTCTCCCCAAGTTGTTGTGCTGTTTGCCTGCACATTGTGAGTTCAACTGCCTAGAAGTTTTCTCTCTGAAGGCATTAGCTATCCAGAGCAATCAGACTATTGTCTGTTCAACAATAGGTTGGGTTTGCACCCTACTGACAAGGATAGTGATTGTTTCCCTGGAGAGCCCAGAGAACTGGTGTAGCCAGCTCAAGGCCAATTAAGGTTAGGCTGCCATCTCAAATCTAGGATCTGCCCATCTTGTCACATGTGTACCTCTAATCCCTCCTCTTTGTATTGCATGTACACTCGTAGATCGTCCCCCTCCCATTGCTGTATTGCCTATGTTACAAGTCCTTCTTGTGACATATGTGGTTATCTGTATTCAGGGGTCTTGCACGCCCCTAAATATATATATAAGCCTTGCTTAGATATATACTCTCTCAGCCCCTTGCCTCCCATCTCCATGTGGACCACCAAAAGGGGTTGAGGTGGGCATGCTACCATGAAATGTGTCTGACTCATTTGTTTTATCTTCCTTCCTATCTCTATAACACTCTATGACTTTTCTATAATCTTTCTATATTATCATAGTACAGTTGTGCTTACGGGCCCATAATATTGTCAGAGGCTGGTTACTCTGACATCTATTTTTTTTCTCTTGTTCTGTTTGCTTTATTATGGGTTTTTTAATTGTTGTTATTGTTTTTCTTTTACTTTATGACTATCTATATAAGCTAGGCAAGAGGAACAATCCTGAGGAGGAAACTATGAGACCGGCAGTTCTTGGGGGACATGGGAGAGGAGTAGGCAGCGAAGGAGAGTGGAGAGCCAACAAACTCAGAGATAAGAGAACAACAAGAGATCTAAAACTGGTGGCAAGGAGTTCGTATAATGCCAGGTTAGGCTTGATCAAGAGCAAGATATCTAAAAGGAAATACTGAACCTAATGGAGGGTGAACATGATAGTAGGATAGGAGGAAGGTGAAAAGAAAGAGAGGAACAAACTGGGAGGCAAAAGATATTTATAGAGGTATAGCTATAGGCTTGATACAGTTGATGTATGAAATGTTATAAGAGCTCTAAGAGCCTACAATAAAATGATTTATAAAATAAAAAACTATGATTTTTGTTTTTTTACTAAAAAGGATAAGGAAATTCTAATATAAAATCAATAAGAGAATTTAAGCAGTGTTTAATGTACAAAAGTTCCCTTGTGGCACATTGGTTACACTTTGGCCTGCAAGCTGCAAGGTAAGCATTTTGACACCAACAGCTGCTCTTCAGGAAAAGATGGGGCTTTCTACTCCAGCTAAGATTTGCAGTAAAAAATTCGCAAGATCACTTCTACCCTGCCCTTTTAGGATTGCTATGAGTCAGCATCAACTCAATGCCAGTGAGTTGTTTGCTTGTTTTTTAATACAAAATTATTAAGGAAAAAAATTAACAGTAGTTTCTAACTAGTTAGAACATTGTCATAATATATAATGTAAGAAATATACATAGAATGTAAGAACGTATGACATACTGTGATGATTTTCAAAAAAACACATGAGTTTTGTTCATAGTCCGTCACAGAGAAACAATCATGAAAGGAACTTTTATATTACTTACAATGGGAAAGAGCTTTCCAAAGGATGGAAATAAACATGGTTCGACATACAAACACTTTTGTAACCCTAAAGAAGTAATCCAATTTTCAAATAAACCAGTAATGAACTACTATATGCACACACATCTAGTTCCATTACCTTATGTCCAGATGTGAATGAAAAAAAATTATGTTTATAAGATAAACTTTGTTGTTGTTGTTAGGTGCCATTGAGCCAGTTCCGACTCAGAATGACTCTTTATAACAGGAAGAGACAGAAGCCAGGTCTGCACCATTCACACAATCGTTCTTGTGTTTGAGCCCATTGTTGCAGCCACTGTGTAAATCCTTCTTGTTGAGGGCCTTCCTCTTTTTCACTGCCCCTTACTTTGTCAAGAATGATGTCCTTCTCTAAGGACTGGTGTCTCCTGATAAGAGGTCCAAAGTATGTGAGACAAAGTCTCACCATCCTTGCCTCCTAGGCATTGATTTTTTTTTGAAAGAAATGGCATAGTTTGTATTAATTTATCACGCCACATAACACAATATATCCAAAATATGTAAGACAAGCATTGCCACCTTTTCCTTTAAGGAGCAATCTGGTCATATTTCTTCCAAGATAGAACTCTTTGTTGATAACAACCCATAGAGACACTATATACCACAGATCAACCCGACTGCAGGGCATGCATAGACTCCCAAGTATAATGGAGGAGGCATATTCAGCAAAGACAAGAAGGATGATTTGGACTTGCTGAAATGACATCACTTATGCACATCAAAAGACTTTATCAGGAGAAAGAAACGAGAGCCCACAGATTGGGAAACAATTTTTACCAATGACACATCGGACAAAGGGCGAATTACAAAAATATATGGAACTCTAAAACATATCAATAAGAAAAAAGCAGAAGCCCCAATTAAGAAATGGGAAAATATATGAACAGGTAGTTCACTCAAAATGAAGTACAAATAATTAACAAATACAGTGAACCCTCGCCACTTCGCGTTTCGACTTCCGCGGCTTCACTCTATCGCAGTTTTTTATCTGCTCTGTCATTTGCGCATGCTCTGTCATTACTGCCACTGATTGGCTCATACTGTACATGCTTCTGTCTGCATCGCTATATATCGGAGCTACGTATCAGATGCATTTTTGCTTTTGTACAGTGTACTGTAATTGTTTGCGATTTTTAAGAAATTTTATCTAAGCCCTATGATGGCTCCTAAACAAGCTGCTTCTTCTAAGCCTTCTGACAATAAAAATAAGCGCCAGAGGAAGAGGCTCACCATCCAGGAAAAGGTAAAACTTTTGGATATGATCAAAGATGGCAAGAAAATCGTGGAGGTTGCATGCCATTTCGACTTGAATGAGTCTTCCGTTCGCTCCATCTGTAAAGAGGAAAAAAACATCCGTGCTACGGCTACTTTCACTTTCAACAAGGAAGCAAAGCACATCGTGACAAGTCGTAATAAGTTCATAGTAAAACCGGAGTCTGTCCTAGCCGTTTGGATCAATGACAGGCGCAAGAAAAACATTCCGTTGGATTCGATAGTCATCCGGGAGAAGGCAAGGCAGCTCTATCAGCATTTTACAGCAGACAAACCTCAACCAGAATCCTCTTCTGCAATCCTCTATGCTCTAACTATGAAAATATTTGATTTACAAATAAGGAATCCTACTTCGCGGAATTTCATTTATCACGGTAGGGTCTAGAACCGATTAACCGCGATAAACAAGGGTTCACTGTACATGAAAAAATGCTCACGATCATTAGCCTGCAGGGCGATACAAATTAAAACCACAATGAGAGAACACTTTACACCCACAATGCCAGCCAAAATCAAAGAAATAAAAAACAATTGCTGAAGAGGATATGGAGGGATTGGAACTCGTATATAATGCTGGTGACTTATAAATACATACAGATACTGTGGAAAACGATATTGCGATACTTAGCAACCAGAAACTGAAATCCTGTATGATACAGCATTACTACAATAAGGCATCATGGGCTTCATTTACAGGAAATATATATTTTTAAACAGTAACAAATTAAAAGAGATAAAGTTGAGTCGAAGAAGAATATTAAAAACGGCAATAGATTTAAAATGTGTCATAAAGGAGCTCAAAAGATAAAGGGCTATATTTTAACCTAACTGCATCTGCAACAATCCACTTTCTAACGCATTCTGCATGATGGCAAGGCTATTCACATTCCTGGTCTGTGGTCAGAGTATCTCTCCACTTTTTAAAAGACTAAAACTACATTAACATGGGTCAAAAGGGAGATCAAATGCAAAATCAGATTGGTCTTGGTATCAATGTATATACACACATAGGATGAATCAAACTTTCCCAGTCTCTGTATCCATGGTTTCCCACAGGATACACACTGTAGTCACAAAGAAGTAGGCACTGTTTTCAGCCCTCCTGTATAATTTGTGCATCAAAGTTGAACCTATGAGCTTTGTGGAACATAAAATGTAACTGAACACCAGAGGCACTGCCAGAGTCACTAAATGAATACACAGTGCCACATTCACTGTATTCATATGGTTTCTGCTGTACAAATCCTCGATTGCCACTTGACTCCTTTCTGGCTAAAGGCTGTCCCACCAGAGCTACCTCATTTAGGATTCCACTGGTGTTTACTGACACACGAGGAGCCACAGAAGGTATATACAAAGTCACCATATTGACAGGGCTTTTCTTCTGCAGGAGATGACTGGTGTGTGTGGACACATGACTCCCTGTGGAGGTCTTCCCCACCTTGTTTGAATTTAAAGCTTTGAAACACAGGTAAAAGTTTCCCCACATCCATTAGGGCTACATGATAACTCTCCTACCTGAAATCATTGATGAGACATGAGCTCTTCATTTTTTTCAACTTTTTATTGATTTAAAACTTTCCAGAAGCTCGCCCTGTGGTCCCGTGTGCTCAACAGTGTGTGAACGGAACAGATCTGGGAAATCTGTTTTGTTAGCTGTCCAATATTGAATATTACCTTCAGTATTCTCAACCAACACTGCAGTTTAAATAGATGGATTTTTCTTCAGGCTTCCTTATTCAAAGTCCAGCTTTCACATGCATATGATGTGATTTCAAATGCCATTGCTTGGGTCAGGTGCACCTTAGTCTTCAAAGTAGCTTCTTTGCTTTTCAACACTTTAAAGAGGTCTTGTGCAGCAAATTTACCCAATGGAACACCTTTTTATCTCTTCACTGTTTCTTCCATGAGTACTGATTGTGGATCCAAGCATTATGTCATCCTTGACAGCTTCAATCTTTTCTCGGTTTATCATGCTGTTACCAATTGGTACAGTTTTGAGGATTTTCGTTTTCCTCACATTGAAGGCAGCAGTCCTTAAGCTTCATCAGCAAGTGCTCAAAGTCCTCATTTTCATTAAGCATGGCTGTATGGTCTGAATATTGCAGAACAATCAACAGAACAACCCCTCCAATAGCAAAAGAAAGGAAATAATGAAAATCAGGGTAGCATTAAACCAGTGGGAAGACAAAAGAATGATGCAAAAAATTAATGCAGCAAAAAGCTGGCTCTATGAAAGGATCAACAGAATTGGCAGGCCGCTGGTGAACCCAGCCAAGGAAAGAAAGAAGCAAACATCAATAGATAAGATGAGAGATGAAACGGGAAAACACAAAGGACCCCAATGAAATTAAAAGGATAATCACAACTATAAAGGAATGTATTCTAATGAATTTTTAAAAATGGGAGACATGGACAAATATTTGGAAAAAACAGTCCCTCCCATGATTATCCGTGACAGAGGTCAAGAACTTCAACAAACCCATAGTGAGAGAAGAAATAGATATGATTATTAAGAAGCTACCAAGAAAAAAGCCCCCAGACCAGACAGCTTCACAGGAGAATTCTACCAAGCATTCAGGGAAGAGTTGACACTAGTCTTCCACAAATTATTCCAGAGCATAGAAAAAGATGGCAGACTCAAACTCATTTTACAAAGCTGGTATAACTTTGATACCCAAAAAGAACAAGGATCCCACAGGAATAGAAAACTACAGACCGATATCTCTAATGAACATAGATGCAAGAATACTTAACAAGATTTTGGTCAATAGAATACAAAAGTATATAAAACATATCATCCACCATGATCAGGTAGGATTCATGCCATGGATGCAGGGATGGTTTAACATCCGAAAATCTATCAACATTCTGTACCATATTGATAACAAAAAGTATTAAAAACACATTATAATATTGATAGATGCAGAAAAAGCATTTGACGACATCCAACACTCATTCCTAGTTAAGACACTCATGAAGAGTGAAATGGAAGGAAAATTCAACTAATACAATGTATCTACAAATAGCCAATAGCCAATAACATAGTCAACGGAGAAATGATTAAAACAATCCCTGAAAAAGGGGACCAGACAAGGATGTCTCTTGTCCCCCCTTCTAGTACTGGAGGTCCTAGCTAACAACATAAGACGGCGGAAGAACATTGAAGGTATCCAAGTGGGAGAGCAGGAGGTGAAACTATTGCTGTCTGCAGACGACATGATTCTATACATTGAAAATCCCAAAAGCTCCACAACAGGAGTACCTACAGAGATAGAGGAATATGGAAGCATGGCAGGATACAAGATCAACAAACAGAAGTCTGTCAGTTTGCTATGCTATATACATCGGACAGGACCAGGGAAGAGGAAATGTAGATGACAAAACCTTGCTTGCTGAAAGTGAGGAAGACATGAATTACTTGCTGATGGATAGCAAGGATTATAGCTTTCAGTATGGATTACAACTCAAAGTAAAGAAAACAAAAATCCTGACAACTGGAGCAATCGGTAACATCATAATACATGGAGAAAAGGTTGAAGTTGTCAAGGACTTCATCTTGCTTGGATCCACAGTCAATCTTCATGCACACAGCAGCCAAGAGATCAAAAGACACCTTTCCTTAGGTAAATCATCAATACAAGGTCTGTTTAGAGTAGTGGTTCTCAACCTGTGGGTCATGACCCCTTTGGGGATTGAATGAACCTTTCACAGGGTTTGTCTGATTCATAACAGTAGCAAAATTATAGTTATGAAGTAGCAATGAAAATAATTTTTTGGTTGGGGGTGGGTGACAACATGAGGAACTGTATTAAAGGGTCATGGCATTAGGAAGGTTGAGAACCACAAATATTGAAGTCAGGATTTTACTTTGAGAACTAAGGTGTGTCTGATCAAGACATGGTATTTTCCACTGCCTCACATGCATATGAAAGTTGGGCATTGAATAAGGAAAGTTGAAAATAATTGATACATTTGAATTGTGGTGCTGGAGAACAATATTGAAAATACCATGAACTTCTGAAAGGACAGACCAATCTGTCTTGAAAGAAGTACATCAAGAGTGTAAGGGCATCATGTTTGGTAAAGCAAAGAGGCAGTGAAAAGGAAGAAGGCTCGCGAGGAGATGGATTCAGGCAGCGGCTGGAACAATGGGCTCAAGCATAGGAACAAGTGTGAGGATGGCACAGGACTGGGCAGTGTTCTTTCCCTTATGCATAAGGTCATATGGGTTGACGCCAACTCCATGACACCTAAATTCAACAATATGAACGAAACAAAAGCTAAGAACCACATAATCCTATCAATCAACACAGAAATAGACATTTGAAAATACCCCAAATGTATTCCTAATCAAAATACTCAACAAAATAGGAATCAAAGGGAATTTTTAAGAACACAATAAAGGCCATATACACAAAATCAATGGCCAAGAACTTGACAAGTAGGAACAAATTGAAAATATTCCCCTTCTGAAAAGAATCCAGACAAAAATGCCCATTATCACCACTACTATTCAACATTGCCCTGGAAGTCTTAATCTTAGCAAATATTCAAAACTCAATTCATTGTGACCACCTGTGGGTTTCTGAGGCTATAATTGTTTACAGGAGTAAAAGTATGGTCAGAAGATACAACCCTGAAGCACACGTTTCCTGATTTTAAGCTGTGAAGTACTCCCTTTCTTCTGTTCACATAACTGCCTCTGGATTCGTGTACAAGTTCTCAATTAGCACAACAAAATGTTCTGGTAATTTCCATTCTTCTCAGATTATTCATACTTTGTTATGATCTACGCAGTCGAATACCTTGGGATATCCAATAGAACACCAATAAACATCTTTATGGCAATTTTTGCTTTCCGTCAAGAGCCATCTAGCATCAGCAAAGATGTTTTGTTCCACTTCCTCTTCTGAATTCGGCTGAATCTCTAGCAGCTTCCTTTCAATGTACTGCTATAATCTTTGTTGTTGGATGATCTTCAACAAAATTTTACTTGCAAGTGATATTAATGATATTGTTTTATACTTTGAACATTCTATGAGGTCACCTTTCTTTGGAAAGGGTGCAGATAAGAATTTCTTCCAGTCAGTTGGCCAGTTAACTGTCTTTCAAATTTCCTGGCATAGACAAGTAAGTGCTTCCTGTGCTTTATCAGCTTTTTGAAACTTTTCAGTTGGCATCCTATCAATTCCTGGAGGCTTGTTTTTGGCTCAGGCTTTCAGTGCAGCTCAAACTATTATTATTACTCATATATTACCTCCTGAAATGCTAGAATGTCTACTCATTCCTTTTGGTACAGTGACTGTATTGTTTCCATCTTCTTTTAATGCTACCTGCATCATTCAAAATTTCACCCTTAGAATATTTAAATATTGCAACTCAAGGCTTGAATTTTTTCTTTTGATTTTTCAGTTAAATATATGCTTAGCATGTTCACCCTTCTAAGTTTTCTAACGCAAAGTCTTTGCACATATCCTTATAATATTTTACTTTGTCTTCTGGAACTACCTTTTGAAATTTTATTTTCAGCTCTTGGACTCTATCATTTCTTCCATCTACCTTAGCTACTCTACGATGAAAAACCAGGTTCAGAGTCTCTTCTAACATCACTTTGACCTTTCCTTTCTTTCCTATCTTTTGATGACCTTTCTTCGTGAGTCATGTTCTTAAGGCCCTCCCCAAACTCCAGTTCCTCTGTCATTAGTGTACAATGAGTCAAAACTGTTCTTGAGGACCTAGGAATTCAAATCGTATCTGAGCTGTCATGCACTTGTCTTTAACATAATCAGTCCCTGCCTTGATTTTCTATTCTGATATTGAGCATCTCCATCTTCTCTTCCTGCAGATGTGTTCTATTAGATTTCCGAATTCCATCTGGAGAAGTCATCTTCTGTTTTGTTGAAAAATGTATTTGTTATGAATATGTTTTCAGTCTTGCAAAATTTTATCATGGTGTCTCCAGCTTCATTTCTATCACCAACTCCATATTTTCTGATTGCTGTTCATTCCTCTGTTTCCAACTTTTGCATTCAAATTGCCAGTAGTTACAAATATATGATGATTACACATTTGATCAATTTCAGACTGAAGATGTTGGTAAAATTCTTCAATTTATTCATCACTAGATTTTGTAGTTGGGTCTTAAATTTGAATAATAATTGTATTGATTGAAGGCAGATAGATATAACCCTATCACAGACAGCACTGTACTTTAAGATTGATTTTGAAATGTTCTTTTTGACACTGAATGTAATGTCATTTTGGTAATGTTCTATAATTTACACTTTCTGTTAAGTCAACTTTCCATCAGTTGGACAAATAGCTGCCTTCCAAATTTCATGGCAAAGACAAGTGAGTGCTTTATCAGCTTGTTGAAACATCCCAATGGTTATTACTTCGATTGTTTTGGGGTAATAGTTTCAGTGCAGCTTGAATATCTGCCTTTAGTACCACTGCTTGTTGCTCATGTGCTATTTCTCGCAATGGTGAAATGGCAATTACCGTATATATTTGAGTATAACCCAACCTGAATATCAGCCAAGGCACCTAATTTTACACAAAAACTGTATAAAAACGTGCTGAAAAACTCGGCTTATACATGAATAGTTCTTTTTGGTAGAGTGCCTCTATGTGTTTAATTCTTATTATTATTATTATTCTCCAATAGTATTTCAATTATTTTTGCTCCTCTTTGTTTTGTTTTGTTTTAAGCCACTCCACCCACTTAGTTTGGAAGGAAAGGTTATCTGGAGGAATATTTGTTTGTTTACTTTGTTTTAAAACAATAGTCTCTATTTACACAGCACTTCTGAAGAAATGAAAACTATAATAATCTTTAAACCTTTTTATATATATATATATATATTTTTTTGCCCCTGATTATCATTCCTCCTTTCCTTCTCAATAACCTATCCCTCTCATCTTATTTTGCTTATACCTGCATCAGTCTACATTTTGCCCATAGAACTTTTCACTGTTGCCACTTCAGGCTTGCATATTTTTCTTCAGTTTTTGCCTCTTGATGGCTTGTTTTAAGTTTCTTCAGCTTCAACATTAACATTCTCACATGTTAAATAAGCAAATATATAAAAAAACGAAGATTACTAATAGTTACCAAAGGTGGGTGGAGGTGAAAGGAGTTTTGTTTAGGGGGACATTTTTGTTTAGGGAGCATTGAGTTTATATAAGTAGTAAAATATTTTCAAAAACAGTTTGACAATGATGGCACCATAAAAATATAATTTATGCTATGGATTTATAAATGTGGAAGTTATTTTATTGGTGCATCTTTTGTTGTATATATTTTTGCATAATGAAAATTGTATGGTACTACTATTATAAAAAGTAAAGAAAACATTATTTTATGGTTGATTGGTGGGAGGAGAAGATGAGTAGATTATTAGCTAAGGGGTATATATGTGTTAACTCAGGTGAAGTGGAAGGTAATATGCAGTAAGGGGGAAGTAAACAGAAATGATTAAAAGAGGTAATACCTCGGGGGGATTGCAAGGGTTGAAGGCAACAGAAGTGCATGCTGTTATATACACAAGCTTTAAGTAATGGTCATCTAGGAGGGGAAAGACAGTGGAGCAGGTGAGGGGTGAAGACTGGAATTATACCCAGGAGGACACTTTGAAGGAGTGAGTCATGAGGCCTGGGGGGATCAGGAATATAATCTCAAGGGACACCGAGGTCAATGGGAACATGCTCCATAGACAATGTTCTATATCCTGCTTTGGTCAGTAGTGACTAGAGCCATCAAAGTTCTTTCGAAGTGGTGTATTTATTCATCTCTCCCTGTCTGGAGCAAAGAAAAGTGAGGAAAATAGACTTACGGAAATAATCAGTCCCATTGACTCGTAGTGTGACAGACCACACTAACCCCTGTCTCTCTGATCTTGAAACCAGAGCATTAGGTGGTGGACCATGACCCTCCAGCTGCTCTGAGAGTGATCACATAACAGATGGTCCTGGATGGTGTGGGAGAAAATATGGAACAGACTCAAAATCATGAAAATGATCACGTTCACTGGTCAGGTGAAGACTGTTGGGACCCTTGAACTTATGCCCATGAAATTAGCTTACTGCCACTGCTCAATTATCAGTCAGTGTTCTTCTATTACAGCAATAATACTCGTGGTCAGCACAGGAGCCTAGGTGGTGCAGTGATCACGCTTTGGGCTGCTAATCTTGTTTTTTTAATCATTTTATTAGGGTCTCATACAACTCTTATCACAATCCATACATACATCAATTGTGTAAAGCACATCTGTACATTCATTGGCCTCGTCATTCTCAAAACATTTGCTTTCCAATTAAGCCCTCGGCATCAGGTCCTCACTTTTTCCCTTCCCTCCCCGCTCCCCCCTCCCTCATGATCCTTGATAATTTATAAATTATTATTTTGTCATATCTTGCCCCGTCCAACGTCTCCCTTCACCCACTTTTCTGTTGTCCGTCCCCCAGGGAGGAGGTCACATGTAGATCCTTGTAATCATTTCCCTCTTTTCAACCCACTCTCCCTCTACCCTCCCAGTATGGCCACTCACACCACTGGTCCTGAAGGGATCATCCACCCTGGATTCCCTGTTAACAGTTCCTATCTGTACCAGTGTACATCCTCTGGTCTAGCCAGACTTGCAAGGTAGAATTAGGATCATGATAGTAGGGTGGGGAGGAAGCATTTAGGAACTAGAGGAAAGTTGTATTTTTCATCATTTCTACATCACACCCTGTCTGGCTCATCTCCTCCCCGAGACCCCTCTTCAAGGGGATCTCCAGTGGCCTACAAATGGGCTTTGGGTCTCCACTTCACACTTCCCCCCTTCATTTGTTATGCTAAGATTTTTTGTTCTGATGATGCCTGATAACTGATCTCTTTGACACCTTGTGGTCGCACAGGCCGGTGTGTTTCTTCCATGTGGGCTTTGTTGCTTCTGAGCTAGATGGCCGCTTGTTTACCTTCAAGCCTTTAAGACCCCAGACGCTATATCTTTTGATAGCCGGGCACCGTCAGCTTTCTTCGCCACATTTGCTTATGCACCCATTTGCCTTCAGCGATCGTATCATGGAGGTGAGCTCACAATGATATGATTTTTTGTTCTTTGATGCCTGATAACTGATCCCTTTGGCACCACGTGATCACATAGGCTGATGTGTTCTTCCATGTGGGCTTTGTTGTTTCTGAGTTAGTTGGTTGCTTGTTTACCTTCAAGCTTTTAAGACCCCAGGGGCTGCTAATGTAAAGGTCAGTGATCCTGATCCACTAGCTGCTCCATGGGAGAAAGAAGAGGCATTATCCTCAGGGGGGTTAAAGTCTCAGAAACACACCTGGGTTAGTTCACACACTCCTATAGGGTCTCCCTATGGGTCTCAAATGACTTGATGTCAGTGAATCTTTTTGAAGTGTGGTAGACACGCCTTCAATAATCAACCCTTTGGGAGGAAAAAGGCAATATTTGTAAGGATAAAGGTCAGAAGGGTTATGAAAGAAGGACGAATGAAAATAAGAAACAGGGAAGAAATGGGATAATCAATGCTATATGGTGAGGATTGCAATGAATGAGATAGCTCAAAATATGAATGAATTGTAAAATGAAATACTTACCTACTTTGTAAAGGTTCACCCAATTCACAATTACTTACAATATTTACAATTAATAATATTTAACATTTAATGAATAATTATTACTTTGTGTTACATGAGCTACAGGAATGCTGGTGGTGTACTTGTTTATTCATTAAGTTACTATCCATAAGGTCCGTGGTTCAAACACACTGTCACCATTTGCTCCTGGAAGGATTTGTAGTCTTGGAAACCTGAGGGAGCAGCTGTACACTCTCCTTTAGGGTCTCAATGGGACCACATTGCTGTTTAGATGAGCTAGGAGACTGAATCAGATTTCTCAAATCATACTTCAGTATTATTCATATTATTCATTGCCCTGAAACTTCAATTATTACAGAAACCCTAAAGAATTACCACAGATAGTCGTACACCAATGTTTACTGCAGCATATTCACTTGCCCAAAGATAGGAACAACCCAAATGCTCATTCACAGAAAAAATGAATAAATAAAATGTACTATCTAAAAGATAAGAGAATTTTTTATGAACTGTTTAAAGCAAAAGTAATTAAGATATTATGGTAAGCAAAATATTCTAATTCATATGTATATATTTCTCTGTGTGTATAATATACACACCTGAGGGGGATTTTTAAAAAATAATTTTTGGGGGGGCTCTTACAGCTCTAATCCAATCCATACATACATCCATTATGTCAAGCACATTTGTACATATGTTTCCATCATTTTCAAAACATTTTCCTTCTACTTGAGCCCTTTGTATCAGCTCATTTTCCCCCTCCCCACCCTCCCTCATGAATCTTTGATAATTTTTTTTTCATGTCTTACACCGATTGCTGTCTTCTTTCACCCACTTTTCTGTTGTCCATTCCCCTGGGAGGCAGTTTATATGTGGATCATTGTGATCGGTTTCCCATTTCTCCCTCCACCTTCCCCTTATCCTATTGGTATCGCTACTCTCATTATTGGTTCTGAGGGGTTTATCCGTGTTGCGAGCGCTTATCTGCACCAGTGTACATGCTCTGATCTAGCCAGATTTGTAAGGCAGAATTGGGGTCATGATAGTGGGGTCAGGAAACATTAAAGAACTAGAAGAAAGTTGTATGTTTTGTGAGTGCTATACTTCACCCTGACAGGCTCATCAATTCCTTCTGACTCTTCTGTCCAATTGTCTACAGATGGGCTTTGGGTATCCACTGCTTGATACCTGATCCCATCAACACATCCTGATCACACAGGTTGGGGTGCTTCTTCCATGTTGGCTTGGTTGCTTCTAAGCCAGATGGCCCCTTGTTTATATTCAAGCCTTTAAGACCCCAGACTGTATACCTTCTAATAGCCCGGCACCATCAGCTTTCTTCACCACATTTGCTTATGCACCCATTTAGTCTTCGGTGATTATGTCCAGAAGGTGAGCATCACAGAATGCCAGGTTATTAGAAAAAATGTTCTTGCATTGAGGGAGCATTGAGTAGAGGTCCAATGTCCATCTGCTACCTTAATACTTAACATATGTACATAGATCTATTTCCCTGTTGCTATATACAACTATGCTTATATATGTAAATGCCTGTATTTAGACCTCTATAAATGTCCTTTGCCTCCTACTTTTTTGCTTTATTTCCTTTTACTTTCCTCTTGTCCCACTATCACATTCAGGTTTCAGTAATTCCTCTTGGCTACATTGCCCTGGATCAAGCCCCACCAGGCATCCTATGCCCTCCTTATCATCGGTTTTAGGCCACTTGTCCCTGGGTTAGTTAACACCATCCTTCCTTTCCCTTGCCTCCCCTCTCCAGCGTCCCCCTGGAACTGTTGGTACCATTTTTTGTTCCACTGGAAGGGGATTTAAAAAGTTCACGAAACTATATTCTTTTATATATCACAGTTTATTTTTTAACTGTGGATGGACAAGTGGATTTTTACCACATTTAGGCTCTTGTGAATATGTTGCAACAAACGTTGTACTGCATGTATCTGTTGCAATTATTTTGGGTGTTCTGTGATGACTTAAGTGTTAAATATAATGCATATTATTGTCAGTGTAATTTGGGAAATGCGATGCAATCTTGTAGTTCATTAAGTACAAAGTGGTATTTAAATGTGTCTCATGACTTCTCTTTAGCTTGTTCCTTTCACATTGAGTATTACTGAAAAATCATGGACATTTTAATTAAGCAAAAGTATGAAAATGTGAAGCTATTGTTTATTGACTTATTCTTCATCTAAACCTATGCATTTCTGTAAGTAATAGTTCCATGTTTCTAAACTTTCCCTAAAGAATCCTACATTTTTTGGTTCACACCATATCAGAATGGTAGTTTTGGAATCCTTGATGGACTCAAATGATGTTTCTTTTACATGCTCTTTGAGTTTGGGAAATAAAACTGAGTCTGAAGGGGTAATATCAGAGTTGTAGGATGGATGGGGCAAAATTTTCTAACAAAATTCCGGCATAATAACTTTTTCTACTCTGAAAGATTGATCTGGTACATTATCTTGATGGAAAAAAATTTCTAGGTGCAATTTCCTGTCCTTTTTTTCAACAACACAGCTTTCAATGTTTTATAACTTCTTCCTAATATGTCTCATGATCATCCTGTATCTTACAAGAATATCTCTCAAGATTACCCCTTGGGAATTCCAAGGAGTCATCATAACCTTTTGAGCTTGGATTGAACTACCCCAGCAGGTCCCCTCAGGACCCTCTAATATGATAAAACCTTTCTCTTTCTATCTTTCTCTCAATCTCTAACTTTCTCTGAAGGCACTCAACAAGGTTAAGACAGTGTATGACTGATAGAACTTGTCTGCAGCCTCCACTGCTCACCGAGTCCTGGTTCAACATGTCTCGTGTGGAATAGAAACTTGCATATATGAACTGGAGTCCTACTGGCAATCCTTTCTGATCTTGAATACATTGAAACCATTTTCTATGGTACAAAGCAGAGAAAATCAAGCTTTAGCATCATAGAAATATAGTTGCCATTTTAATTAAACTTTATTTAAGGTGCAAATAAAGTTTCTGTAACAAAGAGACCCCAATATATATTGGATTAAATATGGCATAAATTAGTTTTTCTCTACCACCTGAACCTGGAATAGGGTGGGATTTTTTGCTCTGGTAACCAAAGTTATGCAGATTTCAGAGTGTCATGGCAACTTGACTAATTTTAACATGTGATTTCCATCTCCTAAATCCAAGGAGATGGTATCACTTGTTACATATGTGTGTTTGTGTATGTGTGTTTATTGCACAGAAGATCATATACATGTATCTTTGTGTTAGGGGAAGAATCGTGGCACATAGTAAGTGTGTGAGGTGATAGCCAAAAAAGGCACACAGGGACCAGATGAATGGCCTTGTAAAGTATTTGAACTTGAGTGTGAAGTTTCAGAAAGATTTCAAACAGAATAGTGGTGTGGTCAATTGGTGTTTTATGAATATTGTTACATGAAGGGAAGTAAATACCTTAATTTCTATTAATTTAGCAAACACCCATTAAATACAGCGTGCCAGACCTATTCCCAATCTCCCCTTTAAAAGCCACTTTTGAAGACAACTAAACGTCACGCTTGATGCCTGGTGATATTTTCCTTTTCAATGCAGTCTCTGATGGAATGCCTTTGAGTCTTTAGTGAGCAGGAAAGATGAGGGTGAACAAATCCTGGGTAAAATATAGTCTTTCATATTTATTGAACTCCATTTTCAGGCCCATTGCATTCGTTCCAGCAGGATCACTAGACTCTCATGCTAAAAATCTTCCAATAAGTCTACTCCCCTAGGTCTCCAAACTTGACTGAGTCCTATTGGTATGCAAAGTTTAGAGCAAATTAGAAAAGGGTTATATTTCTTCAGGCAGTTGTTCCAAAAGCAGGGTCCTGAATTTCATGTGTGCATGACATTTTATTTATTTGTGATCACAGAAGAAATGATAGCATCAGAGACCAGTGAGCTAAGGTACATGCTTATGGCTTTGTGCAATCATCTTGGGTCTTCACCATTCTCCATGCATGAAAGGAACTCTTGGGGGTTGAGAATCATGTCACTGATTTGGTGTATTTCAAACTGTTTATTTTCCTAGCATGTGGGAAATCATCATGCAACTTTCCAATTATTTTAGTAAGCTAATTAAAAATGAAAATTTAAAGTATCCAGAGATACTTTCCAAAAATGAATGCATTTTAGCCATCAGATAATCAGAATAGTTTAATATAAGGGTTAATATTCTCATCTGAAACAAACGAATTATCAAAGAAATAGAATAATGTCTTTCTTTTTTCCAGCACTATCCATCTGTACAAGAGGCTGCTTCTTTTGAAGTCAGCTGAAGATTACATATGCATAAGGTGCACACTAGGGGGCACTGACAGAGGAGCATAGGGCCACAAGTGCCCATGTTGAAACAGATGGCTTGACAATGAATAAAGGTAATTAAGAATAATGATGTCTTGACTACATCTAGCAGCTGTCCTCCTCAGAGCTTCAGAGTTTCCTTCATTATCACATTTCCCCTCTCAAATTTTAGTCATGACACCACGAATGGTACGGCCAAATTTTGTGTTTTATGCACAAACACTCTGCTCATGGTGGTTGCAACCACAACAAAAGCAAATGCCTAAATAATACAATAAAAATGTTAAAGCCACAAATATGAAAAGTTGCTTTAACTAGTAGAAAAGGGGACTTGAAAATATGGGTATTTTCCTTATAGAAATACAAAGCCAATGATACCCCTTGTGTTCTCTAGTTCTTTAAATGTGGATTAAGATTGGAATGAGTTATTCATCTACAATTAGAATACAAGATATATCATTGCTAAATTGAGACCGTGATTCCTCTTTCTCCCACTGCTAATACACAACTTCGTTTCCAGAATCCTGAGTTGTATAAAAAGCATAGACACCTCAAACACCATTGTTTTTTAAGAGACTCTGGAAATGGAAAGCATAATTTATTGACATGTTAATTTAAGTAGAGGTTTAATAGTTTAAACCTATTTAGTGAGAAATTGCATGCCACCTTTGGAAGTCATAATTTTAGAAGGATAAATGGAAAAATGTTAGTACTTAAGGAGAAACTAGTATAAAACGTAGGCTCCATCTGTATACTGGAACTAGTTTCTCAAAGTGGAATCTGTGAGTGCTAAGGGTCTATCAGAGAATTTTGGATAAAATCTGAAAATGTTTTTAATCTTAGGTTTGGGTGGGTCCCTTTATTTCCAACTTTCTTCTTTCCATTATCCAGTAGTTGCTTCCAAATTTTCACTCAAGTCTTTGCTGCCTCCTGATTCTCACAAGCGTGTTACAATCTGCCTCCAACTGATGCAGGCAGAAAGCACTGACTGTTTGGGGTTTGTTTGTTTGTTTGTTTGTTGTTTTCTTCTCTGTAGGAAAGAACTCATAGAACCCTCCTAAGGAAGGGAAGACAAAATTCTTCAGAACCAAAATCATCCTCTTCCCTTTGGAGAATTCCTTCATGAGGTTACTCCCAGAGTGTATAACCCCTAATGTGGTAGGGTGCTTTGTTTTGTTTTTATGATATAATTATTTATTTAGTGAGTTCTACAGATTCCCCTCTTGCAATGGGATTTCAAGAAAAGTAATGGGCCCAAATAAATCGATTGAACTCTTACTGCCCTTTAACTCTAAAGACCTATAATTCTGAATGTGTCCCCACGGCTTTCACATGACACCGTTGACCCGTGAATGACTTGCACCTCGGCAACCTTCAGAAACACTAGCACCGCTAGTCGTGAAATCAGTGTCTATTGATAAGGGAACACCAACGAGATTTAAATCATCCCAAGAAGGCCCACTTCAGATTTGGGATCGTTCCAGGCTGCTTCTAATCAATGTTAGGTGTGACCTAGCAGTCTGGAATGTCTTACAAATTCTGGGAACCTATTCACTGCTTGGGGGGTGTTGAGTTGCATGTTGGGCTGTGAACTGAAAGGTAATTAGTAGGTATCCAACCCTGTTGCTCTGCAGGAAAGAGATGAGGTTTTCTGCTCCAGCAAAAACTGACAGCCTTGAACTCCTGACTGTGCAGTTCTACCCTTCCTACAGGGCTGCTATGAGTTCAAATGGACTCAGTGGTGGTGAATTTGAGCTTGGAGTCATTCCTTACACTTAACCCTTTGAGCAATTTAGGCCACTATGTCCTCCAAGTAATCCTCAATCTTTACCCACAACTAGAGTATACATTTTGTAGCTATCAGAAAATCATTGATTGACGTTCTACTTTGCTCCAGGTATTGTGTGCAATACATAGAAAGATAACAAAAATTAAAAATCAGGCCCACAAGGAACTTAAGGACTTTTTGGGGAAACATCAAGTAGCAAATGAAAAAGGAGAAACTTATCATCTTACCTTATGAATATGTAGAGGAATCCATAACTATTTCTAGTTATCAGTTACAACTTTTAAGCTTTCTACTTCAAATGTAAAGTCAATGCGTGTTTTGGTGTGTGCGTGGGTGGGTGGGGGTGGGCAGTAGTCAGATGAGTTCGCATTTAAGGATTTAGAATTACTGTTATGTGACTTGGGAACGTTATTGAACTCTCCGCTTTCATTTCCTTACCAGATTCTCAGGGGTAAACAACGACTCCCTCATCAGATGTTTGGGAGGGTTGAAGGAGAATAGCAGGGAAAGCATTTAGCATAATATCTGGCTATCGGGTATCTATGAAGGAAATGACAAGATTATTATTCTCTTTTTCTAACTACCACAAATTGTGAGTGGCTTTAAACAAGAAACTCTTTTTGGTCTCATAATTGTCTCTTCATTTGGCAGTGGTAGACAAAATTCAGGGTGTCCTCAGGTCTCCAAAGGACCTAGAGGAAAACTTTGATTTCTTTGGTCACTCCCGGTTTCCGGTAACCTCCAGCGTTTCTTGGCATTTTTGTATGATTGTTCATCTCTGCTCGTTGTAGTTTCTTTCTTCTTTTTTAAGGACACAACTAAAATTAAATTTAGGACTCACTCTACTCTGGTATGACCTTATTTAAGGTATCTGCTTTAAAAATTATTGTGAATTGTGTGAAGATTTACAGAGGAGATTGTCAGTTTTTCATTTTAAAAAATGCATACACATTTTGTTTCATCTCTTTCACTGCAATCTCTTCAAGAAACCTCACTTATCTCCCTTCCCCCCTGTGTTTCTTGTGTCCATTCTTTCTCTTTCATAACCCTTCTGAACTTCATCCTTAGATAAATGCTGCTCTTTTGATCGCAGTTGGTTGATCATTGTAAGGTTTGCCAACCTCACTAGTGTTACTGTTTCAATAATAGAGCCATCTAACGTTTGGCTGAAACTGAGATGTGGAGGTGAGTTCCTTTTCAGACCTGAATGGTGACTAAAGGCCATGGTCTTGAGGGTCCCCCCATTCTCTATCCTACAAGTAAGACTGGCTCATGAGTCCGTTGGCCTCATTATTTCTATGTGTTTTTTAATTTTCATCACCATTATTTTCTCTAAACAGAAAAAGATGACATTAGATGGCCATTCATGAGCTTTTAGGATTCCAATTGTAGAATATTGACTTTATGGAATATGTTCTACCAATCAACTAGAGTCCTGAGCCTCTTAACAATTGTTCTTGAGGCTAAGCAATTCATTTCCTCGAGGTGTTTAATTATGTTTAAGAGATTTTCATAATTTTTCCATTGTATGCTCTACCACATGCACCTATTTTCAAACACACATATTCATACATTTGCAGCGAGGATAAATACTCATGTACAATTATCCTGTGGCAAACCTCTATATATTTATAGGCATACTTCGACTCTTCCTCCTACACTCACCCATTCATTCAGCCTGTATCTATAGATAACACCGATACTGCAGGATTGCATGTCTAACAGTATTTACCTGTTACTTTAACTGTTGCTTTCTCCCCAGTATTTTTCCTTGATTCTATGATGTTTTGTGTGTGAGCATCCTTCTTACCATATATTGCATTTCCTTTACCCAAATAAGTGATTACTGGTATTGTGAGGTTCCATCAAGACAATTTGACACATAATGATGCCATTCACAGTAGAGGGAAACACTGCTGGTCCTTTACCACCCTTTCAATCACTGCCATATTTAAGACTATTGTGGCAACCACTGTGTCAGTCCATCTTATCTCCTGACCCTATACTGTAGTAAGCATGAGACCCTTCTCTAAGAAGTGGCATCCTCCTGATAATATGTCCAAAGTACATGAGATGAAGTCTTAATTGAAAATATATTCAAAATCTCTTGTCCAAATAAGATCATATTCATAGTTGCCAAAGGTTAAGATTTCAACCTTTAGTCCATAACAGTGGGTATTTATTGAGCAGGTTTTTTTCTCCCTTAAAGATTAGAAAGCTTCCCAAATTATTGTTCTTCTACTATCTTTTTATTTCTCCACAGCAGCCTGAGAGGTGAGGGTGGAGACGAAGAATATTATTATTTTTATTATTATTATTATTATTATTGCAAAAGGAAACTCAAAGAGATTAAACCACTTGCCTAATTACATAACCTACTAAACTGTTTAAAGGGTGTTGCAATGACTCAATGATTCAATGCTAACCAAAATATTAGTGTCATATGCTGAGCTTACTAGAAAAGCAAAGCCAGTGATGCTTATATATTGTATATATGTAGAGAGAAATTTAGATCAAGAAAATGGATCATCCAGTTGTAGAAGTGTCCAAGTTCACATCTGAGCAGGTTCCAAGTCCCTGGTTGAATTTGTCAAAGATTTTGTCTTGCTTGGATCCACAATCAATGCTCATTGAAGTATCAGTTAAGAGATCAAACGATGTGTTTCATTCGGTAAATTTGCTGCACAAGAACTCTATTTAGAGTACTGAAAAGCAAGGATGCTACTTTGAGGACTAAGGTGCACCTGACCCCAGCCACGGTATTTTCTGTGGTCTCATATGCATGTGATAATTGGACATTGAATATGGAAGACCAAAGAAGAGTTGATGAATTTAACTTGTGGTGTTGGAGAAGAATGTTGCTCTTTAGAGGCCAGGTTGGCAGGATTTTGCGTCACATCCTTAGACATGTCAGAAGAGGAAAGTCCCTGGAGAAGGATAGCATGCTTGGCAACGTGGAAAGGCTGGAAAAAGGGGGAAGGCCCTCAATGAGATGGATTGACACAGTGACTGCAACTGTGGGGTTGTGTGTGGTTGCAATTGTGAGGGTGGCAAAGGCCATGCGACATTTTATTCTGTTGTGCATAGGGTGACTACAGAATTAACTCAATGGCACCTAAGAACAGCAGCTCAAAAACCATTGATAATCCTGACCCAGCCAAGCCAACACAAAGTCTAGCGATCACAGATAGCATTTAGAAATTCCCAGTTGCTCTGTGTTGAAGAGCAAGGATCTACTTTGAGGATTAAAGTGCATCTGACACAAGCCATGTATTTTCCATTGTCTCATATGCATGTGGAAGATGGACACTGACTACAGAAGACCAAAGAACAATTCATTAATTTGAATTATGGTGCTGACGAAGAGTATTGAAAGTACTATGGGCTGCCAAAAATACAAACAACTCTGTCTTGGAGCGGTACAGTCAGAATACTCCTTAAAGGTAAGATGGCAAAACTTCATATAATGTACTTTGGATATGTTATCAGGAGAGACAGGTTTCCGGGACTTTCCTTATGTGCAAGTCACACCCACAAGGAGCCACCAACTGGCTGAGACCTGATACACAGACTAGACTCCACTCCTACACTTTTACATCTTCCAGTTGACATGGAATTATGTAACTACCGGCTGATACAATAGGCTCAACCATAGGAGCAATAGTGAGGGTGGCACTGGAAAGGGTGATGTTTCATTCTACAGCGTTGCTATGCGTCAGAATCGACTCCATGGCACACAACTACCGTCATTCAGTGAAAGGAAGACGTGGAAGTCTGTTTATATAAAGGTTTACTGCCTTAGAAATCCTGTAAGGCAATTCTACTATGTCCCATAGGATCACTATGAGTTCGAAACTATTGGACTATAATAGGCTAGCAAGCTGTAAGGCTAGATTCTAAGTGGTGTTTTCTGTATAAATGTAAAAAATTTTTTTCTTTATATATTTTCAAAGAATAGACTACTGTCTTAGAAGAGACATTTCCCAGAGGATTCTCACAAGATATTCAGAGTCATTTAAGCCAGGTTTGCAACCCACAGGTCAAAGCTGTACTGCTGAAGCATGCCCTTGTCAGGGTTTCATAAGAAAGGAAGAATAAAGCCTACTCCCTCATGGTGAGGCAGAGAGCTTTTGTGTTTTTCCCCACAGAGGACATGTTGCTGCAGTGTACAGAATGCGAAGGAAAGAATTGAGCCAATGGTTCTTTACGCAGTAACTAGATGGGTGGAGTCCCAAAGTTAAGGGCACCCTAAATGTGCTTAACTATATATATGAAAATGTTTCCCTGTGTCTGCGCCTTAAACATGAACCCTCAAAGGAGTCAAAAGCCTCATCTTGAAAGTAAGAAAGCCAGCAATAAAGGCCAGAAGCCTGTCAAAGACTTCTGATGTCTTGGAGATCAGTGCCTAGATCTTTGCTATAAATTCTTCCCTGAACAAAGACGAGCATTTTACCTACAACGCCTTTGGATTGAGTCACATGATGAATACCAGATGTATTCATTAAACATTGACTAAGAATTTGGTGTTGTATTATATATATTTCTAATTCAAAACAGTATTGGAAGCAAAATATTTAGTAGTTAAATTACCATTAAATTTATTTCAGCACTGTGAATTCACAACCATCATTCACATGCAAATAGGAAATTGGTAGTAATTTTGTCCTATCCACTAATGTATGTTGAACATTACTAAACGTCCCACTTTATTTTCACATTTACGTGGTGATATGGATTGAATTGTGTCTCCTTTAAATATGTATTGTAAATCATAACTTCGATGCCTATCTTATGTGTTTGGCTGCTAACTGCAAAACCAAAGCCTAATTGGTTCCAAGGTCTGACCGGCTGTTCAAACTCCCCAGCATCTTCAGGAAAAAATGAGGCCATTTGCTCTCATGAAGATATTGTGTCAGATATGCTATAAAAGGCGTTATAAGCCAGAACCAACTCAATGGCAACTAGTTTGGGTTTTAAACCTAGGGTTATAATCTCACCTGGGATTGGATTATCTTTATTATATTAAAGAGTCAGGATTAGCATAAGGTGTGCGTTATGTGAACCTCACTTAAGATATGAAAGAAATTAAACAAGCAAGCTACAGAAGCAGAGGTGGAGGGAGAGAGATGTCAAATTACATGAAACTCACCCAAGAGCAGAAGCTCAAATAGACAACAACCTTCCTCCAGAGCAAACACAGAAAAAATGCCTTCTAGAATTGTCACCCTGAATTCAGACTTCTATCCTCGATACGGACTAAATTAGAAACTGAGAAAATGAATCTGTATTTATTAAGCTCCTTGACTTGTGATATTTCTATTAGAGCATCAAAAGATAACTAGGACCTTCTGACTCCTATTTTCAAAGTACAATTTGTCTTTGACAAGATTCTGAATTCATAAGGTTTTCTTGCCTATAATCTTAACCACAATACAGATCGTCAAACTTCATGGTATTAATGGAGGGGTGGTGGTGTTTAGAAATGCCAACTGTGCCAACAATTAGGTTGGTAGGTGACTGCAAATGTTCTCACTACCAAGAGATTGTCTGCAGGTACACATAGATTTATATCAATAGTTGTAGACATTAGAAAATAAGCAATGATTTTGAAATGGTGCTGTTCTTCAGAAATTTACTTTTATTCTCAATTATCTTTACAGAATCAGAAGTATTATTGATTTGTGTATATGTGTGTACATGCTCCTGTGTGTGTGTGTGTGTGTGTGTGTGTGCGTGTGTTTGTAAGAATATTTCCATTACAGTGAAATCAATACAGAGGATTTGGATTTTTGGTTTTACAATCTGAACATTCTTGACTCAGATATTTTACTTCAGTCATTTCCCCTAAACACTGATCTAAGCAAAATGACTTTGAGTCCTGCCTTTAATTTTTAAATGAATTTGAAAATAATTAAAGATTGTATAAATTCATAATCCATATGTCCACAACCCAAAAAGGTCTTTGATCCAGAAATTTTTCTAGCAGTAAAATCCTCTGGAAATATTCTTCTTCCTGGTTTTCTTTCATGTCAACAGCATAATTCTGATCATTCAAGCCAAGGATTAACAGAGAGAATTAATCACACCTTTAATCAAACACTTGGAAAAATCCAATATGTTGGTTCTATTTAAATAAATTGAATTGACTAATAATTGTGGAAGCAATAAGATCATTTAAATATTTCACAAAGTAAATTAAAGAAAAACAAAACTCGAAACTTATGTCAACCACACACTTAAACATTCATTCACCAGTGAATTACAATAATATGCAAGACATTATGGGGTTTCTCATCCTCCCCACCCTCCACCCGCAGGAAAAGACAGCGGGACAAAGGAAGAGCACAAAGTACAGAAGAAATTTTCCACGGCCTAGTCAGTGCCAGTCATATTTAGAATAAAAAAGTCAAGGATTTTGTTAAATCATAGGAAAACATGACCCTGGCCCAATCTGACTCTTCACACTGTAAGAAGGACCAGGGCATATTGCTTCGCATTCTTTGTTAGAGGATAGTGGAGAATTGGTGAGATAACCTTTTAAAAGAACTGTGAGTTAGTAAAATGCCTTGGAAATGGAACAAATCTCAGCAAAGATTAAAGAGCAAGAAATCAAGCTCCATTAGAAGGAGACCTGGCAATGAATTTAATAGGCCCTGCAAGACCTGAGGATTTTCATAATAAGGTGTGTATGAAATTATAATGATCCTTATGGGTCAAATGGCTATTGTTTTTAATAATTTGAACAATATTAGACAAGTTTCAAAAGAGACAGGAGAGATGGTTCTCTTTAAGAATGGAAAAAATACATAATAACCTAGAAAATTTTAGCTCAGGAAAAACTATGGAGAGGCAAAAATGATTTGGAGGACTCTCTTAGATTACAGGATTTTATCTGTTTTCTTAAATAATCCAATTCAAAATAATAAATTAAGTTAAAATTATGGCCTCTTTCAGATTTACTTCTGACCATTCATGATGCTCTATATGAATATTACAGGAGCTTAAGCCCACACCTGAGAGCGATAAAACCCAGAGAAGGATTGCTGTTGGGTCACTTCGGACTGGTGACACTGTAGGACTGCCTATAAGGCTTCGGAGTCTAAAATCTTTATGGAAATACCTCTCTACATTTTTAGTTCCACAGAGCAGCTTGGGATTTTCAACTGCTAAATATTAGCTAGTAGCTGAGCTGCTTTAACCACTACCAGGTTTCCTATAATAGCTATAGTAGATAAATGATAGCTAGATAGATGATATAGATAGATAGATAGATGATAGATAGATAGATAGATAGATAGATAGATAGATAGATAGATAGATAGATAGAAAAAAATAAAACATTGCCATCAATTCTGTTTCAACTCATACTGATACTTTAGCAGAACTTCCTCCTAGGATTCCAGAACTGTCATCTTTACAAAAGAAGACTGTAATGTCTTTCTCCAGCAGAGTGGCAGGAAAACACTGCTGATCTTTTTGTTGCCATCCAAGTGCTTTAATCACTGCATCATCAGGGATCCTGTATGACCGCTATAAAACCTGCTCTTTTATAGCAAATCACTGGAAAATGTTGTCTATTCTATTCCTCCTTGCAAATAAATTTCTCAAAAAAAAAAAAAAGAGGAAGAGATCTGTGATAGGTTGGGTTTTCTGAAGAAGCTATATATATATGAAGCAAAACACATTATATATATATTTGCTGAAATTTATATCATGAAAGGGGCAAAATGATTAAGTCCAGTCTAGGTCAAGTTCACAGGTCATATGTTAAGCTGGAGGGCTTCCAGGGCCAAAAACTAGGAAGCAAGAAGAGGAAACAGGAAGACGACAGTCTTGAAGGAGAGAGAGGCCAGTAAGCTGGATTTGAATGAATCCAGGGTTGGCAGGCAAAATCATAGATTAGTGATAGGTCTCAGGTTTGGTCTATGGTCTGGACCAGCAGAAGGAATTGAGCTAGATTCTTTGTATTGTCAACTTATACACCCCTGATCACACTTACTTTCAGGTGTCTCAAGGCTTTGACCTCATGACGGGAATATTGTTGTTAGGTGCCTAGGAGTTGGTTGGAACCAACTCAGCACTACCCTATGTGCAAAAGAATAAGAAACACTGTCCTGAGCCATCCTCACAATCTTCATCAAGTTTGAGCGCGTCGTTGCAGCCACTGTGTCAATCCACTTTGTTAAACATCTTCCTTTTTTTTCACTGCCCCTTAACTTTACCCAGCGTGTTGTCCTTTTCCAGGGTCGGGTCTCTCCTGAAAACATGCCCACAGGAGGTAAGATGAACTCCAGCTATCTTTGTTTCTAAGGATCCCGCTGGCTGTACTTCCCACAAGACAGATTTGCTGTTCTTTGGGCAGTCAGTCAACAGTTTTAAAACACATTTTTTTTGCCAGCATCGTAATTAAGATGCATTGGTCCTTTCTTCCTCAATGTCCAAATTGTACATCCATTTGGGGCAATTGAAAATACCATGGCTTGAATCAGGCACACCTTAGTCCTCAACGTAGCCTCCTTGCTTTTCAACACTTTATTTTTTAATCATTTTATTGAGGGCTCATATATCTCTTATCACAATCCATACATTCATCCATCTTGTGTCAAGCACATTTGTACATTTGTTGCCATCATCATTCTCAAAACATTTGCTTTCTATTTGAGCCCTTGGTATCAGCTCCTTATTGTTCCCCCTCCCTCCCCACACCCCTCCCTCATGAACCCTTGATAATTTATAAATTATTATTGTTTTGTCATGTCTGACACTGTCTGACATCTGCCTTCACCCACTTTTCTGTTGTCCATCCCCCAGGGAGGAGGTTATATGTAGATCTTTATAATCGGTTCCCCTTTCTACCCCACCTTCCCTCCACCCTCTGGTATCGCCACTCTCACCACTGGTCCTGAAGGGATCATCCGTCCTGGATTCCCTGTGTTTCCAATTCCTATCTGTACCAGTGTACATCCATCCTTTGATCTAGCGGGATTTGTAAGGTAAAATTGGGATCATGATAGTGGAGGGGTGGGGAGCATTTAAGAATTAGAGGAAAGTTGTATGTTTCATTGTTGCTACACTGCACGCTGACTGGCTAGTCTCCTCCCTGCAACCCTTCTTGGGCAGCAGACTTACCTAATGCAATATGCCGTTTGATCTCTTGACGACTACTTCCATGAGCATTGATTATAAGTCCAAGCAAGATGAAATCCTTGACAACTTCAATCTTTTCTCCAAGTATCATGATGTTTATCATGGTGTTACCTATTGGTCCAGTTGTGAGGATTTTGGTCTTCTTTATTTTGGGGTAGTTCTACTCTGTCCTATAAGGTTACTATGAATCAACATCCACTCCATGACACAGAGATAGAGTTTACATTGCATTGTGACCATGCCTGCATTCTTTGATCTGTATCAGCAAATGCTTCAAGTTCTCCTCATTCTCAGAAAGCCAGGTGTGTCATCTGCATATCTCAGGTTGCTAATAAGCCTCTGCTAATCCTGATGCCACAGTCTTCTTCATATAATCAAGTTTCTCTGATCATTTGCTAGCATGCAGTTTGAATGATGAGAAGATACAACCCTGACATATACCTTTCCTGATTTTAAACCAATATTTCCTTGTTCTTTTCACACAACTGCCTCTTGATCTATGTACAGGACCCAAAGAATAATATTAAGTGTTCCGGAGATCTTATTCTTGTGAAGATTATCTATAGTTGTTATGATCTATACAGTTGAATGCCTTTACATGGTCAATAAAACACACAAAAAAATATCTTTCCAGTATTCTCTGCTTTCAGCTAAGATCCATCTGACTTTAGAAATGATAGTCCTTGTTCCACACCCTCTTCTGAATCCAGCCTGAATCTCTGGCAGCTCCCTGTCAATGTATTGCTATAACCCTTGTTAGAGGATCCTCAGCAAAATTTCACTTGCATGTGATTTCAATGATATCGTTGTTTAATTTGAGCCTTCTTTGGGATTGGTACAAATACACATCTCGTCCAGCCAGTTTGCCAAGTAGCTGTCTTGCACATTTCCTGGCAGAGATGAGTGAACGCTGCCAGTGCTTCAAGCGCTTGCTGAAACATTTCAATTGGTCATCCATCAATTCCTGGAGTCTTGTGTTCAGCTAATACGTTCCCTGCAGCTTGGAATTCTGCTTTCAATACCATTGGTTCTTGCTCATATGCTACCTCTGGAAATGCTTGAATGTCCACTAGTTCTTTTTAGTACACTGACTATGTATTCTTTCCATCTTCTTTTGATGCTTCCAGCATCATTTAATGTTGTGCCTATAGAATCTTTAAATATTGCATTCAAGACCTACATCATTTTTCTTGTGTTCTTTCAGCTTAAGAAATGCTGTGTGTGTTCTTCTTTTGGTTTTTTGACTGTAAGTCTGTGCAGATTTTGTTATAATGCTTATTTTGTATTCTCAAACTCGGCTTTGAAATTCCCAGTTTGTTCAGCTGTTCAGCTCTTTGACGACATCACTTCTTCCATTTGTTTTATCCACTCTAAGATTAGGAGAAAGTTTCCAAATCTCTTCTGACATTCATTTTGATCTTGTCTTTCCTGTCTTTTTAATGACTTTTTGTTTTCTTCGTGTATGATGTTCTTGATGTCATTTCACAGGTCATTTTTGTTTTCTGATTTTAATGTTCTTTAGTTCCATGTTCTCTTCTGAATCTGGTTTGAATTTATGGCAGTTCCTTCTATTTGTACTGCTATAATTGTCTTGAATTATTGCCACCAAAACTTAACTAGTGTGTGATATTGATCATTTCTACATTTTACTAGATCAGCTTTCTTTAGGATTGGTATAACATGAACTCTTCCACTTAGTTGGCTAGATAGTTTTCTTCCAAATTTCTTTGCATAGATGTGTGAGACACAGGTAGTCTTTTGTTTTAATAATTTATTGCCATTTATTTTACTATCATATAATTTAATTGTTTGATCATATTAAGAATATTTGTGCAATCTTCATCAGAACATTTTCTTCTCATGCTCATTGCTGTTAGCACCCCATTTCCTGCCATGTTCTTCTGCCATAACCCTTTCCAGTTCCTGTATCTATAAATCTACTGACCCTGGATTTCACATACAGAAATTTAAGCAAAATACAAGCAGGAAGCAAACAAAGAAACACAAAACACAAAAACAAGGACTATACAAAATGGAAAAGTCTCAAACAAAAAGAAAATAGAAAATATTAAAAACTGAAACAACTTTAAAATGTATCGAAAGGGAGAACAAATGATAAGGTATTACATTTTAACTCTATCTGTCAGTATGGACTTTACAGCACTCTCTGTCTGATAGCAAGACTGTTCACATTCCTATGGCCAGAGGGAATTCACTGGGGACTTAAACCATCTAAGGACCCTGCAAATGAATTTTGAGTTTCCACTCTCATCTCTAGCCGTCTGGAAATCAGGTCTTCACAATTGATAAACCCTGGTGGTTTAGTGATAATGCATTGGGCCGCAATCAGCAAGGTCAGACGTTCTAACCCACCAGTCAACTCCAAGGAAGAAAGACAGGGTTTTCTTCTCCTGTAAGGAAGGAGTTACAGCCTCAGAAGTGCCCAAGAACATTGAGACTTATAGGGTCATAATGAGCTGGCATCATCAACTCGATGGCAGTGAGTTGTCTTTTTTTATTTAATTCTTCTTAGACTGGGACTAGAATTAAGTGGGAGCCCCAAATCCATTCATATATTTATGCCATATATATTTCATTTTGGAGACATTATTATTCTTTTATGATGGAGAATACTATCAATCATCCCCCTGGGACATAAGGTAATTCTATTGATAGTGTCATTAATGTAGTCAATGGTATTGAACTTAAAACACTGCTGAGAAAAGGAAATTATTCAAGTACAGTCCAACTTCAAACCACAGTACATGAATTGTTGAATTGTGCAGATTAAACTCTTAAGTAACTGGGTACTATTTATATGAATAAAAGGGGTTTATGCACAAAGAAAGAATATGCTTACCAGATTAATACTCATAAGAATGCAAGGAGAGTATATATATATATATATATAATAGACAAGAGATAAGATATAATATATATATTAGTCCCAGCCACCATTCACTGGGAGCCCTGAAAGCAGGGATATGAACCAAAGTCCAATGACTACCAATTCCATAACCTTGAGATAGTAGTCATCTGTTTCCTCTCTAGGGCATTTTAGTCTTAAATCCAAGGTAGATTGTCAGTTTTGTAAATCTGCTACAGGCGACTTTGAGGTTAATCCTGAACAACTAGTGATTAAAATAAATTTAGTTGTGTAAATAAGGATAAATGGTTACACTCTTAGGGAGGAAATTCAAATTAAAGAAAAAGAAGATGGATTTGACTATGTATAAAATATATGCTGGAACATTTATTAGAATCATAAACTGCCCTACATATTATAGACTCTTCAAATTTTTTTAAACTTTGGAAAACATGTCATGTTTCTAAAAGAACTTTGGATACTTGTGAGTGACTAATATAGGGCATGAAAATATATTCTAATTCAATATTTTTCTTTATTTCCTGTAAACTACTCACATAAAGTATCAGAGCTCATTAAAATAAAAATGCTAAGGTTGCTGCTTTTAAATATTTTTGTGAATTTGTAAACATCCTGTTCTATTAATTGCTTTTAAAACCCAGTGCCCCATTTAAACTAGTGCTTCTCATATCTTCTGGTGAGAAGCCAGTTATGTTAAGTCCACTGAAGAGCAATGCTTCTTATCAAATCATAAAAATGAATTAGAAAAACTGTAAAACCAGACATACAAAACACAAATCCAAACAATTTATTATTAACTTCAATATACTTAAATTACTCTGTGAAATTGTGCTCAAAGCCTCTAATGACTTACCAATTTCATCTTATTTACTTATCACGCACCAATAGCAGGCATTTATGACTAACACATACTTACAATCTGCAAACCACTCACTTGGGTCCCGATGTTCATATGTCTCTAATTAAAAGGTCCTGATACGGCCAAAGAGGTAGAAGAGTGTTGAAAAGCCAGGAACTAAAAGTCACCCCTTTGGATTCTTTAGTCGATCTTTTACTAACTCTTTAATCCTCTAGTGTTCTACATCTGGGAAACTGTGAGACTAGTCTAGATGACCTGAGCAATCTTCTCCAGCTATAAAGCCCCATGTTTCTATTATTATGGACTTAAAAATGTTGAGTGTGAAGGAAAACAATAAGAAGAATAGATTATTTACCATGGAGAAAAGACAGTAGGAAGATTTGTGAGCTACATTTGCAGTTCATCCTCTTCTAAATATTCAATTAGCATCTCCCTAATGATTATATCCATGGCTCTGGTGCCAAGTGTCATGTATATGAAGTTCTATGATTCAGAGAACAATGACTAGACTCCCATGTCTATTAAGCATGGAACAATGACTATAGTCCCACGTCTATTAAGCATATATTTACATTTTCTTGTCTGTCTGTAATGCCCACCTATGTTTTAAGCAAGTATTGCTCTAAGAAAACTATTTTCTTGGAATAGTTTACCAAGAAAAGTGATGCTCTTTCCTTCTCTGAAGGTCATTAAAAAGGAGACTCTTTTCCTGTCTAGGGTGATTTGATATTGACAAATGTCAAATCAGAACAATAACAGACGGACTTCAGCATTTTGATTTGTCGTTTGTATTTACTACAACACTTAAAAATATTAATCAGTTGCCACCAAGTCAATTTTGACTCATGACAACCTCATACGAGTATCAGTAGAACTGTGCTAGGTAAGATTTTCAGTAGTTAATTTTTCAGAGGGAGATCAAAAGACCTTTATTCCCAGGCACTGCTGACTGAACTGGAATCTCTGGCCTTTCTGTCAGCAACTGAATGCATTAACTGTTTGTACTACTCAATAAATATAAGAAATAATTAGTTGATAATAGGATTTAATTAATTCTCCTGGCAAGACTGATGACTCTACTCTTCAGGACCAGAGCCTTTCTAGTACCTACATCAACTTCTCAAATTTGTGTGCTCTAGAGCAGTGGTTCTCAACCTGCGGGTCGCGACCCTTTTTGGGGTCGAACAACCCTTTCACAGGGGTCGCCCAATTCATAACAACATAAAAATTACAGTTATGAAGTAGCAATGAAAATAATTTTATGGTTGGGGGTCACCATAACATGAGGAACTGTATTAAAGGGTTGTGGCATTAGGAAGGTTGAGAACCACTGCTCTAGCGGTTTCTCGGGAGCACTGGTGAGGCAGTGGGTCAGTATACGGCAGCTAACAAAAAGGTTAGCAGATGGAACCCAACCGCTGCTCCCCAGAAAGACATAGCAGTCAGCTCCTGTCAAGTTCACTGTACGGGAACCCCTATGAGGCAGTTCAAATCCATTCTGTGGAGTCTAGTGTCAGAAATCAATGAATGTTAATGGGTTTGATTTTTTTGTTTGTTTTTTCTGGGGGGGGCAGTGTTAGACATTTCTCTCTTCCACTTTACTTTTGAGTCTGACAGTAGATTTCTTTCCTTTTCATATGTCCTCTTTCAGAAATTAGTCCTGGAGATACAAATAAGGGCATGAGAATAGGTAATGACTTTCCTCAGAGAGAGCTTTCACAGTGAGTGACTATGAGGCCAGCAAGTTAACCTGGAGAAATTATTCCATCTGGGCCTCTCCTTACAATGTCACAGCACTGTCCTTCAGGATTTAGAGGTGAGAAGGGCATCTGCTTTCTTTAAGAATTTTTCGAATGATGAGTTCTTTCCCAGCTACAGAGAGAAACCTGGAAAACTCTTCCCTAAATTATTCACCCTAACTAAATTGTCTATTCAACCAAATGTGTCCATCTTTCCAAGTCCCAAACAATTTAAAGTAAAAGTTCTGCAATTGTTTGTACGAAATGAAAATGTGTAGCGACAACCCTTCAAAGGAATTGAAGAAGTTCAAGCCAGTTTTTTTCTTCCCCCTCCCCCTCCCTTTCAAGGTTTTATAGCCACTTGGAAGCAAAGTTTCCAATTACTAGCTCTCTACTTGGGCATGAGGTTACATGGAATTATTGCTTTCTGACTTAGATGGAAGTTATGTTTCAAAATACCATTCAATTCAATTCAATAAAATGTTTCCTAGCACCTATCAACCTGAATCCACTGGTGTTGAGCAATATGAGTCCTACACTCCAGCAACTTCCATCTCCTTGAGGGAAGAGACACCATCTATGGATTGCTCTAGCAAAAGTCAAACTCTAAGAAATGGAATGAAAGAGGCTCAGACACCTAAGACAGCCACAGGAGAGATGGATTCATTGTGTGGAAGAATTGTTATATGCTACAACTTCAAGAATGAGTGAAATTTTTTAATTAATTTGTATTACTACCAACTAATAACTCTCACTTTGGAAAATATGAGGGAAATTCAAAAAGTTCATGGAGAAATTTATTATCTTTCCATTCCCTTTTCACAAATTTTTGAAGCCCTCTTATTAAAAAAAGAGGAAATCTCATCATCAGAAATAATTGCTTTTATATTCATTTCAATATTTTTACATACACATATGTGAAAATGTGTATGTATTTATTTTAAATATTTTTAAAGAGCATTAAATTTCCCATGAATACTTCTTGATAATCGATTTTTTCCCCTTAATGATATATGAAGAATCTTTTTCTGCATCATTAGCTGTTCTTTTACAATCAATCTGGCTCATAAGTAAAAATCAAGTTTCTTTTATTTCTCCTCTTTATTATGGAAGCTTAAGGTCTCATTCTGAGAGGACTCCAGGACAGTGTTCTAAGTGAGAAAGAAGCACTTCACTTGGAAATCTTTCTAGAAGCCCGCATTTGTGGAGTGTCATCACTAGTATTGTTGACCCACTTCTATATATCTTTAGTACAGGGTGTGATTCTATTATAGAATGGCAAAAAATGTTTTAATCAGTTTTATAATTTTTGATATCTAGGTTATTTTCCACTTATGCCTGCTACACATAATGAAATGATTAAAATCTTTATGAATATTAGTTGTACATCCAATTTTACTCTTTAGCTAACAAAATATAATTGTTAAAATATATGCAAAATCCCAGAGTTTTTTTAAAGTAGTGCTAGATTTTGTTGCAGAACACATATCAATTTAAATATGTTGACACAATGTCTAAATATCCCGTTTCCTGCTCCTTTTCTCCATGCTAAATATTATATATATATTTTAAAGTCTTTGCCATCCGTGATTTGGTAAATGATTCTTTTTCTGTTCCAAGCAGCTTACAAATGGACACAAGTGCAAGGGGCATAGATGGGCCTTCAGTGCCCCAGACCCACAGGCAATATCTTAGATACCTGTATTGAAGACCAATGTCTTATACCTCTAAGCCAAGAGGCACACTAAAGTTCTCTTCTCTTTCATTATGAATTTTTTCATGTCTTTCATCTATATACTTATGATAGAAATAGCTCCCAGTCTCTCACTGTGATTGTAGACTTATTCGTTAGTCTTTCTAACTCTGGAAGTTTGGGTGTTATAGATCTTGAAGCTGCGTTGTGAATTGAAGCTGCAGTAAATGTCATGCGGAGCTTATCAAACCACCTCCGGCTTCCCCATTGCCACGTGGCAGCAGTCCAGCACCCCCCCATGCTCCTCTTTACCTATTTTGAACCAATGGTTCCACCCACTCTATATCTCTGCTGGGCTTGATAGTTCATTACTATGACCACACAGAACTCACACACAATATTCTCATTTAAGGGGTTTTTTTAAGGGAGAGGGAACACTGGTGTCCTGGTAGGTTATGATTTAGATGGATAATCGGTCAGCAGTTAAAAAACCACCAGTCTATCTGAGGGAGATCAGGCTTTCTCTCTACCCCTGCAAGAGCACAGTTTTGGAAACCTGTAGGAGCAGTTCTGCCCTACCCGATGGGGTCGCTATGAGTCAGAGTCGCCTCAGTGGCGGTGCTTTTTTCTTTTTCTTTTTTTTTCTTTTATTACAAGAGTTATCATTTTACCACAAATCAGGATCAGCAAATAATAAAGATGCAGTCCTGGGTCTCAGCAATACCTCTACCCAAACAGCAACCAAATAGTTCTCTGGTCCTCTGCTTTCAGCCACGAGGTTCCTAGGCCTCTGCCTTCTTGGGCTAGGAAGCCCCCTGTCACTCTGTCTCACAGGCCGTAGTCTTGCGCTGCTCCTCTGGCTCTGGCTGTCTTTGGCCTCTGCCACTTCGGAAAGGTATCTGGAACACGCTGCTCTCATGGTCATGGGCTTTTGGTCTTTGTTCCTGTCCAAAAATGGCTCACCCTTGCCGCCAGCAGAGGTAACTAAAATTGGCCAATTCCCTCAGAGTTAAAAATTCTCTATTTGCACAGTCCAACCCAATCATCTTTAAAAAGAGATTTGATGCCGTAAGCACTAATGACCGAAACTCCGCGGAGCCATGGGAAGACATAGAGATCAGCGTACATAAAGAAAGCAAAGGGTCATTAAAAGAAATGGAAGACTAAAATGGATAGCATGGCAATACCTAAAACAGATGGAAATCAAACCACCATATGACCGAGCAACCCCCATGCTGGGCATGCACCCCAAAGAAAGGAGCAACAGAACACAATAAACATCTGTCCCCATACTCAACGCAGCACAGATCCCGGTAGCAAGAAGCTGCACACAGCCTAAATTCCTATCAATAGAAGAGTGGGTAAAGAAACCCTGGTACGTGCACACAATGGGAAATACTATGCATCCCTAAAAAAGAAAAAGAAAAGGCAACGAAACACCTCAAGCCCTGGAGGGATCTGGAAGACATTGTGCAGAGTACAATTAGTCAGGCACTAAAGGCCAAATCCTGCGGGTCCACTGCAGGAAGAACAAGCACCAGAGAGGCACAAGCCCAAGTTTGCAGGCATTCTGGTCCTCTGGCTGGGGACTAGAGAGCTGACCAGGGCCAGTGAACCACACAGCATCCCCTCCAGGTCGGTATAGTGTAGGTCACTTGGCTGGAGGGCACCTTATGACAGCTGGGGGATGAGAGTGGATGTGGTCTGCTAGTTGGTAGCCATGAAGACCTGGGGTGAGGTTCCCTGGAGAGGGAGGTGGTCCTGTCAGAGGGTTGATGAGGCCAACTGTTGGGAGGGGCGACGCAGGAGAGGGGAGAGGGAATTGCCAAGTCAGGAAGAACATAGGTGCATATCTGTTGGAGGGAGGGCAGAGAGGGCTGAGCGCCGTGTGGGGAAAAGAGAGTCTGAGGATATGCTTTAGATCCCTAGGTAGGTAGGGTCTGCAGTAGCAGTGCAGTGGGAGGGCAGAATTAACCTAGGCATTTGGGGGTATCCCAGGAACCCAGACTGGATGCCACAGAACACTGGGACTCTGAGTCCTAGATCTTTGGGGTGCACATCATGCTCCAGAGGCTGCATCGATGAGACAATGAGAACCCCAATTGAGAACTCCCCTGGGTGAACTGGACTCTACCCAGACACACTTGTAAACTGAGGACTTAAGCC
>NW_022111373.1:43830285-43840132 GCF_000313985.2 Echinops telfairi | reverse complement strand
ACTCGGTCAGTTGACCACACCCATAGATGCAACCTGAATTTGTTCTGGGTGCAAGTATCTCTTACTGGTTCTGTGACAGAAATGTCTTCCCTGGCCTTTTCATTATTGTTGGGGATCTTTTCCTTCTTACATGTCTGTATACTATTATGTTTTTAGCATTACCACCTTACCATGATTTTGTTCTCTATTGTTCTCTGTTGGGTCTCCCAGCTGTGAAGCACAAGGTGTTGTGTATGCATAATGAAAATAATGGAAACAAGGGGATATAGAGAATACAGGGGGTAGGTAGATAGAGAAGGGAAAGGGGATTTGGGGAGTAATTAATGAAGACAGGAGAGGGGAGGGAGCACTGGACTGGATTATAATGGTATGAATCATCTTAAAGGTCATTTGACCATGGGAGAGGGGGCATGCTCTGAATTGATGTAGGGGTGATTGTACAATTCTCTGTGATATGACTAAATGATTGAACTATCCACTTATATGATATGTAAATTATTTGTGAACAAACTGCTGATTAAAAATGTATATCAAAAGAGCCTCAGAAACTTGCTCTTAATCTCAGAGTAGCTAATGCAAATTGAAGAAATGATGAAGGCAAAGAACTGAATAGAACATTTCAAAAGGCAGCTTGAAAAGACAAAGTCCTGAAATGGGCACAGACCTAGTCTTAGAAAGCCAAAGGACAAACACACTCAGCATATGTTAAACTGAAAGAATTCCAGGGGGAAAATCAGGCCTAGGGTTGCAATATGGGAAAATTTTATGGGTAAGACATTGAATGATGCAAGAAGCATCCAAAGAAGATGAAAAGAATACAGAGTCACTGTACCCCCCCCCCAAAAAAAGTCAACATCCAACTATTTAAGGAGGTAGCATATGAGCAAGAATCAATGGTACTGAAGGAAGAAGTCCAAGCTGAATGAAAGTGTTAGGCAAAAACAAGCCTCCAGGAATCGATGAAATACCAATTTAAATGTTTCAACAAGCTAATGAAGCACTGGAAGTATTTACTGGTCTACGCTAGGAAATTTGAAAGACAGTTAACTGATCAACTGACTTGAAGAGATTAATATTTGTACACATTCAAAAGAAAGGTGGCCCAACAGAATACTCAAATTATAGAACAATATCATTGATATCACATGCAAGTAAAATTTTGCTAAAGATCATCCAACAAGAGTTGCAGGAGTGCATTGACAGGGACTGGCATCAACAAAAGATATGGAAAAAGGGATACCATTGCTGATGTCAGATGGATTTTGGCTCAGAGCAGATAATATCAGAAAGATGTTTACTTGTGTTTTATTGACTATACCTGACATTCAACTATGTGGATCATAATAAACTATGGATATCTTTGAAATGAGTGAGAATTGCAGAATACTTCATTGTTCTCATGTGGAACCAGTATGCACATCAAGAAGCAGTTGTGCAAACAGAACACAGGCAAACTGCATGGTTTAAAATCAGGAGAGTGTCAGATTGATTAGAAAACTTGGATTAAATGGGGAAAAAGTGGCATCAGGATGGGATGAAGACTTATGAACAACCTGCAGTATGCAGATGACACTACCTTGCTTGTTGGAGGTAGGAGAACTTGAAGCACTTGCTGATGAAGATCAAGGATTACAGCTTGCAGTATGGATTACAACTCAGTGTAAAGAAAACCAAGCAAACGAGGAAGGGAGCAAAGGGGAAGCAGGCTGCAGTAGCTAAACCAGAAACTGAGGGAGATTTACCTGCGGAAAATGGAGAAACAAAACTCGAGCAGAGTCCGGCCTCAGATAGAGCATGAGAAAAAGAAGTCAAGTCTGACTAGTGCTTATCTACCATGTCTTATCAGTGGACCCTGTCATCGTTCACTGACAATTTTTCGGAACAACCAGCAATAGTGGGGTGTTGAATTGTGGGAAGATTTGACTGTCTTGGGTGTCAACAAAACATTCCGTGGGACGGTGGAGGAGTTTTAGTATCCCTAATATAAAACATATTTACTGGCAATTTGGAGTCACTGTCATACATTTGTATGACTTGAACATTTAAAATTTTGTTTCCATGTTGTTGTTTTTAACAAAATTGTGTCTGAAAACCATGCTGTAGTCATGGCTTTCTTGTCAGGACCATGTGCAGGCTGTAACACCTTTGGTCATGGTAGTGCAGTTTACCTGATAACTTTGTTATGTGCTGGGAAGGGTTGAACATGTTAGTGTGTAAGTATGTAACATTAAATTGTGAATTAGTGGGTTTGTTCAACAGTTAAAGATAATGGTACTCGATAGTCTCATTTTTTAAAAATTGCCTGCAAATTTAAAGCTTGAAAGTCACCGGAATTTAGAAAAGAATTTTTTCTACATGCCATTTTAGGATTTGGGTATGTACACTAATAATTGTATACAAATGATTCACAATGTCTCTGTACTTATCTCAAGGACACCAATAAAATGCCAGTTACCATAAAAGAAAGAAAACCAAAATCTTCACAACTGCCCAATAGGTAATATCATGATAAACATAGAAAAGCTTGAAGGGATCCAGGATTTTGTTTTGCTTGAATCCACAATCAGTGCTCATGGATGCCCAATAAAGAGATCAAATGGTGCTTTGCATTAGGTAAATCTTCTACACAAGACCTCTTTATGGTGTTGAAGAGCAAGGCTGTTACTTTGAGGATGAAGTTGTGTCTGATACGAGCCATAATATTTTCAGTTGCCACATATGCATGTGACATTGGGCATTAAATAAGAAAGACGGTAAAAAAATACATGCATTTGAATTGTGGTGCTGGAGAAGAATATTAAAAATACCATGGACTGTTAGAAGGACAAACCAATCTATATTGAGAAAAAGTAAGACCAGAGTGTTCCTTAGAAGCAAGAATAACAAGACTTCCTCTTATATACTTTAGACATATTGTCAAGAGACCAGTCCTTGGAGAAGACATCATGTTTGGAAAAGTGGAGGGGCAGCAACAAAGGGAAAGGCCTTGGCCATGATGGATTGACACGGGGGCTGCAACAAGGGGCTCAGGCATGGGGACAATTGTGAGGACGGTGCAGGACCAGGTAGTGCTTCATTCTGTTGTGCAGAGGGTCGCTATAGGTTGGAGCTGAAACAATGGCACCTAAACACAACAACATATACATGTGAAAGTTGGACAGTGAATGAGGAAGACTGAAGGAAAAAACTATCCAATTGATCTATCACGTCAGTGAAGAATATTACAGGTATCGCAGTCTGGCAAAAGAAGAAACAGATCTGTCTTGGAAGAAGTAAAGCCAATATGCTCCTGAGAGGCAACGATGAGTATACTCTGTCTCATGTACTTTGGACATGTTGTCAGGGGACCGAGGTCACTGGAGAAAGACGTAATGCTTAGTAAAGTGGAGGGACATCCAAAAAGAGACTGGCTTTCATGGGGAAAAGACTGACACAATGGTTGCAACAACGGGCTCAAACATGAGAATTGTGAGGAGGTCCCAGGACTGGGCAGTGTTCTCTTCTATTGTACACAGGATTGCTATGAGTCAGAAAGGGCCTGATGGCACCTAACAACAGCCACAACAACATCACCCAATCATTGGATAGGCGTCACGAAACATGGGGGAAGGGACATATCAAGAAGTTTTACTCAACCACAAAAGCAATAGCCATACTTTATCCGTTAATTTTGTGGTGTATCTTTGGTAGCATTAGATTCTCCATGACTCTTTTCCGAGGGCAGGTTGCAAATACATTGTAAGAATGAGGAATTTTTCCTTTACTTTATTCCAGATCCTCCCCTTTGAAATCCCATTCCACCTAGTAATTTTACAGTCGCCTCCATCCAGCTCTCCATAATCCGAATCCAGAACCAGAGGTGTGGCGCCCTGCCTCTGAAGACGCTAGAGATTTTACAATGTATCTTACAGATTCCATCGAAGACAAAGAGGTTTGACATATTGTTCCTTCCATGAAGAAACAGCCTGTTTTCTCGCTAAACCCACATCTTCCTTGAAGTCCTAAGTAGAAGTCAGATGCAGCGTTACTGTTTTTATTTTAAGCCTTCTTTAACCAGGGAGGTAGTCTTTCCTCAGTTTATGGCATCTAATTTCCCTTCTTCCAGCATTTTCACTAAAAGAGCCCAATTCGCAGGTACTAATTAGTCAGACACCGATAAACGGAAGACTCAATCCTATTCAACCTGTGGTGTTTGTATTGCATTCTTGGTTAATGAAGATGTTTATTTGGATTTTTAACTCACTCTTCCCCAACCCAATACCTATTTAATATTCTCTTGTTTTATTTATGGCCCAGGGAGAGAGATCAATTCAGAATTTTATGGTGCTGCCTGGACTAGAGATCCAATGTGGTGGTCACTGATTGAAATTCCTTCTTTATCATGCATCAAAAAGCCCTATTATTGGAACTCTGTAAGGACTTTTTGGTATATTGACGTGTGCATGATTACTATTTTAATAAAGATATGCATTCAAACAGTCCTGATCTTTCATGTGTATAATTCAGTGACATTAATTACATTAATCATGTTATGTAACCATCACCAATAGTCACTGTCAAATTTTTATCTCCAAAAACAGAAACTTAATGCTTTCTAAACAATGCCTTTCCCTTTTCTCTTTACAATCTCCCTCCACCTGCCAAGTTCTACATCTTGATTTGCAAACAACAGAGGCAACAGGATTGGTAGTTGCAGTAGGTAAGATTCAAGTTTAAGTTCGTGCTTTACTAACTCTGTTTTACACAAAGCTCATACTTAGAGTTGACTGTTAGGTAAATTTGTACTCACTTTGAAGTAATTGAACCAACAACTACTTGCAACAAATTCATCATAACAGTCATCTTCAATTGCTACCACCCAAGACCACCTGCATCTTGTCTATCTCAAAGACCCAGAATTTTTCTTTGCTCCTTTTGGATGTGTATGCTCTGTGGAAAAGAAAAAAATGTGTCAGTGGGTTTCCAATTTCTCACTGTCCTTTCTAGTATATTATGAAAGAATTGCAAGAGTCCTTGGGGAAAGCAACTCTTCCTAACAGACTCTAGGCAAAGGCTCCTCAGGCCTCCCAGAGGAGTTAGGAGATGAGCTTAGTGAATAGTCCATGACAGCCAGCCATGTCTAAGAGTTAGGAGAATTACTGACCTACCTAATCACAAGAGCAGTAAACAGAGCTCTCAGTGGAAAAGTGTGGCCAATTTTCATATATAGAAGACTCTTCAGTTACATAATTAATTAGAGTATCTTACTTGAAGATAAACTATCGCCTAAAAAGTCATTTTAGTTTTATTGGAACAACCTTGAAATGGAACTTAAATAAAATTTTAGAAAATCACTAATGTTGATTATTATATTTTATAATGATAATATATAGGACTAAGTGATTGCTGTTTCTAAGATTTAAGTGAGTAAGCAGAGGCTCAGAAATGCTGATTGTATTCCTCAAGTTGTACAATATATTAATAGCAGAGTCAAACATTTGATCTCAAGTTTACCTCACTCCAAATTTCTTTTTTTAATTCATTCTATTACATTGATTTTCTATAGGCATAATATCTTCATAAATATACAAGAAAATGCATTTCAATCTTCAATGCCAACAGAATTTCAACTCAGTTTTGCACAAAGCAGAGGTTATCAGAAGGTTAAAGGAAAGTCAAAGACGCTGCTAGTAAAAAATACAGCCACATAATGGATAAATAACATCAAGCCTTACTTTAAATGTACAGGGGAGGTATACCCAAAAAAACCCAGAATTTTCCCCAAAAGCTGCATATTTAATGTTGAGGGAGTTTTGTTTTGTTGTTTGTTTGTTTACAAAGCAACCTTACCTTATCACCTTCAAAGTACTTTCTGTTACACTTAATACATTTGTCAAATTTGCGATTCCATTGTTGAAAACATTTTTCAAACTCATCTGTTTGCATGGGTGACATGAGCTCCCTCATTTTCTTCTTCACCTCTTCTACCTCATGAAACAGCTGTCTTTTCATGTCCCTCTGCATTCACATAAACAAAAAGAAGTCACACGGAGATAGGTCAGATGAGTAAGTTGTGTGGGGCAAGAGAGGCATGCTGTTTTTGCCAAAAACTGCCACACTGAGATGGCTGCATGAGCAGGTGCAATGTTGTGGTGACAAAACCAGTCCCCCTTCACACCCCTGTCTGCCACAAATCAGGCCTCTTTTTTTCTTCTTCTTTTAAAAATCATTTTATTGGGGGCTTGTACAACTCTTATCATAATCCTTGCATACATCCATTGTTTCAAGCACATTTGTACATTTGTTGGCATCATCATTCTCAAAACATTTGCTTTCTACTTGAGCCCTTGATATCAGCTCCTCAATTTTCCCCCTCCCTCCCCACTCCTCCTCCCTCAGGAACCCTTGATAATTTATAAATTATTATTATTTTGTCATGTCTTACACTGTCCAATGTCTCCCTTCACCTGAGGGGGTTATATGTAGATCCTTGTGATCGATTCCCCCTTTCTACCCCACCTTCCCTTTCCCCTCCTGGTATTGCTACTCTCATTGGTCCTGAGCAGTTTATCAGTCCTGGATTCCCTGTGTTTCCAGTTCTTATCTGTACCAGTGTACATCCTCTAGTCTAGCTGGCAAATCAGATCTTTTTTGTAGCACACTATTATCTTTCAGATCCTCTAAATAGAAAGCTTATATATATTTAACAGTCTGATCTGGTGGAACCCACTCGGAATGCACTATGGGTTGACATTTTTGTCCGTTCAGGAGGTTGATGGATGTCCACAACAAAGTTTGTCATCAATCAACATTTCATCTTTTTGAAATGAGAAAACCCCTCATACACTTGAGTGTTCCCCATAGCACTGTCCTTGTAAGCTGTGTTCAGCATCAAAACAGTTTCGTGTGGCATTTGTTTCTGAGCTGGAAACAAAATTTCACAGCCATACGTTGTTCTATTAAATCAGCCATCACAAAAAAACAAGGTTCGAGTAAAACTACTTTTATGAAAAAATTCACTGTGACCAGAAAGAACCTTCCTAGGTGATGCCACTGGGTCCACTAACTCAGAGTGGATTGCTCAATGCTCACCAATGGGAAAAAAATGTATACTGCAAAAGCTCTGTTCCACCCAGTGCAATTCCATTTGTTTTGTTTGCGGGGGTCGGGGGTGGGGGTGGGGGGCGGGCAGGGGCGGGGGTTTGCTACCTCCTTGTATTTTTCTAGAAGGCTAGAGATTGTGCACCATTATTCTACTTTAAGAGTAATAGGTCATACAGAACAGCCCGGATTTGGCTCAAGAAGTAATTTCAGTAATATTGGACTGGATTTCTGAGGTTGACATGGAGGCCCCAAACAATATGAGCCATCTTACTGGCTGCATCAGAACTAGGAAAAGAAACGCTGTTCTGTTCCTTTTGTAACCTCAAGGACAATTTATGGTAGAGATTGTAAAATTGTGAGGTAGGGAGGAATATCAAATTGTAAAAATGTTGTAGGGCAAAGGAATGTATGACAAAAATATCAAGTACCTTATTTTGCATAGATTATTGATTACTTTTTAAAATATCAATACTATGGTAGGTGTAAGGCACAATATGTCCCTTCCAAAAGAGTATAATTAGGAAACAAATAGCAAATACTCCAATGCATTATCTAGTTCCAAAATTACAGGTGCTAATAATAAAAGCCATGAAATTCAAAAGAAAAAAAGAAAATTCAGGCTTCGGGTTTGATTCACTAATGTGTAAGACAGACTTCAAAAAATACCTTGGAAAAAAATAGAACTAAAAGGTAATAGAGGCTTTCCATACACTTTTTAAAGCCTCTCCTGTTGATTGAAATCTCACTGTAGGCAAAACAGTGTAATCCATGCTTTGTCAAGCCACCTGATACTTTAGAAATGTGGGAGGTTTGAAGGGAATTTGTAAATCCCAGAAATATTTAGAGAAAAGAAATTGTTTCCTAAACAAGATTTTTAAAGCAGCAATTTATTATAATCATCACATGAACTCAATAGGTTAAGTACTATTAGTATTCTTATTTTACAGATAAGAACCTAGACTCAAAGAGGTTATGCCATTTACTCCCTAAGCACACAGGTAGAACATGGTATAGCCAGTCTTTGAATACAAAGACTTCTGAGCCCCAAAATATTAATTGCTCTGCTACTATACAGATTCTCAGTCCACCATATTAGGGAGCACCTAATTGGCAATACAAACAAGACAGTATTACCATTCATGAGTAAGCTGCTAAGTTTGGTTAACATAAAGTTGAATTAACGTCAAGTCACTTTGCACTGGTTCTCAAAAATTACAGCAAGTCGCATCGCCCTGCAGGTTTATTAAAGCACAGGTGACTGGGCCCTGCCTCCTGGGTCTTCACAGATGTTTCGGAATGCAGGTCAAAAACTAATATTTCCAAACAAGTTCCCAAGTGGTCCCGATGTGGCTCGTCTGTAGACTATACTTTGAGAGACATGGCTCTAAGAAAACAAGCTCTCAATCTGCTCCAGAAACCTGGTGCCTGGAACTGTTTTACATACCCACACATCTCAAGTATAGCATGCGTAGCTTTGAAATCTTTGTCTTCTCAGTGCAAAGTTGCACCTCTGTTTTGGCCATCTCGAAGGATGCAACAGTTAGTACTTCGCACTTCAGTCGTATTCTCGATTCTCCCCTCGCTGACCCACATCTAATCAAAGCACAATGTCATGCTGACTTTCTGTCTTAAATGCCTCATGCAGTGGGTATTTTTGAGCCTGATCTAGACTAGATGTAAACTGAGAGAAATTGGACACACCAGAATGTCAGCGCCAGAGTGTCTCTTTCATTGCCATAGCGAGAACTCCACCTTGGTAGAGAGTTTTAGCAGAGTTGTAGAAGCAAAGGCGTTGTTTGGCTTGTGAATCTTATCTTACGAGGTCAAAGAATGATCTTTCAAACCAGGAAAATACTTGGGATTAAGGAATGATCATGACATAACATTTTAGGACTGTTATAATGGTTATGACTGGTGGCCAAGTCTCTTATTAAACAAACTTGATAAGTGAAGTATTTGATTTAGGGGGCAGACTGTTGTCTCAGATAAATTGATTTTCAGGAATTTCCTAACACAAACAATGAAACTATTTATTGGCTGCCTGTCTTAACTTTCTTTTAGCAAGTGTTTCCTGGAACAAAATACTAACTCATGTTGACATAGGTCATCTCAATCTTTGTCCTAAGAACTAGGTCATGTTGATATAGATGATGGAAATTCCCAAAGTTACCATGTCATAAATTTAGAAAATCTATATTCTGGAGATCAGGTAAACTGAGCCTTAACTGAGTACATCTACTTGGTAAAATAAAATTATTTATAAGAGATAAAGTCAGCAGAGAGGAAGGAATAGCTAATGTAGCATGTGGAAGACTTCACAACGGAGGTGATACAAACTTTGAATGGATAAGAGCAATATAGTGCCAAGAGAGGAAGAAGAATATGTAAATCCTGACAGACGCTCAAACTTGTTCTTGAACAAAAAGTAGCTAAGAAGAAAAGGTCATTTTAAAATGTAAGAACATGCTGAAAGATTTGAAGAAAAATTCCAAAACTTGAGTTGCAAGAGTCCATGGGCAAAATATTCAATGAAGCAGGAAGCATCAAAAGGGGATGACAGAGTCACTGTACAAAAATTAACACTGGCCAGCGCACATTCTGGTGCCCCCAATGCTGGCTTTGCTTCTGGGTATATTTGACCTGCTGATTAAAAAATAGTACCAGCTTTCCCCAACTAGACCTAGTTTTGAGATACAGAACTCATGCCATATACCACTCTTTACTCTACTTGCACAGAGATATCAGGATATTTGAATATATATAT
>NW_022111373.1:43828979-43829974 GCF_000313985.2 Echinops telfairi | reverse complement strand
TCAGGCACCCTGATGGTAGAGTGGGTTACATGTCTGACTGCTAACCACAAGGTCAGGTATTTTTGGCTCACCGGCCCTTCTGCAAGAGAAAGATACGACTTTCTGCTCCTATAAAGATTTGCAACCTTAGAAACCATAGGCAAAGTTCCATTCTGTCCTATAGTCACTATGAGTCAGAATCGACAGGCTGATGGTGAATTTAGTACAAAAGACAGAGATTCAAATGTTCTGAAACCCAAAATGGGTCCATCAGAGTTCAAATTCCTTTATTAAAATAAAAATGTTCCAGTTTCTTATAAGATGGCACAACTTCTCTCCCTGTACACAGATGCTCTTAAAAAAAAGTTAGAATTTTCTTCTGAAGAAGTTTAGAGCCAACCTCACCTCTGACACATTTAGCATGAGTTATCCATTGACTTCTATAGATTAAAATGTGTTCTGAGCTGTTTACTGCAAAGTTTGAAGAAGCAAATTTTACATCTTCAAAATCTTAATGGAAATTGCGGTAAAGTCTTGCAATTTCAGTGCTCTAAATTACCTTCACACCTTCTATGTATGTGCCTTAAAATTTTTCTTTTATGTTTTCTATTCTTCTCAAACTGTGTCCTAGCTTTGCAGTGTTTGCTTATAATTTTTATCTCTGTATGTATTGCACAGCCTCCCATGCCAAAAAAGAAAAACCCATGGCTATCTAGTCTATTCTAATTCACAGTGACCTATAGAACAGAGTTCTAGTTTCCAAACCTTTAAATCTCTTAACACCTGCAGAGTAACTGATTGGCCACTATGGGTTCATATATGGCTTCCCTCAGAAGTCCCTTAATAACTAATTCTTTTTCAAATAGAGTGATACCTCAGTTGTTGAACAGCTCCAAGCTCAAACTTTCCACTACTCAAACAGCAAAGTGTGAAAATAATCTCCTGGGTGTTCGTAACTCTACTTTGTAATGGAACTGAAAATCCCACTTGAAAAAAATCTGTACACAGGTCAAGAG
>NW_022111373.1:43827665-43828798 GCF_000313985.2 Echinops telfairi | reverse complement strand
AAGGTGTGAAATCGTTAACCATGAAACCAAGAACCTAGACCATCGAAGAGGTTGAAAAGGTACTGTTAATTTGGGATAGATCAGAAACTCGAGAATGATAGCGTATCTGAGACACTGATATGAGAGAGGCCGAATGCCTCCATAGTGATTTAATGAAAACTGTTGTGGGAGAGAGTACTGAGCAACCAAAGTGTTCAAAGCCAACCATGGCTGGTTTGAAAAATTCATAAAGAGAACAGCAGACACAGTGGAGTGAGGCATGGGGAGGGTTCAAGTACAAATAAAACAAAGCTGATACATTCATGGCTGACTTCACTAACTACATGGAGGATGTGGGTGCTGTTCCCCAGCAAGTGTTCACCCACAATGACACTGGACTTTTGTGGGGAAATGCCTAAGAGGCCCTTTATTACTAAGGAGGACAAGGAATTGCCTGGTCATTAGTCTACGAAAGATAGGCTCACTCTGTTGTGCTATGGGAATGTTAGTGGAGATTTTAAAGTGAAGCCCTTGTATCATTCTGAAAACCCATGGGTTTTTAAACAATAAAACATAATGAAAAATAAGTTAACTGTGATGTGGAGGGCAAATAAAAAAGCTTGGATTACCAGGTAGCTTTTCATTGAGTAGGTACAAGATGTGTTTGGGCTAGTGTAAAAAAATACTTGCAGGTGAAAAACTTGCCTATAAAACCACTCCTGTATAAATGTCCTTTGCCTTCTAGTTCTTTCCTCTTTAGACATTTATAGAGGTCTAGATACAGGCATATACATAGGTAAATATATTTATATATAATTATAGGGGAAGAGATCTATGTATATATATGTATATGTTAAAGTATTAAGGTAGCTGATGGACATTGGGCCTCTACTCAAGTACTCCCTCAAGGCAAGAACACTTTGTTCTAATAACCTGGCATTGTGTGATGCTCACCTTTCCTGACACAATCCCTGAAGACACAATGAGTGTATAAGCTAATGTAGTAAAGAAAGCTGATGGTGCCTGGCTATTATAAGATATAGTATCTGGTATCTTAAATGCTTGAAGATAAACAAGCAACCATCTAGCTAAGAGCAACAAAGCCCACATGGAAGAAGCACACCAGCCTGTAGGATCAAGGTCAAAGTGATCAG
>NW_022111373.1:43825816-43826972 GCF_000313985.2 Echinops telfairi | reverse complement strand
GGGGGGAAATGAGCAGAAACCAAGGGCTCAAGTAGAAAGAAAATGTTTTTAAAATCATGATGGCAGGATGGACTAGTCCCTGGAGAAGGACATCAAGCTTAATAAAAGAGAGCATCAGTGAGAAAGAGGAAGATCCTTAAAGGGATGGACTAACATAGTAGCTGTAAGAATGGGCTATAGGGTAGATAGGTGTTAACTTGGGAGGAGGGGAAGATAATGACCAGAGAGAGGAAGATGGGCAAAAAGATGATGAAAACAGAGAAAATTATTGGGAGAGTTCATGAGATATTGAATATAAAAATGATAGTCTGCTTTGTGAGCCTTTATCTAATTCTCTAGCTTGAAAAGAAAGGGCTCGATCATAGGAACAATAGTGGGGACTGGGCAGTATTTCATTCCATTGCAAATAAGACTGCTATGACTTGGGACCATCAGCAGTAAATAACAACAGCAATAACATGTCCTATTAAAAATCTTAGTCTCTATAAAAAAATAAATAAAATTATGATGGCAACATATGTACAACTGTGCTTGACGCAATGTATGGATGGATGGATTGTGATAAGATCTGTAAGAGACCCCAATAAAATGATTTTAAAAAGAAAAACACCCCTGTTAGGGGGCAATTTTCCTGACATCCTCCAGGCTTGGAGGGCAAGTTAGATGATAAATGCTCCTTTATCACTGATTAGTTCTTGCCCCCAAATAATACTTTTATCCATCCCATGGACCAGCAAGTCATTGCTAATTTCAAAAAACTGTACACCAAAGCACTGTTCAGCAGTGCATTGAGATAACCTCAGGTGTCCAGTTGACCCTTCAAGAGTTCTGAAAAAATCCTTTGCACATCCTCCACTGCATTGCCCTTATCATCAAACTTGGGGGGAAGTCTCTTTCTAGTCCATGAGCTCTACATGGCAAGAGTTGTAGCCAGAAGGGGTGACAGAGAGAGTCTTGAAGGCTTTGAGGGCTCTGACGTGGAGCTTTTTGTGGAAGACCTTGGCTCTCCATAGTCAGCGGGTTCAGAGGTTGATGAAGAGGCTGTGGAAGGGATGGTAAAGGAGCACCGTGCAGAGCTCACCACTGATGGACTTTAGGGTTTCGGGAGGGGCAAGGCAGCTGATGGACTATCTGTGGGGGAGGCGGAGGGGAAGGG
>NW_022111373.1:43824633-43825716 GCF_000313985.2 Echinops telfairi | reverse complement strand
TCTTGAAGGCTTTGAGGGCTCCGACGTGGAGCTTTTTGTGGAAGACCTTGGCTCTCCATAGTCAGCGGGTTCAGAGGTTGATGAAGAGGCTGTGGAAGGGATGGTAAAGGAGCACCGTGCAGAGCTCACCACTGATGGACTTTAGGGTTTCGGGAGGGGCAAGGCAGCTGATGGACTATCTGTGGGGGAGGCGGAGGGGAAGGGAAGAGATCCTAGTTCATTTATAAAAGAAATTAATGCTATATTGCAAGAAGTGGTCATTTTCTGAGCAGAACATTACCCAGATAAGGCAGTGATATAAAAATTGTAAACCTGGAAAATGTAAATGCTGCCTGTCACTGTAGGAATATTTTGAAAAGAAGGTAGAGGCAGAATCATTGGACAAATTTTTAGCGAGAAAAGATGGAAAAATGCCCAAAGAAAAAGACCCCAGAAAGTGTTCTGACGGCACTCATTACAGAAGGAGACTCTGCTGCCCAAAACACCATTTCTCCTCCTCCTCCAGGCTCTCTCCAGGTCCTAGTGTGCCAGGTATGCCAAGGTAATGCACCCACACACGTTATTATTTTACTTTATTTACTGACATTGTGTTTTGATATTCAATGTACTCTATTGTGTTTAGATGCTTTATGAGGTATTTCCACAACCTAGGGCTGTAAACTAAGTGTTAAAAATCCTGTAAAATGAATTGGTAAGTATAATACTTGGGCCTCTGAACCAATTATTTGATTTTCTATTATTTCTTAGGGGAAACATATGTTCAATTCTTGAACTTTTCAGTGTTCGAACAGGAATTTAGAATGAATTGAATTTGACAACTGAAGTATCACTATATTTCTTATCTTTTTTTGTCTTGTCCTGCAATTTGTGGATCTGAATTCTTCCCATATTTAAACTAGGATTATAAATTGATAAATTAGTATAACTCAATAAGTGAAAATATGATGCAACACCATACCTAGGAAACTAGGGCTGATATGATCCTTCAATGCACCTTTCTGAATCGGCACCCCAAATAATGCAGAGGAAGGTCTAAAATCCAAGAAAAAGGCATTGTTGGACTGGGTAATTTTCAACCACCAA
>NW_022111373.1:43822417-43824471 GCF_000313985.2 Echinops telfairi | reverse complement strand
CTGGAAGCCCTTACTCACCTTCAAAGAGATTTGGAAGAGAGATTTGTTTTCCCAGTATCTGGAATATGCATTCAATAAATGTTGAGTTGAATTGAATTGTGTTCTCATTGCAAGTCACACTAAATTTATTCTTTACTACTTTAATCTTTTTATTGATTAATTCATGGTATTTATCTAAATTTATCTTCTTCATTTCAGATCATCAAAAATTAGTCCAACATGAAGTCTTTCAAATTCATTACTTTCCAAATAGTAATAAACCAAAAGGCAGGAGTATAATCACTTGAATAATAATGTGTTTGATTCATTTGATCATTTTCTAGACAAAGGTTTTGAAGCAGAACATCTGCTCAGCCATACCCAAATCCCAAATTGTGACTTGTCAGAAAAAGACCCATGGAAAATAATTTTTTTAAATAATTTTAATTATTGTTCCAATGAAGCACACTTAAGCTACAGTTAATATGTCCTATCTGCATCTTTCAGGATGCTTTGATATGCAGTCAAATTGTAACAGTGTCTTCTTCTATAAGCTATTGATGATGTTTGTGGGCTTCAGATATGAAGAGTGACCTAAAATATGAAGCTGAATGAATTCACCTACAATTTAATAGGTATATATACATCTTAAGTTATTCCAGTAAAGAAATGTTTGGTGCTTAACCATTTAGCTCTCTCTCTCTGAGTTTTTCACAGAGAAAAATGCCTGCCCTAAGGGAAAGATAATATTTAACTCGATGAAAACTCTCTGTGGATGGAATCTATGAACTTAATCTTAATACACAAGGCTCAGATCCAGCAGTTAATTAATTTTTTCTCTTTCCCAATATCCCTGAGAAATCCAACATATGCTCATTCATAGGGCAGCAAGTAGTGTTGGATTACTCAATAAAAAAGATAAGCACAGGCATACTTGTGGTTACTTTCTAATCTGTAGTGAAGAATTTCACATTTCCCCCACCATATCAAAGATTGTTTGTGTCTGTTCCGTATCCAATCCCACAGCACTTTCCTGAAGAATCAAAGCGTCTTTTAAAACATATAATACCTAACAGCGTTGGACTACCCCAGTAAGCAAGTGAAGTACAGATTTGTTTGTGCTTATTATTATTCTTCATTATAGATTAGTAAATAAGCACAAGTAAGCCCATTCCTACCTTACTTTTGGACAATCCACCCCTGATGACCAGGATCGTGAGCACGGAGGGGGAGAAGAGAATTGGGGGAAAAAGAAAGCATATAAACTATGAGGCCATATTTGAATATCTGGAAGATGAATGACATTTTCCCAACCTGTAATTCTGATCAGGTGATTCCATAACAGGTGACTTACAGCCCCCTATGGGGAATCTCATTATCCCCAAGAGAGGGGATTATCCATTATCAGATTTGACACAGGGTTCCTTTAAGGACATTATTCTTGATATCAGGCTGAATTGCAAGAGCAAGTTCTAAGAGACTTACTTTAAGTGTTCTGAGAGCAATGCTAATGAGATGCTGGAAAATATATATCTGTGTTGATATTTGGGTAAGAATGGGTATCCACTTCAAAAATAAGGAAAATCCATTCTCTTTCTTGTGTTAAATATAATCATCATCACTACTCAAATGTCTTTCTTCTTCTCAGCTCCATATAGACCTTAAGTATGAGGAGACTTTCTCCCTGAGCTAACTGATTTAGTAACTCACCACAAAGAAGAAAATTTCTTACTTGATCGTTTTTCTTCTTATGCCCTCTGGGAATTCCCAAAAGGAAGATTATTATATATACAATGAAAGTTATGCCTGAAACACTACATTTTTATATTCTTTTATAACCCAATTTTCAGGTGAAATCTCCGATTCTTTGGGGGATTTTAATAAAATTTGGTTTCAACATAATACAACACATCTTGTAATGTGTATGTTCTATCCCACACAACATGTCTCTACTTTTTCATTTGGCTTCTAATTATTTCATTTCAGTAGCCACACAGAAATCACACACAATGGTCACGATATAGAGTTTACTATGGAAGTTACAAGGTTACAATTCAGAGGATCCTACTTCCTGT
>NW_022111373.1:43819916-43821854 GCF_000313985.2 Echinops telfairi | reverse complement strand
TGAAGTAAGCCTCAACACAGTAGGCAATTAATTCATTCTCTACGGGTCAGCAACATCTTTTTTAAGATTAAGAGGCCAGAGGCATCCTACTCCACAAGCCAGCTGCTGTCCAAAAGCACTCAGCTCTACTAGATCAATGCACTAGGAAGTTCACCACTTTGTCTCATGCTCTGACTCTTAGTTTGGCTGCTGCTGTTGCTGTTCCTCTGCCACCCCTCTGATATCATGACTGCATTCTAGATCAGGGAGGTTCACTGAATAAGGATCTCATAGTCTAGATGCTCTGCTCCTAGCTCTTGCTGGTGGTGAAGCTCACCTAGATTGCTTCCGAAAGGGCTCGTTTTATCTGCAACAAGATGACAGATAACAATTAATCCTGTGCTAAAGCACACTCTACTAAATCATATCAGTATTTTCCTCATCTTCTCCCACTCAGACCTACGAGGAAAAGGCAGTTTGGTGAGAGTTACAAAGATTATGGCTAGGAAAGCTACATGAAATAAATCACGGCTCTGCAGTCTTCAGTAATTATCTTGACTGCAATGTACGGACTCAAAATGAATACTCTGATTTCACTTTTTACAAGACGGATTTGTTTGTTTTTCTGGGAGCCCATGGCACTTTCAATTTTCCCCACTGACATTGCAATTCAAAAGCATCAGTTCTTCTGCACTCTTCCATGTTTGTCATGTAGTTTCTGCATGCATATGATGTGATTGAAAGTACTGTAGTTTTGTTCACTTGTACTTTAGTCCTCAGCGTGATATTTTTGCCCTGTGGTGAAGTGATATTAACTACTTATAGTTTTTCCATCCATTTGCAAACAAGGTGTACCTCTGCTCTAACTTGGGGTTGTTCAATTTTTCCATTCCTCTGAGTATAAGAAGGACATCTCAGAATAAGGAAAAAAGAGAATCCGAGGAGCATGCGAAATAACAACCACCCACAAAGTGCATGCATAGCCCCCGTACAAAGTGGCAGACGAAGGAGACAGCACAAAAACCACGAGACCAAGCAAAAGAACAGTGATATTGAGAACATAAGTCACTGAGGTACAGTGAGAGGCAGCCTTCCTGACCCAAGAAGGCAGAGTTCAGGGGAACATGTTACTGAGAGACTGAAAACCAGAAAGAGACATAGCTGCTGCTGAGAAGAGAAACTGTTGTGGAACAAAGATTGTATTCTTAATTTTTACAACACTTCTCTAATAAATTCCGATAATGAGAAATATTGTCAGTGAATTCTGAGTGGCCATTGCAATGAATTATCAAATGCTGCCAGAGAAATCAATGCCATGGGAGGGATAGTTGGTGTCACAATAGGGTAGAAGGGGACAGAGGGGAGTGACATATCTGATCTCTGCCTTATGGTAATTTGCCTTGGTCTGGTGTATATATGGAGTCTCCTTTCCTTTTGTGTTGTCAGAAGAGGTCAAATGTGTCCCTTGTGCCATTTCCTCAAGCACTTTAGACACCTTGTAGACACAGAGAATGTAGAATATTGATGTGGAAAAGCTAGAGCTAATATCCACCACTTATCTGTCAATTTGTCTTACTGTGGTAGTTTGTATGTTGCTTTCATGCTGGAAAATATTTCACTTGTATTTCAAAAGCCGAGGGTTACCCAAAATGAATAGATTTCAGTGGCACAGGAGTTCCGTGGAACTTTCAGCAAAAGAACAGACTGGGACTCAGCTGCCCACTTCGGAGAAAGAAGCCTTTGAAAATGCTATGCAAAGCTTCAAAACATCATCAGATACTGGAGCCCTAATAAATAGAAGCAGAATATTGTGGAAGATAGTGCCAGAAAATAGACCCCTTGCGTCGGAAGGCACTTGAAATATGGCTGAGGAGGATAGTTCAAATCAATCTTGAAGTGTAATGCTGGCTATGATATGCTTATATCTATTTCCCTTCAAGGAAATAGAATTCAATATAA
>NW_022111373.1:43815984-43817337 GCF_000313985.2 Echinops telfairi | reverse complement strand
AGGAAGCATAAAAAAATGGAAAGAATACATAGAGTCACTGTACCAAAAAGAACTAGTCAACATTCAAGCATTCCAGGAGGTAGCACATGAGCAAGAACCAATAATGCTGAAGGAAGTTGCAGCACTGAATGCATTAGCCAAAAACAAGATACTAGGAATTGATGGAATACCAATTAAATGTTGCAACAAGTTGATGCAGTATTAACATGCTGTGTTAGTCTGGGTAGACAAGAGAAACAAATCCACAGAAACTCATATATGTATAAGAGAGAGTTTTATATAAAGGGTAAGTGTACATTCTGAAAGCATCACAACCCAGTCCAGTCCAAGTCCATAAGTCCAACTTAGCCCATATGTCTGACACCGATCTACAAAGTCATCCTCAAACACAAAACACACAATGACGCTGAATGCAGGAGGATCACAGGCCAGTGGGTAGAAAGTCTTTGAATCCAGTGGTGGTGTAAATATCTCAGCCTTGGCAGGGGTCTCCATGTGGCTTCTCCTGCACCCAGGGCTACATCAGAGTAAGTCCATGTGGCTTCTCCTCATGGATGTTTCCAGGAAGTGAGCCTTGACAGCTAAAGCAGGGAACTAGTTAAGGCAGCAAGAAACCCAAGAACCAGAAAGGCAAGGCTCACCGAGCCATTTATCTCTCCACCCTTCAATTAATGTTTTTTTTTATCAGCCAGGTTAGCACATGTTTTTATCAGCCAGGTTAGCACAATAAACCTTAACTTGCCTTTGCCAAGAAATTTGGAAGAAAGCTAGTTGGCCAACTGACTGGAAGAGATCTATATATGTACTCATTCTAAAGAAAGGTTGACCCAACAGAATAATCAAATTATAGAATAATATCACTGATATCACATACAAGTAAAATTTTGCTGAAGATTATCCAATAACAATTGCAGGAATATATTGACAGGGAGCTGCCAGAGGTTCAGACCAGATTCAGAAGAGGACATGGAATTGGGGATATAATTTGCTGATGTCAGGTGGTTCTTGGCTCAAAGAAGATAATACCAGAAAATGTTTGCTTTTGTTTTATTGACTATGCCAAGGAATTGGATGGTGGGGATTTTTAACAAACTAACCTTGAGAAAAATGGGTATTCCTCATTGTGCTCATGCAGAACTTGTACATGGACCAAGAAACGGTTGTGTAAAGAGAACAAGAAACTTTACTGCATGATCTCTAATCAGAAAATGGGAAATATGTGTGACATAGTTGTATCCTTTCACCATACTATTCTACCTGTATCACTCCCCCGCCAAGCAGTTGTATGGGTTCAAACCACCAACCTTTTGGTTGGGAGCTGGATGCTTCTCTGTTGAGCCACTGGAGTTCCAG
>NW_022111373.1:43813261-43814734 GCF_000313985.2 Echinops telfairi | reverse complement strand
AGGATATAAAGATAGCCTAACAGTTCACTTTTTAATTCCATCCATTCCACTGAAAAATATTACATAGGGACCTAAGAATAAAATCTAATATAATACATTTGTTTTATAACCTTATCTTTAGAAAATCTTTATTTATTAAATCTGAAAATATTTATTTATTAAAACCCAAATTTGGGGTGTTTGGGGTTTTTTTTGAAATTTAGTGTCAAAAGTCAGAATTCTTCAAAAGGGATTTTCAGTCACAAACACAATTCTTATTGAAGAAAAACATTTTCCAAGTTTAAAAGAGCACCCAGATGAATAATTTTTTAGATGAGTGCAAAATAAGCCCTGATTTCAACGTGTCCCACAGCTCCCCAGAGCTAAGGCGCTAAAGAGAGTTTCACAATACTGCATTTCAAAATACCAGAGGACTTAGCTGCTGAAACAAGAATGTGATTTTTATCTCAGAATCCCACCTCATGAATAACATTGTGATCCAGAACAGAGGAACTACTAGGCACCCTTCTGTGTGGAAAAAGCAGACTAGCATGTTTGTGAATGCAGACGGGCCCAGTCCTCTCAAGTTGACATTTTGTACAGAGCAGAAGAAATTTTGGGGTATGAGGTCAATAAAGAAGTAATTAAAAGTGAAAGGCTCTTAATGATTGTAAATGAAGCTAAGAACACAAACTCAGGTCTCAGTAACCTCGAGTTCTGACTCTAGGGCCGTGGTCTTTTAACACCTGCTCCATAGGTAGGAGAGCTTTTCTTTTAAAATAGCAGTGCTACAGCATTTAACAGCTTCCAAAGGAGCTATTTCATGTCACCCAAACTGCGGCCTTAGAATTGAAAAATCTCCTTGATCTTTGGTGAAAACTCCGTTACATAAACAGGAGGTTATTTGAAAAGCCATACCACATGCTATCGTTCTTTCCCATTGCTCCCACATGCATGCACACTGTCTATTCAGAATTGAGCCACAATAGAGAGCCCTGAAATAAGAAAGCTAAGTAGGACTATCTAACAAATCTACAGAACAGATTTGCGTGCAACAAATAGGTAGATAATCCTTCTAATGTTATGTTTGGCTACTGCCTTTTGAGTTATCCGCACTCAAACACAAAAATAACTCCAGACATTTTCCTAGGAGGCACGTGATTTTCATTCTAGAATTGAGGGGATGCTTTCTTTTTAATTCAAATCCTTTCTAAAGTTACCTTAGCAAGAAAACTAACTCATAACAGATAAACTACAATCCTACCTTATCATTTTGTCTGAAGAATTGTTAAGTGGACCATACTACCCGCTCCCTGCCCCCCGCCAAAAGAAAATCTTGGGTAACATGAAAATGTTAATTAATTAATCTGGTCAAATGTAGCTTCAAAGTAATTTTTTGAATCAATTTATTGGGGCTCATACAATTCATCACAATACATAGATAATTGTGTAAAGCACACCTATACATTTGTTGCCCTCATCATTCCCAAAATT
>NW_022111373.1:43810512-43811929 GCF_000313985.2 Echinops telfairi | reverse complement strand
GTGTGTGTGTGTGTGTGTGTGTGTGTGTATTTGATAATTAGAATTAAAAATTGATCACTCATGAGGAAGCTGAGAAATTATCCAATCTCATTGAGAAACTAAATTTCTGATAATATTTGGTTTATGTCAAAACGAAAAAGAGAAAGTTCCTCGAAAAGGTGGATTGAAATTGGATTCACAATAGGCTTGAACATAAGAACAATTGTAAGGATGGGATAGGACTGGCCAGTTTCTGTTATAGATCATAATACATACCTTACCATTTCTCCTTGGTCTCCTTTGCACTTTGATTTGACTCTGATTTTTTAATAAGGGTTAAGTAATTTGTCTAAAATTGACCTGTCTGCTCATAAAAACAAAAAATTGGAATAAAACATTTTTTTAAATCATTATGGGAGAAAAATTTAGGAACTAGAGGAGTGATGCGTGTTTCATCAGTGCTGTAATCACTTTTTCTTGAATGCCTTTGGGTAACATGGTAAAAGAGGGGAGAAAGTTTTAGTAAAACTTATTGTCTGGAAGTAAAAAAATAGACAATAATCTAGAGTGTTTTAAAATACAAACATAAAGGAAGCCATGAAAAAAAAATTTTTATTGGAAGGTAGTGAGAAACAAGTGCAGGCATAAACTAAAACATATCTAATCTTTGAAAGAAGCAAACTACACTGGTAGAGATTCTTTCTTTGTTGTTTGTTTATTGTTTTGTTTTATTTATCCCCTGAAGGCAGACCCCACTCTAAGCTCAGGTTAGGTAGAACACAAGCAGAAAGTTGTTCATTTGCGGAGTCAAAAGAAAGAATTAGAGGCTGCCTGAGTAACTATAAATCGAGACCAAAAAACTCTGGAAAGGAGGGAACAGCAGAAAGTTCCCAAAATTGGGTGTGTTCTCCAAATTGTGTTGTCCAATTACTGGATCACATATGTGTAGAATGAGACTCCAGGGACTTCAGGGAAGGCAAAAACTAGCTCAGACTCAAGTGGATACACGCCACAGAAGAGTCACAGTTTGGTATCAGAGTCCTGCCATATTAAGGGAATGGAGAGAAAACATCAATTCTTCTATTAAACTTCCAGAAAAATGTCACCTTAGGATTAAGCATTTTAAAAAATTAAATCAAACTGTTTTTTTAAAAAAGGATTAAACATGACATCCCAGGAGACTTACTAAGTGGTTTAGCAAAAACTTAATTGCCTGATTAAAAAAAAACAATATATGTATATATCATTCAGAGGAAGACAAGTGAATTTTGCATCTTTGTAGTTTGTTAATATAATACCTATTCTACATATGAAAATGACTAAATAAATAAATAGAAATATGACCTATTATAAGAAAAAATATCTAGTTGTAAGAAAAAGAAAGGCAAACTAAAATGGAGGTGGGGAAAGGAAGATAAATAATAATAAAAAAGAAATG
>NW_022111373.1:43806566-43807951 GCF_000313985.2 Echinops telfairi | reverse complement strand
GCAAAATCAAAACACAGTTACGAAGAGGCAGAAATAGCCTGGTGCAACAAGCCACGAGCAAAAGCAGAACAGCCCAAAGCAGAGATTGAGCAATAGTTTTGAGATGTTCAATATGGTTTGCTCTTTAATTTTCTGCAGGGCCGATGAATGGTATTTGCTTATTCTGAGTGTGTTTTGAGAAAGTCAAACCTTTAGCAACACAACAGCAACAACAACAACAAAAAGCCCAGAAAGTTTCACCAAAGAGTCCTTTATCATAATAAGAACTCCTGCTCATCCCTCTGAAAATAAATGTTTTCAAGAGTTTTGATAGGAAAGCATGAGGCATCCACCTTATAGTCTTGATTTGACTCCTTCTGACATGGTTTTGTTTCCTACTCTTGAAAAAATTTAATTTTTTAATCTGTTTTTCTTTCCTTCTAATGTAACACTGACTGCATTCACACAGTTAAAGTCCTAGGACCCTCAATTCCCTAGAGATCAGTTTTCCTTTTTCTTTTTTATTATTTAGTTTAATCACTTTATTGGGTACTCTTACATATATTATAACAATCCATAAATCAATTATATCAAGCAAACTTGTACAGATGTTGAGATCATCAATTTCAAAACACTTTCTTCTTGAGCCCTTTAGTATCAGCTCCTCTTTATTCCCTCCCTCCCCCACCATACCACCTCTGTGAACCCTCATTTTGTATATATATATATATTCCTTCACCTATAATTCTAATATCTATTCCCCTGGAGGGGGTTATACCACCATCATTGCTACAGTTTCCCCTTCTCCCACTTCCCTTACCATAACCTCATGGAATCATTACTCCCATTACTGTTTCTAAGTGGTTTATCTATCCTGGATTCCATGTATCAAAAGCTCTTATCTGTACCAATGTACACACTCTTGTCTAGCAGGATTTCTGAGGTAGAACTAAGATCAAAATAGTGTGGGGAGGAAGGATTAAAGAACTAGAAGAATGTTGTGTGTTTAGTTATTGCTTTAAGGCCCAATGGATATATTGAGAGATGAATTTGTTTAATGGCTAGTTTCATCACTTACGGGGGCATTGGTGGTGTAGTGGTTATTCATTGGTCTGCAATCTGCATTTTGAAACCACCAGCATCTCCGGGAGAAAAAAGGCTTTCTCTTTAAACAGTTACAGTCTCAGAAACCCACAGGCGGTCACTGTGAGTCAGCATTGACTTGATGGCAATGAGCCTTTTTTTTTAATCATCATTTACAAAAAGTATGTTGGACTTGATGGACCTCATGTTTAGAAATAAAATTTATATTTTATCTTTTAATTCAATTTCCCACAAACTATTTGAAGTTCCCTTATATTTGCAGGACAGACAACTCAATCCATAACATTTCACTGTGTAGCCCC
>NW_022111373.1:43803559-43805237 GCF_000313985.2 Echinops telfairi | reverse complement strand
GGGGGCCCCAAAAGCTCAGGTAGAAATTCCATTCTGTTTCAATTCCACTGTTCCAAGAACCTTTTGAAGCCGCCTTGTCTATAGCTCTGTTGCCATTGAGTCAGTTCAGTCTCACGGTGTTACCACATACATCAGAGTGGAACTTTTTGTGCCTCCATGGGATTTTCAATGGCTGACTTTTTTTGGAAATTGATCTACCAGGTTTTTTTTTCCCAAGGTGCTGTGGATAGACTTGCACCTTCAATGTTTTGATTAGTTGCCAAGCCTGTTGGCACCACTCAGGGGCTTTACCTATTTCGTGTCGCTAGAGAAACTAAGACATTGTTAAACTTTGTTACAACTGTGTAATGTGGATGAGCTGTAAATCAGTGTCAGAAGAACTGTGACAATCAGATGATTCTGGAAGGTGCTTGTCTTCCTGAAAGAGCTCAGTACTGTTGGATGCTTGGGTTGGGGAGAGGTGCAGCCATGGTTATGAGTTTCATGATATCACTTTACAAAAGCCATTGCTCTTCATTCTAACTCACTACGTGTATCCCCATACCCGATTTAATCTTCTCAGGATGGGAGCGACAATTATTTGGGAGAACATAGGGTCTCAGCCCCAAAATTTTCTATTAGATTATTTTCTTTAACATTACCTATTACCTCCTCTGGATATTTATGAGTCCAATCACTTCACGCTCTGAGATATGAGTCAGATTATGACACTTTAATGATTGCCTTTAATTCCTAAGTATGTTCGTATTATTTAAGCAATTCTCACTCTCCTTTTAAAATGTGTTCTTACTTGTGTTTTTTGATAAATTTACAAATTTACTTATGGCAACTTTAAAAACAGATTTAGCAGAATGATTGATGGCACACTCATCCAGAAATGGGTGCTCATGGGATTTAATTTAAGCAAGGTAAGATTTTAGACTTGCACATTTTGATTAAAAATAAAAAACAAAGCAGGACTGTATCACAGAGCAAATGCCCTCAGGAGCAGTGATCTTTAGATCTGTTGTCTATCCTGGTTCCTTGACGACACTGGCTGGTGGGCATGGATGAGTCACACAAGAGCTCCAAGCAATTTCTATCTTTCTTTAAATGATTTGTTCTACTTTATACCAATATAGAATGGTAGAAAACAGTTCACACATATAAATCTGTTTTATGGGACAGCTGAGTTTTATGTGTATATTTGAGTTCTAAATATTCAATGTAATGTTTTTAATTTCAGAATAAAAATGAAGGCCGTGCTCCTTAAATCCCACAAGCTAGTTCTTCATTTAAGTCTGAAGGTGAGAGACAGTGCTTCAAATGGCTTAAATTAGGATTGGATGACTGGAAATGAACAAAGCAATTTTGGCGATATTTTTCTCTGAAAAGAATAGCTAGATGTTTAAAACATGTATTTTATTTTCAATAGTGCAGTCATAATATTTTCCAAGGTTAGATGAACCAGATGTTAATCTGAAAGCACACGAGAGGGTACTGTGTTCCTCCGAAATGAGGTGCCTTTTTTTGTTGGACAAATAAGATTAGAAAATATTTACTTTCCTATAACAAAAAAGCTATTATCATATTGTGAAAAATCAAAAGGACAACTTATGCTTTTGGATTGTGGTGCTAATGAAAAATATTAAATATATCATGGAAGAGCAACAGCAAAAAACCCCAAAAATCTTACAAG
>NW_022111373.1:43792889-43801757 GCF_000313985.2 Echinops telfairi | reverse complement strand
GCGAAGGGTAAGGGAACTGCCTGCTGAGCCTTGTTAAGTGCACGTCATGATAGCCCAGTTTCCCAATCAGTTTGTCAAAACCCTTACACGCACACATGTTTTTCTCTACCACAACAGGCTCTTTTCTTTTTGTTCAGACTGCTAACATGTAATACTATTCTCGAGCGGGCTCATCTTGAGACACTTATTAAAACCGGTTCCCTCGGTGGTGTTCCTAGTGCCAAGAAGTAATTCCACTTGAAACACATAGATTTCCCTTTATGTGTTCACTTCTCACTTTTCCAATTAGATTGGTTTAACTGAGTTTTGTGTTTTCAAGTTTGGGGAAGGAGGGAAAATGGGAGATAAGAAAATCTACAGAAAGGAAAGATTTTTTTTTTCTCCTCTGCTAAAATAGGTTCTCTAGCCTGAAGATTTCCTAATTCACATGAATTCTAAGTCTACAGAAAAAATCCCAAGTATATAAGGGATATTTATTCAGCTGGCTGGCTGCATGAATATGTGTGCATATGCATATGACAGTTTATAGGAAGACCTAATATTCCCATTTTGGTTGCCAATCTAATTCCCTAGCCTAAAAATAATAGAGCTTGGAAGAAAGAAAACACTGTTTGATCCAAAAATCCATAGTATACTTGGAATCCAAGTTGTAAAGACAAAAATCAATGAAAATGTCTACATTTCAAATGCAATCTAGAAGAATAGAAAGAACGATTTTAATGTGTGAAATCAAATGTTGCTTCTCCATTCTGAACTTGTAGGATGTTCAGTAGGTTGAAAATATACTCATCATAAAATAAATATTACCCGTGGTGATTTAGAGAAAGAAAACTATTTTACTGTAAAAAAATACATAGGATCAAAATATTAAAGCTTGTTCCTGTCACATGCATTCTATGTGTCTTTTAACACAATTGAGCTTGAAAAGAAAGAATCTGCTAAAAGCCAGTGGGTAGAAAACCACAGACAGGATACTGATTTTTAATTTTTTAAACCTTGTGTTTATATCATCTAAATGGAACAGTTTCTTCTATTTTTGTAGCTTGTTTTATTAACACCATCAATTAGTCTTCAAGAATACTCTTTAGGTAGTTATAGACCTTGAGATAGGCTCCAACTATAGTAGTTTACAATGACTTTTCACACATCCTGTTTTAACTGTCAGCAATCACATTTATGGATGTGCTATAAAGTACAAGAATTGTTTTAAATTTATTTTGTACCTCTTAATTTTCACTCAGGGCTCATATAGATAAATAATACAAAGTTATTTAACTTTTAGAATTAGGCAATATGGCGGAAAAGATACATTTAACCATTCAAAAAATTAATATAATTTGAACGCCTGTCATGGGCAAGGCATTGTCAGGGTATAGTCTAACAGACGGAGAAAGACGTATACACTTATAGTGGCCATACAAACAATGCTGAGGAGAGGCAGGAAAACAATTTTCATTGAAATATATCAGAAAAAGGTAAGATTTGCTCAAAGCTTGAATTTTCAGCAAGTGAGGACTCATAGAAACAGAAAATACGGACCTCACAGAAACAAGGATCAATGCAAAGGCACAAAGGGAGAAACTGTACATGGTTCTAGGTTCCCAAAGGGACCTATTGGTAGACTGAGGCCCTGTCTAAGAAAATGTCATGTGCCAGTCTAAGGCCGTTTGGATTTGTTATTAAGTCAAGAAGAGTTTAGAGGAAGCCAAAGGCTGTGTCCAAGCGAGGCAAAGGAGGTGGGCAATAGAGTGATAGCAAACAAGATGGACCAAAAGGACATAGAAATATTTTCACAGATACACAGAGCTTGGTTTGGTGAAGACCAACTTGAGTTCCCAATCTTTAAGTCTTAGGAAACTTGATAATGAAAAAAAATAGAAAGGGTGTTTTTAAATCACCATTATCCTGTTAACAGCCACTAACAACAAAATCCTACCATTCCAATAGTATTTTCCCTCACCTTCCATTACCAGACCCACCAGGAGAAAGTCATTTGGTGAAAGTTACAAAGATTATGACATGAAGAGCAGTATTAAGTGATTCACCACACCACAGAGCAGCAAATTTTGAGCCACACTGCATTGTGGAGGTACAGTGAAAATAGTAATAGCTTTACTTCATCTTGGCAAAAGTAGTCATACTTCTGATCCCCCATGCACTCTCCTCTGCTGATCAAGCATCTTTCGATGATGCTTAGTCTACCTGGGCTTTAACAAAAAAGAAAAGTGTTTTTTTTAAGTTCTTAAAAAAGTTTTTAAAAAAGAAAGTTCCTTCTCTTAGCTATCTCATCTTCCCTCTGCTCTGTTTCATAGATAGTAAACAAGTGCATGAGTAAAGGAATGTGGCCCACATGATCTATGATGGGGTGGAACTATGGGCTGCTTGTGTTATCTTTGCATCCTGTGTTTCTTGGTTGGTTCCCTGTCAGTCTGATCACTGGAACCCTGCTACCTCCAGTACAGAAGCCCATGGATTTTGCAATCTTAGTTCAACTGATGCTTCTAATGATGGTTCCTGCCTAACTTGAACTCATCTAAGCTTCTACTATAGACCCATTAGAGGTTTGTCTTGGATTCCCACTCAGCCCTTTCTATAGAGCTATCTGGCTCCCACTGCACTTAACTCCCTTGAATAGCTCTGAAGTTGGACTCTGGGCTATAGGAAAGGAAAATATAAACAATTTGGAAAAACTAAGCTTCAGCTCCTGGGTACCTGATTGTGTGTGCTAAACACTATCAAATTTATTTTAATATAACTGAAAACTAGGTCAATACAGAACATCTAACAGTTGTTAGATGGTTGTGAGACAAAAGGTTCCTCATTTATTAAATATACCTATTTTAAATTGCCACCCTCTAGGTCAAGTACAAATAGATAAAAATCTGGGATGATACCAAATATATTTTCCTATTCGTTTCCTAATATCCTAGGATCAGAAAGAGGTGGATTTTTTCATTTGGATGTCCTAGTGTGTAGCCTCCTTCTCCCACACTCCCAGACTGCCTGACTCTTCTTGTCCCTTGATGGCCAAAGACAGAAATAAATAAATTTAGGAAATAATTTCTCAAGACCTGGATTATAAAGATTTGCTGTTTCAGTTTTTTTTTTTCATGACAAAATCTTGATATCTTAATCTCCCATATCCCAGGTAGACAAGTTGGATGGTTTCTATAAAGAAAAATACTAGAAAAAGTACATTAATAACCTTCCAAATGTTGCTCTTATTATAAATGATCTTAGCAATCTCTATATAATTAATGTGTTGTAGCTTTTCCCAAATAAATTGTTCTGAGACTTCAAAATTTAACAAAGGATATGGCATATGCTATTTGAAAATGGAAACTCATTCACAACTCAGAGTGACATTTACATAAGGAATGAATAAACAAAGTTGTACTGAGTCTGAAAATAGGTGTGATGGTGTGATAGCAGAAAAAGAGCTGTTCTAGACAGCAGGTTAAATAATGCTAAGAGTTTTATTGTCAGTGAATTAAGCCTATCTGATATAAGCATAGTTATTGCAGAAGAAATAAATAAAATGGAAATAATATTCCCTCTTGATAGTACTGGCCTCAGTACTCTTCTTGGTGTTTTTCTCTGTTCTCTTTTTTAGTACAAGTTGGGTATCTACAAAGCCCTGCTCCTTCATCTCTCTATTAGCTCGGCTTCTCTCCAAGATCTTTTCCTTCCTCCCTCTGAGTCTGCGGATAAAAGCAACACAGAGCTGCATGTTTTGACTGAGGTATCACAACATCCAGTAAAGTACTTCTAGTCCTCGCTCAGTGAAGCAGTTCTATTTAAAACAATAACAGCAACAAAATTTCATCTTTTTTTGGCTGAGGGTTGCCACATCTTACTAAATACCCCTTGTAAGAAGGGTTTGTAATTCAGTGACATCTAGAATGTAAACCTATGTTTCACTCTGAAACAGTGGGAAGGAAAGGCCAACGAACTTTTGGTCAAAACACCGTACTTATTGATCCAGCTCTGCTTATGTTCAAGCTCTGGGAGATACTGAATCTCTCTGTGCCTTTCTGAGTTGTATCATCTGTAAAATAAAATGATAGTGTCTGTCTTATTTCTTCAAATAAGGGCCATGAGAATGAAAACTGAGATCAGACTGTGCTTCTGAAAAAGTCTTCTTAGTGTTAAATGGATAATAGTTCAGAATTACTGTTTTTTTACCTACATTTCTGTAGCTGGTGCTCAGTATCCCACCTGCAGAACTCACTTCAAAACACTTGCAGAAGTGTGGACCACGCATAAACTATACAGAAAGTGCAAAGCAGTTAATAATCTTAGAAACAGACATCATCCAGTGGCAATGAGACTTTGGTAGTAAAATATTTCAACTTCCTTGGCCCTTAAGTGATAGAATTCTAAGGTACATCTTGATGGTTTCTCAGATTTCCCATGGGACTGCAAGTCAGTTATCCAAAGCCATAATTTGCTTGCTAACACACTATCTAGTTAGTCTCTTTCCTTCCCTGTCTCACTTGACCATCCCCTGCAGTTGGTTCTCAAATAAACCAGTTGCACTTGAATGTTTGTTTCACAGTAGTCTTCAGGGAAAAGCCAAATACAGATAGTGCCTCTTGACCATATCTTGCCGTGTCTGTCTGAGAACAACAGTTAAAAGCTGGAAACCTACATCAGACATGAATTCAAGTCCAAACTATTTTTATTTCTCCCTTTGAATTCTTCAATTAAAACCAGATGTAGTAAGGGGGAATGGATCACAGGGAGCTACATATTAACCTCCTCTCTGGGGGACGGGCAGCAGAGGGGTGGGTGAAGGGAGATGCCGGACAGTGTAATATAAGGTACAATAATAATTTATAAATTATTAAGGGTGCATGGGGGAGAGGGGAGGAGGAAGGGAAGGGGAGGGGGGAAAAAAGGAAAATGAGTGGATTCCGGGAACCCAAGAGGCAAGCGAATTTTGGGAATAATGAGGGCAACAAATGTATAGATGTGCTTTACACAATTGATCTATGTATTGTGATGAATTGTATGAGCCCCAATAAATTGATTAAAAAAAAACCCAGAATGACAGATTTTCTGTTAATAAAATGTAGTGATTGATTTTGCTTTCTCATAGATGACTCATTTTTCAGTCTAGCTAGAAGAAAGCATTCCAAGACCTCTTGCACAATGTCAGCAAGCTCTGACTCAGTCTCATCCTCCCAGAGTTAGGAGGGGCTCCTGCCCAAACTTGTTCAACATAGAACACTAACCTCAACTTCAACTAAACATCAATACTTTCGTGCGGTCATGCAATATTTAACTCACTTAATTACCCTGAGCGACTAGCCCAAATTTCATATGGCCTTCATAGTTTTACAAAAAGTTTTTGTTAGATCCTGTCCCAACTCATAATAACCCTCTTTAAGACAGAGCTAAACACTGCTGAATCCAGAGCCATAATTGTTGCTAGGTTAGACCCCATTGTTGCAGCCACTATATCAGTCTATCCCCCAACGGGACTTTCTCTTTTTCCCTGACCCTCTACCAAGCATGATGTCCTTTCCCAGGAACTGATCCGTTCCGATAACATGTCCGAAGTTAATGAGGCAAAGTCTCACAACGTTCCCTTCTAAGGAGCGTTCTGACTGAACCTCTTCCAGGACAGTTTATTGTATGTTCAATATTCTTCCCCAGCACCATAATTCATATGCATTTACCTTAGTACATCTGCCTCACTTATTCGCCAGTTTTTACATGCATATAAGGCATTTGAAAACACCGTAGCACGGGTCAGGGGTACTTCAGTCCTCAAAATAGCGCTTTGCTCTCTCATACTTCTCAAAGGTCATTTTGCAGCAGACTTGCACAATGCGACAGGGCGTTTGGCTTCTTGACTCCTGTTTTCATGAAGGTTGATTGTGGATCCAAGTGAAATGAAAGTCCTGCCAACTTCCCAATTTCTTTTCCATTTATCATGACGTTGTTTATTGGATTAGTTGTGAGGATTTTCGTTTTTGTTGTGTGTGTATTTTATACTGAAGGCTGTATTCTTTTATATCCATCGGTAGGTGTTTCAAGTCCCCTTCAGTTTCTGAAAGCAAGGTTATGTCACCTGCATACTTCAAGTCGTTAATGATCTTCTTCTAATCCTATTTTATGTCCTTCATTTAATCTATCCTTTGGATTATTTGCTTATCATATGAGTTGAAGAAATATAAAAAGATATGACTCTGATGTACACTTTTCCTGATTTCAAATAATTTAGGATCCCACGTTTCTGTTTGAAAAACTGCCTCTTGGTCTATTTACAAAAATGTAGAATTACTTAAACTTTCCATTTTTTATCAATAAAACATGTTGTTGTTGTTTTTAATCATTTTATTGGGAGCTTGTACAACTCTTTTTTTTATCATTTTATTAGGGGCTCATACAACTCTTATCCCAGTCCATACACACATCAATTGTGTAAAGCACATTTGTACATTCATTGCCTCATCATTCTCAAAACATTTGCTCTCCACTTAAGTCCCTAGCATCAGATCCTCATTTTTCCCCTCCCTCCCTGCTACCTGCTCCCTCATGAGCCCTTGATAATTTACAAATTATTATTTTGTCATATCTTGCCCTGTTCAACATCTCCCTTCACCCATTTTTCTGTTGTCTGTCCCCCAGGGAGGAGGTCACATGTAGATCCTTGTAGTCAGTTCCTTCTTTCCAACAAAACATGTTTTATTAAAAGGAATTTTCAAGTATCAGTTTTAACTGAAAATTATGAAGTTATGAAAGCCTAGGTCCAATTCCTGTCTGGAATCCTCACTACCTATGAGACTAGGAATATTACTTACTCCTCCGTGCCTCCACTTCTTCTTTACCAAATTTAGAAATAATAATAGTGTCTAGGTTTTAGGAGTAAATGAGATAAGGGCTGTGTAACAAATGACATAAAGTTTAACACACAGTGACTAATTAATTAATATGAATTAATTAAAAAGTGATCTGTAGAAAAAAAAAAACTCATTTCAAATTGTCACCATCACAGGGAAAAAAATGATTCATAATATTTCATTTTGTTTTTTATTAACATATTTGAACATCTGTATATTACTAGAGCTTGTGATGAAAGAGGCATCATCCTTTTCCTACTCTCCCAGAACCTATGATCTATTTGGACACACACATACACACACACACACACACACACACGTATATATGAAAGCCAACCTAGCCTGTCAGTGAGTAGATCCCAGTTCTTCCCACTTTCCTAGAAACTTTATGCTCCTTTTGACTTAAGACTAAATCCTCATAGGAACATACAGCCTGCACCCTCATCTTTTTGCCACGTCTGGCCTGATGTGTTAGAACTGCTGACCTTGTAGTTAGCAGCCCAACACTCAGTTCACGATGCTCCCCAGGGTCTTTAATGGGAGATTGATATATTTTTAATTAAAATGATTAAAAAGCAGTAAGAAGTATTGTTACAACATCATATAAACCATTATTAGGAAAAAATTATCATAAAGTAAGGCTACTGTTTCTTGATATAGCCTCCAACTAGGTCTATGTACTTCTGAGGATTGTGTTTCTATCTCTCTATTCTTTCCCTGAAGAATTCTGCAGCCTTCAATTTACTCCGCATCAAATGACGGTTTGAGCAGTCTAGAGGGACTCAAATCAGATTCTTTTGAAAGGTTCTTTTGGTTTGGGGAACAACGATAAGTCTGAAGCATCAAAAGCAGGGCTGTAGTATGGACAGGATAGGTTACAAGGACAGTCTTGTGGGACCGCATTTGTTACTCTCAGTGAGTGAGTGCATTGCTATGATGGGGGGGAATCTTTGGTGCAACTTTCCTGTCTTTGTTCTCATCAATGCAGATTTTATTCTAAACAACAATTTCTTCCTAATAATTCCCCCTTGATCATCTCTGTCTTTTGAGAAAATCTGTCAAGATTATGTCTTGGGAATAATCAATAATCAGTTTCCAGAAACTTCTAAGCCAACCTCTCTACTTTGAAAGCCACTGTTTTCATTGGACCTTCTCTTTGTTTAAGGCATCCTAACAAGATTAAGACAAGTGGGTGAATCAAAGAGTTTCTCTGCAGCTATCCATTGATCTCAGAGACACGTAAACATGTTTTGTTTGGAATAAACCTGTTCACTTATGAACCAGAACCATAATAGCGGTACTTTTACTTTCTCCCATTCATTATATCATTAAATATGCTACTGTGGATTGATATACATTGGATGATAATCCTACTGAAAACTACTTTTCATGAGCATAGCAACAATAAAAGTGCTATAAATAATCTCTGTGCTTTATGGACAACTGTATCTGAATACTTTTATCTATCTCTTCTATATTCAGCAGATGGTACTTCATAATCTGTAAACCCTAAGAACCATTCTCTTTCCATTAGTAGAGTGTTCAAGTTTGGATCATTGATACTGAAGAAAACGAGAATTAGAGTGCCATTTGGCCCTGGGTCAGGGTAAGTGTGAAGAGAACATTATAACTATGTAAGGCTTTATAGTGATCTAAGAGAAATGAATTGCCAGTCTGCCTGACTTATCATTTCACTCCACTAAAATTACCATCAGCGTCAAAGCTGATAACAACTGGCTAAGTGCTGAGAGCTCTGAGGAGATTAACTATTCTCCTACCAAAAATACCTCGTTGTATATTTTGTTGGTCACTATAGCAAAAGTTCGCCATGTGTCCTCCCCTCATCTTGTCAGTGTGTTCTTGTCTAAGAGAGCATTTTGTGTCTGCACTGCATGTCCTTGACCCAGCTTACCCCAAACCTGCTAATTTTCATACACAGATCCTTGCATGCCATTCCTCAGTTGGGAACACACAGCACACACACACACACACACACACACACACACACACACACACA
>NW_022111373.1:43782389-43792789 GCF_000313985.2 Echinops telfairi | reverse complement strand
AGGAAGTGTCTGGTGATGGAGTGGCTCAGGCTCTGCCAGCAGAGTTAGTGAGGTGTTTAATTGAGACAAGGAGAGCTATCGCTGACACTCATAACTCAACCGCTGAGCATTTACCTTGTAACACCTGGCTCTCAGGCCTAATTTTTAAACTGATTCTGGTGCTCTGTGAAATATATCCACATCAACTGTCTTCAAAGAGTGATACAGGAATGTCTCTCAGCGATTGGAATTTCGATTTGGCCTTCACCCTAACTTTGTCCTCTCGTGCCTCTAAAGTCAAATACTTAATTTTTTTAAAAGAACCACTTGCCTATAGAACATGCATTTCTTTACACCATTATTCTTATTTTGTGAACTAGACATTTTATACATTTTAATCTCAATCCTTCAAAATTTACAGATGTCTTTTATAATAATAAGAAGACTTTATTTCTGCTCATGTATGAGCATGATGCTTTCTCTTTATGAAGAACAGATCAATTTTGAAATTAAATATCAAGTCAATCATTTTATTTTAATTCTAATAGGAGTTTCTTGTGATTTCATAATAAATTCCCTGTGTTTAGAGAAAGCTTAGGAATTTAACTGTTCCAGTAAAACTGATTCTTACATATTATAAATTCAATATATTGCTTACTGCAGAGAGGAAATACCAGGATAATAGGAAAAGGTGGCAAGAATTTTTGTTCCTATGTTTCTTGTGTATTTTTTGGTTGTTTTGTTTTGTTTTGTCTTTTTCAAATGTTAAGATATCATGGAAATAGAGTTTTGAGTAACTGAAGGACAGAAGAAATGTGGCTTTTTTTCCTACTGCCAACGTCAGCCAATCAGACATGGTTTCTTATTATCATGGTCTGCACATCTAGAGCAGTCTTCATAAAAGCATCTGTATTGTGTCTTCTTGTAGGTGGCTTATGGGGTGAAGGAGAGTTTCCACAAGTAACTAGTGCAGACAAAATGAAGCATATCTGAAATGTTTTAGTATTTATGCAAAAAAAACATACTTAACGAAACAATTCAACACTTCAATTTATAATTCAGCTGAAGATGGATAACCTGTGAGAGAAATTACTATAAAGATATGGTAAGTCACAGATTGAGAAAGAGTGCGGGGGGGGGGCCTAAACCATAGCCCGCCACCTTACTGATTTTTCTGAAAAATATGTCTCTCACCTGTACTGATATACTTACTAGTGTTATCTACACTACTTAAGTTGAGACCCAAGCCCCTCATTTTACAATAAAGAAATTTAAAATTCACACTCCCAAGATTAAGCCACTATTTACTGGTTTAGCGATAATCAGAATCCAGATTTTCTGCTTCCTATCCCAGTTCCCATTGGACTCTCCCTTGGCTACCATATATTTAGTATCTTAACATGCTTATCATAATTAAAATTCAGCATGCTTTAGGGGTTGCCATGATTGGAATCCACTCTATGGAAACCAATTGTTGCATGATTTATTAAACAGATGATATGTTTCAAGCACTGTAACAAGACTTTATCTCTCTTATCCCAATTAATTTCATAAATAAGACTGATATCACTATCTCTCTCGTGCTTGAAGGATCCTTGGTTGCACAGTGGGTTAAGCATAAGGGTTTCCAGACTAAATCTTTATGTGAGCAAACAGCCTCATCTTTTCCTCAGGTAGTAGCTGGTGGGTTTGAACTACTTGATGTTAGTAGCATGATGACCAGCCCATAGCGTCGACAAGGCTCTCACATAAACGAAGGGTTACTGAATCATCAGGGAGAACTGTGGAAGAACGTGTGCTTTGTATAAGTACTTATCAGCTCTTAGAAATCTGTACAAACCATTTGAGCTAGGGTTTTTAAACTTTAACTAACGATGGAATAAGAAGGAGATGAAGCCTTTTTTTAAATATTTTTGAACCATCATCCACTTTAAGCCAATTATTAAGAATTACGTAGCATGTTTACCGTTCAGTGACGATGCACAGTAAAGAGGATTCTGCTAGTACCGGTCTGTTTTAAACCTCTAGGGCATCGGTCTGATATGGATCTGGGGTCAATAAGATTATATTGAATGTTCGTAATGAAGTAGAGGCACACAAACCAGTTTTTTTTTTCATCACTGCCAGATCCTTATATTAAAGTAAACACTGGGCTGCTAATCAAGAGGCTTGCAGTTTGAACCCACCCAAGGCTCTGGCAGGAGAAAAACCTGGTGATCTATTCGCCAAAAGATCACAGCCTACAGAAGCCTGCGGGGCAATGCTACTACTCTTTTACATGCATCACTACGATTCAAATATCAACTTGCAACCATCTGACAACAGCAACTTCTTATTTCAATTTAACAGCAACAGCTCACATTATATTCTTTATATATTTATGTGATGTACTTTCAGAGAATGAAATACAAACAAAAACTACAAGTTTTTGGTGACAGGATTATAACTAGTTGTTAAGAAAATGGTAAATTGTGTAAGGGACTGTGGTAACATTGATTTAATGGGGAAGAAGAACTCCTTTTAACTTGACCATTTGGGGACATCTCTATGGAGTGCAGTTGGTTAAGTACTGGGCTACTAACCAAAAGGTTAGCAATTCTAACCCACCGGATGCTCTGTGGCAGTATCCTAAGGCAGTCCACCGCAGTCAGGACTTCAGCCACAGAACTCTAGGGAAACAGGCTATCCACTCGACTTTTATCGGGTCTCCATGAGTTGGAATCAATTCTATGGCAGTGGGCTTGATATTTCTTTCATGTTACCACCTTATTTTATTTTATGGTGAGTAGTGACAATATCTTGAGTCTTTGAGAATTGCACCATTAATAGTCTTGTCTTTAAAATTATTAAAAATGATAACTGGAATGAATCATTCAATTTTCTGTTTCATTCCCAAGGAAAACTTAAATACAGAAAGGTTCACCTCTTAATAATCCAAATCAATGGAGAAGAAGCATGGCACAAAGAAGGTATGGAGAATGAAAGTAACATGCATTACCTGTGGAACACACTCATGTTACTATATAGACCAAATGCCCTCAGGATTATTATCTGTTTAAATCAGCATTTCTCAAAACAAACCTAGTTAATGCCATTATGTAAAAGTTTCTAGTAGGTAAACCATTGGAAAAATAGAATTCCATGCTTAAAGAAATTTAGAAACAAGGTACATTGGGCTCCCTTGGAGATTTAAAATATATATTTGCATGTTACAGGGTCTGAGAAATCCTGTAATAGATACTTCTTTGATGTCCTCTATGTTTAATGTTCTATGAAAAATATACTCAAGTAACTTTGAGGAACAATGAGTAAACCAAGGTTATACAGGTTTATTTAAGGCGTCTCAGTGCATTTAATACTTCCTAAACTTGATTAACTAAGCAACACCTCCTACACAACATATATTCTAATGCTTGCCGAAACAAGTGCTTCTTGCATAATAAATTCAGACTGAAATGCTAAAGACTAGGGTGGCAGATAAGTGTATATTCTAGGGTAAAGGGACTTTTGGATAACATTCTGTAAAAAACATATAGTCTACTTTTTTCTGTAAAAAGATAATGCAACCATTTCCTACTTCTATTCCATAGCTCTCCGTTTTCCCATCCTCTCATTCTGCACTTGTTTCATGCATTCTCAATGAAATAGCACATGGTTATATTGCTAGTTCTTTTTTCAGTAGAGTTGTGCAATCAAACTGCTTCCTTGTGCCATGAATTGTCTTCTCTATCTTCATCTGCTGCATAATTTGAAAAGTCAAATATTTCCTTAGTACTAGTTTAGCCTAAACCATAGCCCACCACCTTAGAGTGTCATCATCTTGAGGATCTCTGGTGCGCATTTGACAGCCATGAAGGTGGGGTGGGGAAGATCCCATCCAAGCTCTGTGATGTCCAGGAAATGACGGCTCTCTTCCATGAAGGCTCTATTAAGTCAGAAAACAGTGAGTGGAAAGCCAAACCACAGCAGAAAGAAAAGCAAAGGATCAAAAAAATGAAGAGATGACGGGCATGGAGTATGTGTGCGTGTGTGGCAGGGTGGGGAGGTAGGAGTGGAGAGGGAGCAGTGTGAAGTATTTCCTGTGTCCAAAGCACTCCACTCCCTAGTTGTCATTCATTTCTGAATGCTCAAAATGTAACTGCCCCTGGGTTTTGTGAGAATTCCTTTTAAACTTACAATCAGTCTCATAACCATTATTAGTTGAAACCAAAAGAATTCTAAATATACTTCCTACCTGATGCTAATTGGACACAGTTTAATATATTGATAGATTCACTTCTTTGTTTTGTTTTGGCATTTCTATTAAAAGATCATTTCAGAGCCACAGCGTCTGAAGTGAACAGATGTTTTTTTCAATCCAAACCTACTGTGTACAACGCACATGACAACTTGGGAGGTAGTGCCACAGCCTTTGATCCAATAATTAAATTTTCAATTAATTAAATAGCCCGGAAGACCATGCAGCTGTGTAACCTTCATTCTATTTTTTAATGGAAAAGTGTCAAGACCAGGAATATTTTTGCATTAAAAATTAAAACCAGAAACATTTTTCAAGAAAAATGTTGTGTTTTCACTTCCTGTGTCTCACCTTGCCTACATCTAAAGCACAGAAATTAATGTTCACAATCATGACACTGAGTCAGCAAGAAAAATATAACTCAAGTATATTCTGTCTGCCAAAAAAAAAGGACTTATGTTCTATAAGTTTGAACTACAGTTTTGACAATTTTCTAAAAGTAAAAGGAATAATCTTTAGCTTTTCTAAAGAAATTTACTTGTAAGGCTGTAATTAATAGTGTCAACTCCGTGGTCAAACAGACCCGTTGACATACTGGTTTTGTCCATGTTTAGCAGTAAAAGCTTGACCAAGGCTGGTGATCACTCTGAAGCTCCATTTCCTTATCTGTAAAATGAAGTTAATGTGTTAATAATGGAGCTAATAGAAAGTAACCTATTAGAGTTCTGATGTGCCTATAATTCATTCAGCAAAACATCTGCCATAAGTAAGCACTTATTAAATCTTATTTTTGCTCATCAGTATTATTATTATTCAGATATGTATAAGATCCATGAGGATACCAGACCATTTCAAAGCTAAAATATATGGTGATAAAAATAAAAATCATGCTTCAGAGCTGTTACAGTTACAAATCAACATCTATGTTTCATACCAACAGATGGTGTTTTATTTCTGGACATTTTATACACATGTAAGCATAGGAGAATACCCTCTTTTATGGAAGAAGGTAACGTATGAAAGGTCAAAGTATGCACACATTTTGAGATATGAAATGCAAACAGCAAGTCTGTGAAACAATGAATAAAACAGATTTGCTAAAGCAAGTAATTTATGCATAGAACAACTAGGAGAGGAATAAAGCAAGTTTAAGAGAACCTCACAAGTGAGGCACTAAGAGAAAATACTTTGTGAGGTCCATAGAGATAAACAATGCAAAAGTAACAAAGTAGTGGTTTTCATTGCTTTCTTTTGCTGTTTTCCAGGAAGGTTATTCCCTGATTTGTAGTATGAGAAGGAAGTGCAATTTCTGCTTCCTCCCAAATATTCTCTTGTTCTGAGACTCCCTAGTCCCAGCCAAAGCAAAATGCTCCTTGTCAACAATTGGAATCTACCTGAAGATCCTGCAAAGATGTGGATGGATAGAGCTGCGGGGAAAGTCCCTGAAACCGTGGCAACTGCAAAGAGGTCTTGGGGATCCATACAACTAGGTTTATTATTACTATACTGACATTTTAATAATAGTGCCCCTGCTTTTCTATTAATGCCTTACCTTTTTGGAAAATACTTATAATGCCTTCTGTCATGGATTAAATTGTGTCAGCTTGGCAGTTATGTAATTATCTGCCATTATGTGATAAGATATAATTTGATAATCCAATAGTATAAAGGGATTATGGGTGGGGAACAGCACCCTTAATCACATCACAGCTCTGATCCATGTAAGGGGAATTTCCCCATGGTATGGCCAAAAACACCTTTTATCTTCAAGGGAAAAAAAATAAAGAGAATAAAGCAGAGTACAGAAAGGACCTACCAAGAAAGAAGACCTGGGAGTGGAGTGCCCCCTTTGGACCTGAAGCTCTTGCATGGAGACACTCCTGGAGCCAGGGAAAGACACGTGCCAAAGCAAATGGAGTATGCTAAGGAATGTTTGCCTTACAGATACAGAACAGAGACAAGGACCTTTCCCCAGAGCCAATAGAGAAATAGAGAAAGCCTTTCCCGAGAGCCAAACTCTCAATTGGGTCTTCTCACCTACTATAATCCTCACATCTAGACAAATACATAACATGATAAATGGAGAAAAGATTGAAGTTGTCAAGGATTTTGCCTTAACTTGGATCCACAATCAATGCTCAAGGAAGCAGCAGTGAAGAGATCAAAAGATGACTTGTATTAGGTAAATCTGCTGCACAAAACCTCTTTAGATTGTTGAAGAACAAGGATATTATTCAAGGACTAAGGTGCACTTGACCCAAACCACGGTTTTCTCCACTGCACCACATACATATGAAAATGTATGTGGACATTGAATAAGAAAGACCTTAGGACAACAGATGTATTTGAATTGTGGTGCTGGAGAAGATTACAGAAAGTACCATGCACTGCTAAAAAGACACACCAATCTATATTAGAAGTACAGTCACGTATAGAAGTACAGCCAGAGTGCTCTGTAGAGGTAAGGACGGCAAGAGTTCATCTTACATATTGTGGACATATTGTCAGGAGAGACCAATCCCTGGCGCAGGATATCACGCTTGGTAAAATGGAAGAGCAACAAAGAAGAGGAAGGCCCTTGTGATAGTTAGGTTTATTGTGCCAAATAGGTTCCTGTAGTAACATGTGGGGAGCGTTTAATCAGGCCACGGGTTGATTGGAGGGCTACCAAGATACACGGCTCTCCTAGGTTGGCTTCTTCATCTCTTTTTCCCTGAAGGCACTCTCTCTGCCTCTGCCTGTTGACAAGCCAATTCAAGCCAAGCTGATGGTCGCCAGAGCCCTGGAGATGTGTCCACCACTATTGAATCTACCAGACTCGGTGCCAATAGTCTGTGATCTTCTTACTTTCTGCATCATTGCGTGTGGTTGTGCGATTCTGAAGAGGAATTTATGAACTAGGATCAGACTTAAGGAGTAGTTTTGGACTTATGAACTTGATCTGGAGTGGGCTGGGATGTTTGCTTGATATATAATTACTTCTTGGTATAAAGCTCTCTTTTACACATATATGCGTGCCCCTGGATTTGTTTCTCTAGTCAACTTGGCCTAGCACGACTATCAATGAGATAAATTGACACTGTGACTGCAGCAATGGGTTCAGGCATAAGAAAAATGTTAAGGATGGTGCAGGCCCATGCAGTGTTTTGCTCTATTGTGCACAGGGTCACTATGGGTTATCACCATCTTGATGGCACCTAACAGCAACAAACTGTGAGACACTAAATCTCTGTTTATTAAAGCCATTGCTTGCAGTATTTCTGTTACAGCTGCACTAGATAATTAAGACACCTTCTTTGTTTATAGAAAACAGCTCATGAGCAAGGAGCTAATGCTAAAATCAATTCAGACAGAATTTTCTTAAGTAGAAAGCCATCTAGATCATTTTTTAAACTGTCTTAGAGATATCTTTTAAAAGAACAAGTAGATTGTATCAAAGCAGGACAAGAGTAACAATAAAAGTATGTATTGAACTTGATGCCAAAATTCAAGAAGAGCATTCTGATAAAATGCATTTGGCAAGATTTTTTAATTTATCACTTTTATTAAAAAATATTATAAAGGAACTTTAGGAAGAATAATTTAAGTAGAGCAGTAATAGCTTAAATGATTAACATTCATGATATGACAGTAACAGCAACTTTATGGCATAAAGCTACCTCTAACAGAATGTAGGGTATTCCTACAAAATATCCTATATACATGGGGTACATGTATACAGGAATAAAAAATCTTGGGTATGGCACATGGAATTCCTGTGGTATTCCTTCTAAGGAAGGAATTTATATGTGACACTCCACTTAATCTTTGTGAAAGTTGTCTAAAATAGGTACTATCATAGCCCTGTTTTACATATGAAAAAGCTGTTATACAAGAATTCAAGTCCGGAAGAGAATAAAAACTCAGGCAGCTTGACTTTAGAGCTTACTCTCTTAATCATTATACTTTAATGAATTATGATATAAGCAAAAGCCAAAGTGCTTCTATTTAATGTCCATTTAGTGAATATTTTTGTTGGGATTAGTAATTATTGGCCCAGGTATAATCTAGCATTTTCTGACTCAAGAATGGGTACTGTTTCTGTTCCCAATGCAAATACTTGCCCACACATCCCTAATATGAATTCTTAGCTAGCTTTAAGACATTTTATTGTCTCTGATGTGGGGTTCTGAAATAGCAAGATACCTAAATAGGGAATTGTCATCCCTCCCTAACCTAGAACCTTAAATAACTTTTATTATGACAGACTTTTCTACCACTTGTCTACCAGTTTGTCATATTGTGGTAACTTGTGTGTTGCTGTGATTCTGGAGTTATGTCACTGGCATTTCAAATGCCAGCAGAGTCCCCCGAAGTGAATAGGTTTCAGTGGAGATTCAGAACAATTTTAGACCAACAGACAATGAAAAGGGATCAACACCCACCCCCACCCCCACTGCAGAGGAAGTAACCTCTGGAAAGCTTATGCTTACCTTCAAAATATTGTTAGATACTGAAGGTCTAATGAATAGAAGTAGAACATTGTCTGAGATAGTGCCGGAGGATGAGCCTCTCTAGATCAGAGGGCAGTCAAAACATGACGGAGGAGGAGCTGCTTTCTTGGCGCGGACTCAAACATGGTGTTGTGAAAGGAGTAGAGCCTGTGGGAATGTTGCTTTTGGAATCTTCATTTAATGACTGAACATGACTCAAGGTAATAAAAAACCGATGCAAACATCTACAAATGATCAGAATTTGGAATATCTGAGAAATGCATGTAGGATATCTTGAAGTGGTCAAAAATGAAATGGAATGTCTAAAGATCAATATCCGAGGCCTTTGTAAGCTGAAATGGACTGTCTTTGGCCAATTGGAAACATAAAATTGTGTTATTTTATGTGAGGAATATCACAATCAGGAAGAATGGCATTGTCAAAAAAGGACTTTGCAAAATCAATCATGAAGTACAATGCTGTCTTTGATAGGATTATAGCTATTCACCTTCAAGAGCATCCAATCAAAGTACTAATTATACAAATTTATGCATTAACCACAAAAGTTAATGATGAAGAAATTAAAGAATTCCACCAACTTCGGGTTGAAATTGATCAAAAATACAATAAAAATGCATTGATAATTATTGGATTAGAATGAAAAAGTTGGAATCAAAGAGAAGAGTTGAAAATCTAAAGTTGGAATCAAAGAGCAGTAGTTAGAAAATGTATCTGGAATCTCAGAAGATGGTAACCAGGTAGATTTACCCACCTGGAGCTGCTCTGACAGACCAGAAAATTAGAGGTAAGGAGAAAGAGACTGGGAAGCTGAGTCCTAAAATTAGAATCAGGGTACTAGGTGTCTGGCCCAGACCCCTGCTTTTTATTATTTTCACTCATAGAGCAAACTGAGAATGCCCTGAGATGCCCTAGGGTCATTGTGCTGGGCTTGTTGGCCAGGGCCCGAGCCCCTGCCAGCATCCTAGTCTCACAGGGAGCAGCGATTACCCCAAACTGCTGTCCAGAGTCATAATCTCAGACCTGAGGATAGCCTCTGAAAGTTAGTTACAAGACCCAGCACTGTTAGATACCTTATGCTCATAGCCTAGGAGTCTGAGTGGGTAGCCATAGATTTACAGCAATTGCAAAAACACGAGGAAATTTACCTGAGACAGATTGCAGTGTGGCAGAGCATCCCAGGGTGAAAATCCAGTTCCAGGTGGCTGAGAAGAAAACAACCTCTCTGATAAGCTAGATCTCCTCTCTTGGGATCAGCGTGACAGCCCCAAAATTAGGGCACCCCGCAAGCCCTATATAAAAAAGAGAAAATATATTTTCTTGGTAAAAATCTCAAATCCCAGGGTCATTGTTTAACACTGAGGCAAACCAGCAGAAAAGGTCCTTTAACATACATTAACATAATAAGGCAGCCAGAGCTAGGGAATGCCAGAAGTCAGCTCCAGAGCCTACTGTCCGCCTTCAGTGATCCACATTCAGGAGGCTGAAAGACCACCAGCCAGACTGAATGCCAAGAAGTCACCAAGACACATAATTATCTAACTATGAGCAAAAGGAGAAAATCATAAGAGCAGCTAGGGAAAAACAAATAGTCGCCTATAGAGGTACCCAAATAAGAATGTGTTCAGAGATATCAGCCGACATGATGAAGAAGAGGAGAGAGTGGAGTAACATATTCTAAAAATTGAAGGAAA
>NW_022111373.1:43780939-43781845 GCF_000313985.2 Echinops telfairi | reverse complement strand
CAAGCTGAGAATTAAAGGATAGAGAAAAATATACCAAGCAAATGGCAATTCAAAAGAAGCAGGGGTAGCAATCTTAATCACTGAAAAAATTGATTTCAAGGTACAAGCCATAACAAGAGACAAGAAGGGGCACTATAAAATGTTCAAGGGAAGAGTACACCAAAAACCAGTGACCATAACAAATATATACAAGCCCAACGAGAGACCTGCAATATTTGTAAATCTAACACTCCAAGAGATGAAAAAAGAAATCACAGGCTTAACAATTATACCGTTTCCCCCAAAATAAGACAGTGTATTATATTAATTTTTGTGCCCAAAGATGTGCTAGGTCTTATTTTCAGGGGATATATTATTTTTCCAGGAAGAAGAATATGGTACACATTTATTGTTTGTTTTATTAAACTAGACCTCACACTTCCTGTCTGCTCCAGCTGCGCTGCGGCCAACAGTGAGCTGCATGGTGGTGCCCGCCGCTGTGGTCCAGATTTCAGAGTTACAGTAGCTTCTGGATGCCTTATTTTCCAGGAGGTATTATTTGGGGGGGAATGCCTTATATTTCAGCAAGAGGCAAAACTGTAAGTAGGTCTTATTTTCGGGGGATGTCTTACTTTCGGGGAAATACGGTAGTAAGTGATTTAATACTCCACTCTCTGAAAAAGACAGTTCACAGGGAAAGAAACTCAACAAGGAGGCTACAGATCTAAACAGCAAAATTGGACGACTTGACCTGATAGACATTTTCAATAGCAAGGATGAGGAATGAAACAGGGGACATTACAACGGACTCTAATGAAATCAAAAGGATAATTACACAGTGCTACAAAGGCCTGTACTCTAATGAATTCGACAGCTTGGAAGACATGGACAAATACTTGGAAAAACAATCCCTCCCCAGGCTATCCC
>NW_022111373.1:43764318-43766270 GCF_000313985.2 Echinops telfairi | reverse complement strand
GCCACCCAAGTTGCAGATCTGTGAGTCTTATGACTTGTAAGACAACCTTTCTTCAAATGTTCAACAGTTTCCTTAGACTCAACATGCCCCAACTCACTACGTCCTCTTCCCTGTTCCTCCCCATCCGTATCCCTTCTCAGACAGTCTGCATCTTCCTAGTGGACCACATTATGCACTGAAGTTGTCCAAGCCAGAAAGTATCCTTGACATTTTCCTCTTCTTCATTCCTCAAATCCAATTGAAAATTAATCCCCATTGGTTATGCATCCTTAATACTGCTCACATGCCCCAAACCCATCCTTGCTTCTCCAGCTCCACTGCCAATGCATTAGTATTGTCTTTATAATATTCTTCCTGGTGTGATGTAAATGCAGCATTTTATTCCTATAGGCGCTTCAGCTTCCTCATGGTTTTTATTTGCTTGTTTTAATTTTCTTAGCTTTCCAAGTAATGTTTTCTATCTCTTAGAATTTGAGAAAGTACCCCTGGTGGAACTGTTGGGTAAGCGAATTGCTAACCAAAAGGTCAGTGGTTCAAACCCAGCAGCAGTTTCTGGGGAGAAGGATGAGGCTATGTTGCACTGAGTAACAGTGTCAGAAACCCATCATGGTAGTTCTATTCTGCCCTGTAGGTTCCTATGAGTCTCAATCTACTTGCTGGCGAAACGTTTGGAGTTTTTTGTTGATATCTTCTGTCCCAATAAAGAAGCCATATGGCAGGGAAAGGGAGAAAGGGAGGGCGAGATGCATAAGTGGAGAAAATTGAAGTGTGGGGGCGGGGGCGTGGAGCAGAGAGAGAATAAAATGAAAACAATGATAAATGGCTGTCTATCAGAGGTCCTCAAACTTTTTAAACAGGGGGCCAGTTCACTGTCCCTCAGACCCATTGGAGGGCCAGACTATAGTTTTTAAAAAAAACTATGATCAAGTTCCTATGCACACTGCACATATCTTATTTTGAAGTAAAAAAATAAATGGGGCAAAAACAACCGGCGGGCCAGATAAATGTCCTCAGCGGGCCACATGTGGCGGTTGTTTAAGGACCCCTGATAGATCAACAGGTTTTTAAAAGTAGGAGTAACTATGAGACACGCCATCCCTCACTGACCCAGGGCCCTACGAGGGACAACACTGGAGACTCAGTGTCAGGAGTGGCCCAGACTGACCCTGCGACACGGAGGCAAAACACTAAAGGCCTGTGGCAGAGCAAACGGGGTGTGGGGTGTGCGGAGAGCAGAGCAGGGAGCTCCTGAGGGAGTACAAAGGACAGACTCTAGGACCAGGGCGTGGCACCCCATCGGACTTGACTGGAGAACACGCCTAGAGTTCAAAAATCAGACCTTAATCTATCTACTGGTTTTTCTTTCTTTTTAAAAATTTTTCTTTTTCTTTTTTTAAATTAATTTATTCTTTTATGGGTCATTGGTTTTGTTTTTTGTTGTCATCGCTGTGTTCTCATTGGTTGCCTTGTATTGCTATGCCTTGTTTTTTGGTGCATATTATTATCTCTACAGAGCTTTCTAGATAAAATAGGCTGGATGAACAGTCTGAAGGAGAAAACAATGCGACTGATGATTCCCGGGGACATAGGAGAGGGGGAGGCAGGGGTAAGGTGGTGGTGTTGACCAACCCAGGGACAAGGAAGAAACAAGTGATCCAAAATTACTGGCAAGGAGGGTGTGAGAGGCCTGGTAGGGATTCAGCAAGAGCAATGTAACCGAGAGAAATTACTGAAAGCCAAATGAAGGCTGAGCATGACAGTGGGACAAAAGGAAAGTAAAAGGAAATAGAGGAAAGAACTAGGAGACAAAGGGTACTTGCAGAGGTCTAAATACAGGCATGTACATACGTAAATATATTTATATAGGATGGTGGGGAACTAGATCTACGTGCATATATTTATAGGTTTAGTATTAAGGCAGCAGATGGACATTGGACCTCCACTGAAGTACT
>NW_022111373.1:43756348-43763171 GCF_000313985.2 Echinops telfairi | reverse complement strand
GGTAATCACAACTAATAGGTTTCATGGAAATATGTTCCATAAGGTAAAAGAGAGAAAACAGAAATAATGGGTAGATGTGTAGGAAAAGACAAAAGACAGGTGTGTTTGAAGGTGGGGCTGATCTTCTGTTGCTATGGCAGCATGGAGATGAAAGAGTTAGAGAACTCAGTGAGGACTGGGGCAGGGGAAGCCCTTGTTTGGGTGGGTGTGTCCAAACCTAGAAATTGGTCTGTTATTTCCTGGGAGGGATGTGTATTCTCAGGAGGGTGGGATCTCATCTGAGGAGGATACCGGTAGAAGAAGTGGAAGAGAACTTGGAAAATAAAGTACTGTAATAGAATAAATGCATTAAAAATTAAAATAAAGCCCTTTGTGGTTGGGAATTCTTGCTCCTTTGGTAGAGTTTTTGTGTGTGCATGTCCGCTTCATAGGAGAGGTGGGACAACTCGGGTACAGGGCACTGGAGAACAAAGTCAGAAAGGTGGAGGAAGGGGGGAAATGACAAAAAGTGTAGCTTGGGTAACGTCTGCCACAAACTGCCCACACAATCACCTCTCCATGCAGAACCCCAGAGGCCAGAGAGGAAATAGTTTTGGCTGGTTGGGTAGTCTCAATGGCCAGGAAAAATTGGCTTGTAAGGGAAGAGTGGGGCTCACAGAAGCAGCTCTTGCCTCTGGTCAATAGTAAAGGGGGATCTGTGAGCAGGCATCACTATTTTCCTACTGTAAGAAATGTTGGTCTGCTTAGTTGTTAAGCTGATAATCTCACTGCCACAAGGGCAGGATGGCCCTCCTAGTGGAAACTCTTCAGGTTGCTGAGATCTCCCCAGACTTGTTTTCTGGCAGCCCTGGGCCCCTGTCCAACCCAATGTTTCATTTCTTACAAGGCTTGGTCTCCAGTCTCACGCATAGAAATCTGTGCCCCAGAGGGCTGCTATCATGATAATTTCTAAAATTAAAATCTGATACTATCATAATCTTATTAAAATATTTCAGTAGTTCCTTATCGTCTCTCTAATTGATATAAAATTAAGAGTCTAAGGAAATTTTCAGGACAAACAAAGGACAACCAGCCATGCATAACAATAGTCCCTCAGGAAAGTTCAGATGATTACCTAAAATCATCCAAGAAAGGTATCCTTAGACTCACATACTTGTGTTAAGAAGTTTAGAAGATTCCATGTAAAGAGATTTCCAGCAGAAATTGTTTAGATATATGGGTGTTTAAATAAGTAAATGCCAATAATTGTAAAAAGTTCATTATGTCACTATACTAGCACATGTTAAGAGATGAGATAATTTACATAAGAAGTTAAATGAATTATGCAAAAATTCAGGATTAGTCTGGAGTGCTATGAGGAGTTCGAGGCAGGTCTAATGGGAAATTAAGCATTAAGAGACTTAATCATGCTTACATAATACAGGGGGGAAATGATACAATTATAGACTCAAAGGATTTGAAAGTATCTTAGTCATTACCTAATCTAAAGAGATCACATATGGAGCCTGTAGGTCAGTTGTTGCCTGATTTTTATCCAGTATGAATGGTGATTTCACAACATTTTAATTTCAGATATGAAGACAGAATTAACCCTGTTCAAACTTCATGTGTGAACTGGTATCAGTCCACATACTGTTACTATATACAGTAAGTACAAACTTTTATAGTAATTTGGCATAGGAATCATATGTTTTACTACTATTGAATTTAAAAGTGAAAGATATATTCTATTTCTTATACTTTTTGAGGATTTTACTTCATTTTTCCGAAATTACTTTTATATTGTATTTTACAGACGTATCAGTCCATAAGAAAAGGAAAGGGTAGCTGATCTTTCATCACAGATAGTTTGAAATGCACTGTCCTGGTTCACTACGTTGCCCACTCGTCTCTAACCTCTTCTTTCAGGCCAGTTTCACTCAAATGCCAGGTTTCAGGAAGCATTTGAGTTTGGACCTTCTCTCTTATTTAAATTCACATGCAAGAGTAGCAATTATAGTAAGCGCCTTGCCGTCATCTCAAAGAACCCCACCCTCCTGCACACATTATATAGGTTCAGTAACGTTTACCTGGTCTTATAAAATTTCTAATCTCCCCAAAAGACCTGAAGAAAAATAGCTACCTAATTGAAAGTTTTAATTAGTATATAGCATGGCTACACTTGGACGGACAGCACAAACTACAATCTTTCAGGTGGATAGTGAGATCCAGATTGCTGAAGGAGCAAGGATCCATGAGCGAGCTAGAAACAGGCTTAAACAATTGGCAGATGTTTCAGCCAGCAGGTATAAAAGTTCATCACTGTTCTGACCCTTTCTTTCCCAATTCATACATCCTTCAAAGCAATGTGAACATCTCATTTGAAGTGCCAAGCTCTTAGTTCCCTGTTACAATTTTCTTTACAAGTTCAGCATACTGGAGTGGATCAGATCTGTGAACGCTGCCATGCACAGAGCAGTGCCCTGATCTTCCAGAGCAACGACCTCACTCATACCCAAGGCATGAGTCACCTAGAAGAAAACTGAAAGCTGAAATCTCCCCTAATATTTTCCAAGTCTTTCTGACTGTGTTAAATATAAACTCAATCATTTGCCCTTTTCTGCTACCGTCGTAATTTTAAGACCTTCTGGATTTATCTCCATCCTGTTGCAAGCAATGCAAATGTAGAGGTTCACAACTATCAATATGTTGGTTGGAAGAAGAAAATTAAGACTAAGAAAGAGTAGAAGCATCTCTGAAAGGCTCATTCTTCAAGCTTAATTCTAGATTGAAATCCACAGTGTTTTGATTATAGTTTTAAAAGAAATATGTTCTTGTGGGTTTGATTATCTTAATGCAAAATAAAGTCACAAAAGGGTGATTTCTCATGCATCATCCTCTTAAATGTCAACACACAGAAGGCGTGTGAGAATGTGTAGCTGATGAAGGAATAAGCAAATGAGTGAGTAATTTTTTCAATGAAATTGCTTTAAGATACATTTGGAAGATACACCCTAGGTGTTTCTATTTTCACACCATCTTCTCTTTCCCCAAACCAAAACTCTAGAAGTGCCCTGCCCACTTCTACCTTGCTGACAGTTGCAGTCAATTCTTCATCAGTGAATAGAAGTGGCCCCTATGGAAGACCATGAAGTAAATGCTCCTCTATTGTAGCCGGTAGGGATTCTTGCCTGGGAGCTGACAACTACATGGAATTGGCCAACACTTCCTACAATTAGAGATGGAACTAATGAGCCACATTACCTACCCTTGCCAAAGCAAGATAGAGACCAGACATGGTAACTTAAAAAAAAGGCAAATGCCCTTCTGGACCTGGTCTATGGTCCTCTCAACATACACATCTGCCTTCAAAGAGACATTGCAAAGGGAAAAATTATTAAATTATCACTGACTATCAGGAACTTGGAAATAACTCTAGACTGAGTAAATTTGGGAAGAGTTACCCAAATGGAAAACTTGGTTGAATCACCCTGGCAATCAAAGGGGTAGCAGATGTCATGGCCAGGTTTCCCTCACATATTGCCAGACAATTAAACCATGATTGTAGACAGATTGCAACATTTTGCACATTTCCAAATGGAGTCATTCTTGTCTTCACAGCTAATACTGCAGTTACTGGGGCAAAAAGGTTTTACAGAGAAAAGAAAGAGTTCCAATATAGACTACATGCCTTGAAAATGCAGTGATTTCGCAAAGAATCCAGAGCTACCAGAGATTTCCACAGTGTGACTACACCTTTGAAGATTGGTAACAAATAAGCACCGGGGGAAAGGACACTCTGTTCTTCTAGCTTGCTACAAGGTGTTTTTATTAAAAAGTCACTGTAAAGGAGTGAGCTTTTACTCAAGAACAATGTTTGAAGTTAACATGGAATGTTTGATGGAATGCCCCCCGAATGTAGGTGGCAGATTTTCAATTGTCATTCGCATTTGATGCAGGATTTCTGAAACCTTCACCTGTGTGTGATGCTGCTCCAGACACTGGGTAACCTCGGAGGCAGCAGCAATCAAGCATTCCACCCTTCCTCAAGACCAGCCTCACCCTTAGCTGGGAGGAGCCATAGACTGAGATGAGGTTTCCCAAATTCCATTAGATCATAGTTGCAGGTGCCAAAAATTTTGAAGCTTAGTATTTTGTATACACGTATATTTCAAAAATAATCAAGAGTTTCTACTACAGAGAACTCTGAGAAGACAGCCAAGCCTAACAGTTGAAGCTCAGAGTTACAAGGTTCTTACAGAAGAGTTCATCTTAGTGGTCTGAGAAGAAACCCCAAGAATACTGGTCACCAAACTGGGTACGAGTCACATAAAGAGGATAATGGAGAGGTAGGGATGCAGAAGATAAATCAGCATGCCTGCCTTAGATTCGTTGTCTTTTCTAGTGAAAAAAAGACACATGGACTACTCAGTCCCCAAATCCTATACTCTGGTTTCCCAGGAGATTTGGGCACACAAAAGCTACTTGAGGCAAAGGAATTTTTAATTCCCAGATAAGATTACAGCCCCAAATGTCTACGTTATCTTTAAGTTTTTTGAACCACGCTGAGCTCTGAGGTCCCCTTTAGCTCTCCAGATACACAGCCCACTCCGAGTTGCTATTGCCCTGCTTTGACAATGTCTCCCAGAGTCCTGAGTGATTCACAAGGTTCAGGTACTCGGTTGCTCACTGTTGGCATTCACCCAGGGGTGCCAGGAGGAAAGGGCCTGGCCAGCTACATCTGACAGTGAAAACCCTGCAGAGCACAGTGCTACTCTAATAAGCACGGACGTGCCCAGATTCAAAATCAACAGCACAACCGAAAACAGTCTCCCAAGGCAGGGTTAGGGAAAATCCCAGCCAGACTGGGCTGCACTGCACATCAGAATTCTTTCTCCTGGAGCAGTGTCATATTCCCCACTCAGCAAGGTTTTTGTTATTGTTACGGCTAATCTGTGGTTAAGGGTGTTTACCTTGCTTATTGGGGAACCTGATCCTGTCCTTGAGGTTGGTGGAGACAGTGAGATGGTAAAGTTGTGGTGTGGAGGCAGACAAAGCTCTGCTTCACCCCTGCCTCTGTTGCTCCCTCTTGTACAGACAGCTGTTAAGAAACAGTAATGTTTTGACAAATAAAGAGATCAACTAGTAAGTAAAAGTGACAGAGAAAGAGATGTTTGCAAATGGGCAACCAGATCTAGAAAGACTGGTGGAGTGACCATAAAGTCGTTTGTTTGTTTGTTTCTTTTTTGTTTACATGCGGCTTACACTCTCATGACAAAGGAATGTTCTTGCGAAAGTGATGCAGGCGTGCAGAAGGACAAGTACATGGAAATACTCAAGCTCTTGAAATATGAGAGGGCTTTGAAAAGTTCATGAAAAATTCCATTATCTTGTCATTCCATTTTTCCATGACTTATTTGAAGGCCTCTTGCTTAGGTCTTGGAGAAAAGAAACTTCTAGTTTAAATGTTTACATCCATCAGTTCAAAGTAAGCAATGACCGTGGGAAAGCCAAAGGGGGCATTCTTGAGACATTGATAGGGTTTGTTTGCAAGCGTATAATGATAAGATATCCAGAAGTCTCAGAGCATTGTCTAGATTTCTGAGAAGTTGCTTGATTTTTAACAGCCTGTAAAGCAAACATTTCACACTTGTTTTGCCATTGAGCAAAACCAGTGTGTCTTCCTTAACAATTGTAGTGGATAGAATAGGACTGATTTAAAATCAACTGACCTTAAATCTTGTTTAATTAATTGCTTAATTAATGAGCTTGTGCTCCAAATAACTTTGAGCATAGTTTCTTCGTCTACTTTAAAGAAGGGGGTAGGCAGGGTGTGCTGGATTCATTTTTAAGCGTGCTCTTAGCTCTAGATGTCCTGGCTCTGCAACATCATGAAGATAAACCTCAGTGCTCTATTCCATCATGCACACATCTGCAGGTAACTCCTGCCTTAACTTCTCGGCCATTATTTGAGTGATGCCTCCTCTGAGAGTGGACCTTATCAAATAATGTCTTTCAGTAAATTCAAGACTTTTAAAATGCATGATATATTATCAGAGCTACTATTTTCCAGTTTAAAACATGCTCAACAGATCCTGTCAAGTTGATACTGACTCACGGTAAACATATGTATGTTAGCAATTTGAATGATTAATTTTTCAAGAGTATGTAGCACTGCCATGGATGGACACAAACTTCCAATTTTCAACTAGAAGCTGTACATGTAAGCCATTCACACCACTGAACTACATACAAGGCCTAAAAAGAAAAATGTAGGTCTCTCCTATCACCTTTCTGGTGTCTAAACAGCTATTATATAGATAACTTCTTTTTACATCCACCTATAGTCTCAGGGGATTTATCCCACTTCTCTATAGAGACAGTTTTTCAGGCAGCAGAAAGAGCAAGATGTTTTAAAAGAATTGCTTCACCACTATTCTCCCAAAGGCTTTTTGAAAGAATTGGGAGCAAAGAGAGACTTAACGTTTTTCTTCGCGTTATAGGTTTGCTTCTACGAGGATTTAAACTGTACAATGTCAGTAATAAGTGGATAGGGATAAAGATGGTAGGGCAAACAGTAGTTATGCATGTAGCTCCCCTCGCTTAGGCAGTAGTTGTCAAAGGGACACTGTAATCATAGGGTAAATGTACAGATTAACTGTGTGAAACTCCCAAAGCATTCATTTTAAAGGGGAAAATCTCAAATACTGAGAACTGTTAAGACCAAATCCTCTGCGGATTCTGATGGCTTGCTTTCACCAAGATAAACCAAGAATCTCAAGGTGATGTCATACAAGTATGGATGTGTGCAGAGGGATAGATTTAAAACTGTTTAAAATTACAC
>NW_022111373.1:43752003-43754501 GCF_000313985.2 Echinops telfairi | reverse complement strand
ACTGCCAAGTTCATGGTTCACATCCATGAGCCCTTCTGAGGTAGAATAATGTATAGCCTTGGGAACCCTAACTAGGGTGGCTATGAGTCAGACCCCACCCAATAGCAGCCAGCTGAGGACTTTGCATGAAAAGTGGAGAATTTCAAAGATAGGATTAATTGATAAAAGGTAAAAACGTAACATTGTGAATGGGCCTTGGCCTTGAGCACTTTGCAACTCTCTTTAATATATTTAAACCATGAATTGTATGGTATGTGAATTGTATGTTAACAAAACCATTAAAATTGGACTTCATGATACAGCATGAAGGAACTTTCGATGCATTATGCTCAGTGAAGTAAATAAATCACAAAATGACAAATATTGTATGGTTTCACTCATGTGAAATATTTTAAATAGAAAAATATAGATAGATTATCAGGGATAGGAAATAGGGAAGTACTTGTTTAGGAAGCATTGAGTTTCTGTTTATAGTGTTAGAAAATTTGTAAATGATTATTGTTAATAGTTGCACAGCATGATTAATGTAATTGATGTCACTCAATTTTATGTATATAAACTAATTAGTAAAGTATGACACCAAATGTATTTCTCTTTTTAAACCATCCTGCAAGAGATTACAACCTTGTGAATTTTTGCATTTTCCCAACCACTCGACCCTAAACCTTTCTGGTTTGAATATCTGATCCAGTGATTGAGCTTTTGCTTGAGGATATGTTGCATTAGAACTGATAAAAAATTCTTTAGGGATCGCTGGTCCCTTTTAGAATTTGATTCATTGTAATTTTTTTCCTAGGGTAAAACTTGAATTTATTCTACCTCTCTACTTAAAATACAAGTATGCATCGTTCTTGCCCTTATTCTTCAAACACTTAGGAACATTGAAAAACCTCTGGTTTTGGTCCTAGAATTCAGTTGCTCGCTCAAGTCTATTTTCTTTCTTCCATGTTCATCCAGAAGTATATCTCACACCAGGCTATCCATCACAACAGAAGCCTCCAATTTCATAGCGTTGAATTATTTCTGCACCACATTTTCCATCCTTCTTTTCTTGGCAAAGCGTTGGACTGCTAAGTGAAAGGTTGGCAGTTCCAGCCCACCAGCATCGCCACAGGAGAAAAATGCGGCCATCTGCTCCCATGAAGATGTGAAGCCTTGGAAAACCTGTACAGGGGTGCTATGAGTCGGCATTGATGGATATCAATGGGTTATTATTTCCATCTCCATGAGACTGCACAACCAATTCTCACCAATGAATTTTGAGCTTAATACTGAGTACGATATCTAGGTCAAGAGGTGTAAGAAGCAGGTGCACCTCTCCATAATCTTTTTAGCCCCTTTCATTTGCTGTATCAAAACTCCCTGAGGTCATTACTAGATAAGAAGAGGAGAGAAGTAATAATCTAGTCCATCAAAATGGACCAGCACTAGTCCATTAGCACAGAAATCTTGGAGCCTTATTGGTTATAGTCATTAACATTTAGTTTATTTCTGGTACTGAGGTCCATTCTACGCTTCATTTTTGTTCTAGACAATATGGACTCCCAATGTCAGACATGCCAGACACAATTACCTCTTACTGCAGATGCTTCCAGCCAGCCCTAAAACGTTTCTCTTATTCCTTTGAAGTGAATATATATACATTTATTTTTTATCCTAGTCGTGGAAGCTCACTGCCAGTGGGAGATTTTTTTCAGAATAGAAGAAACTGGCATACCAAAAAGGAATGGCTGGCCAGGTCCTGTCTGCATTAGGTTTTCTGTTTCAGACACCTGTCTTACTCCCTTCTCAAATAACATTTCTCACCAACTGCTCCATGCCAGAACCGTCTTTTGCAAGCTTTAAACACCTTCGCCACAGAGGCAACAATAGAATAAAAGCTACAAAGAGGGGTTGAACGTCCTTTATCTTTTGTATGGTGAGTATTTGCAGTTACCTAGTTGTTTAGATATTTGAATAGACCATTTGGCTTCGGATGGCTTGGAGAAGCTATAATTAGTGCCCCCAGAGGTATTAAACCCACACTTGTGATTGTGTAAACCAGACAAATCAAATTCAGACATGTCAGATAGAATAGTACTGCCTGGGTAAATTAGCTATTTTCCCATATACTCTACCTCGGAGAGTAGATGATTATGCTAGTTTCTAATCTAGTGCATGGCCATTTTCCAATACATTACTCTTAGAAATTTGGTTTCACTATATGATATCAAATTTGGTATGCAGGTGGTGTTAACAGAATTTTCCCACCAGCCAACTGTGCCTGTAAGAGAAGATTCCATTGAAATCTTACAAGCTTTTATTATCATCCAGGACTTGGTGCGACAAAGCTGGCCTTCCACAACCCTCCAAAAGAAGCAGTGGGTTTCACTACAAACATGATACCACCACCGGGATTCCAGGAAGGAAGAGACATTCATCATGGGGATATGTTAGCAAATGAATCACAACAGACTGATGGCATAACTCACATTCTAAGACCAAGCACTGGAAAAAAA
>NW_022111373.1:43749427-43750941 GCF_000313985.2 Echinops telfairi | reverse complement strand
GGGGAAGCCTTATTCAAATCAGGACCTATATCCGCATTTCTAAAGGGGAGTTGGGTTCAGGAGATAGAGCTTATAGAACTGGTAAATAATACACAAAATGCCATTTAGGAATAAAAATCAGCATTGATGTCTACATCTCCAGGAATGTACAAACTCTTCTGAGTTCTATTATTATTATTATTATTTTGGTACATAGGCCATGACGATAGCAAGTTTTATTAGGACTCAGTACTATGACATTTTAAAAATGATGCCAGTGATTCAATGAATTTCTCTTCATTTAAATAAAGATCATTTGAAATGTACTAAAAATATTTAGAGATACACAATGAAAGATCCTCTACAAAGTGTCACATCATTTGTTTCCATGTAGCCTCAAGGACAAGTGTGACGCATACAGCTCTCTCCTTCTATCTTGATTACGGCTTTTTTACTACTTCTGATTAGTGGCCTCCATTGAGACTTATTGCTCATTGCAGAGGCTGCTAATGAATTGTTTGGAGACTGAAAGCACTGGGATAAAACATTTCATCCTCTCAAATTCAAGATCAGTGTTTTTCCATCCTAAATTCACCCTACACAGTGCATTAGATAATGAAGGTCAAGTTATTGAGAGTGATCACTATGTTTATCCACATGCTTTAAAATGCAGTTTTAAAAATCATGCTCCAGATACTGATGTGTGTAGTCTTTGTATTGAAGAACATATTTTAGACTACCTCCATATAAGCAAAGACAATTTCTTATCAAGACCTATCATAGGAAAAATGGGATTATACCAAATTCATTCATATGTGCACAGTGAGATTTAACCATGAGATAACCTCTCAGATTATGATCCTTTGTGATTACAATTATATTATTTCTTCACATGCTTTGTCACTTCAGTAACATGAAAATGCTGTTCATTGTTGCTAGGAGATGGGTGGCTATGGCAACAGTGTGGGACAGAGCCAGATGGAGTGCCTAAAGCATATTCCACTTTAGGCTCCTTTTTGATCTCCAAATGACTCCGTGGCAGTCCTGAGCAAGGACGCCTCGGATCACTGCAGCCTGTCTTCAAAAGATATGCCACACGGTTTCTCCTCACAAGTCAGTTCTCCTCATTAACAAGTGTCTTTTTGGTGCTTAACTATACACCACAAGGATGTCTGAAAAATAAAAAACTGGTTAACAAGGGGAATTAGCACTATCTAGCTGTGTTTTCATACTGTTATTAATTTAGTTCAGATCAGGGCCATATGCTTCCCTTCATCATTCCACTGAACTCCTAGTGACTTTCATGGAAGCCGCGTGCAAAGAATAAGGCAGCATATGGTTCTAATAGTTTTTGCTCATTCTTCAAAGATTTATGGTTTGTTTTAAGCCATTAATCTTTATCTTCAAGACATCTTTCAATTTTGTCTGAAAGGAGTACTTTTACTGATTTCAAGGTGTCCTAATATGATATGATGAATAATGTTTCATTTACTTTAAAAACTTGGGATACAGAAAAATGGGTAAAGGGAGATGTC
>NW_022111373.1:43747857-43748816 GCF_000313985.2 Echinops telfairi | reverse complement strand
CCCCCACTATCATGATCCTAATTCTGCCTTACAAATCTAGCTAGATCAAAGGATTACATTGATACAGATAGCAACTGGAAACACAGGGAATCCAGGACAGATGACTCCTTCAGGATCAGTGGTGAGAGGGGCGAGGCCTAGAAGGTGGAGGGAATGTGGGGTAGGAAGGGGGAACTGATTACAAGAATCTACGTATGGCCTCCTCCCTGGTGCTCTTCTACCTGTGCCCTACCAATCCAGCCATCATGATTTATTCTCTCATATAATAAAGGCAGAAGGACCCCTAGTGGCACAATGGGTTATGAGTTGGGCTGCCAACCACAAGTTTGGCAGTTCAAAACTATGAGTTCCTCCATGGGAGATAGATGAGGCTTTCTACACCTGCAATGATTTACAGTCTCAGAACTCACAGAGGAAGTTCTGTCCTGTCCTAGTGAGTCACTCTGAGATGGAATTGACTCGATGTCAGTGATTTTTTTTGTTTTGTTTTAAGAAAAAGTGACTTACTGGATAACCACTTAGCAATAAAAGTAAGAACAAAACTCAGTTTCATTTCTGATACTACACCTAATCACTATAGTATTTTTACAAATGAGATATTTTCAATAATATTTTGGTGGATTCCAGCTATAATGACCTTACAGGGGGAAAAAAAGTCGATTTGCGCGTGTAGGGTTGACAAAGCTGTCCACCTTTGTAGAAGCAGGCTGTCACGTTTTTCCTGCAGTGGCCAATAGGGCTGAACTGTTGGTGTTTTTGGTTGGCAGTCCAACTGCTTACCCCTTGTGCCACTAGGGAACCTTCAATACTATCGGTGCTTCTATGAGTACTGATTGTGGTCCCAAGCAACAAAAACAATCATTGAAAAGTTGATGTTTTTCTCCATGTATCATGATGTTGTCTATGGGTGAAGTTGTGAGGAGCTGGGTCTTCTTAACATCAAGTTGCATCCGTAGTGT
>NW_022111373.1:43745377-43746493 GCF_000313985.2 Echinops telfairi | reverse complement strand
CTTGATGTCATCCCAGGTCATGCTCAATGCAGCAAATGTGTTCCTCAGGTGTTCTCGAAATTCAGGTGGGATACACTCCGTTGCGTTTTAGCTTTCAAGAGGGACTCATCTTCTGGCACTCTCTCTGACAGCATTCTGCTCTATTCATCGGATTTTTCAGTATTGACACTGTTTTGATGGCATCCATAAAGTTTTCAGTGGCTAAGTCCTCAGAAGTGGACAGACTATTCCTTCTTTGTACTCCACAAGATCTGCTGAAATTTGTTCACTTTGGGTGACACTTCTGTATTTGGAATACCAGTGGCATAGCTTCCAAAATCATAGCAACACACAAGCCATCACAGTATGACAAACCAACAGACCATCGGTGGTCCCAGATATTAGAAAAGGGTTAATTTATGAATAAAGTGTTTGACAATCAGAAACTTTGGGGCGGAAGAAGATAAACTTTGAACTAAGCATTCTTTTTAGCTTCTTTTACTATTAGTCCTTGAAATCCCCCAATTTCCCTTTGCCAACAGGCAACAGTCTCTCTCTCTGCCATAACCTCATTAGTTTATGTTAACTGTTGTTGCATTGCATTTTGGTCATTTCTTTTGCATCAGCCCTGTTAGGTCTTGATTAGGTACTTTTATGGTTTGTTCCGGTTTTTTGAACTATGCAAATTTTGTGGTCCAGACCCATATATTTTATTTATTCTGTGTCTCCCAAAGCACCTACATCGATTTCAGGAACTCAGTAGGTTATTTGTAATAATAGCTCTTCACTTCTGCATCATTCTTTATAGTATAAATTCTTTTACATACCCAAACTCTTTAGCTCCTTCAATAACCCATTGAAGTTTGCTGATGTCATAGTTTATTGCCATTTTACAAATTTAAAGAAACTATAGCTCATAGAATTATATAATCATGGAAACAGAAGTCAAAAGATCAAAGGGTAAATTGTATTGGGTAAATCTGATGCACAAGGTCACTTTAAAGTGTTTAAGCAAGGATGCTCTCTTAAGAACTAAGTTTTGCCTGTTTCAAATAATGATATTTTCAATTGTCTCATATGCATGTGAAAATTGGACATTGAATAAAGAAGATTAGAGAATTAATGTGTTTGAATTAT
>NW_022111373.1:43741744-43743566 GCF_000313985.2 Echinops telfairi | reverse complement strand
GGGGCTGGGCATTGTCTCATTCTGTTGTATGGAGGATTTCTATGAGTCAGAACTGACTCGATGGCCCTTAGAAACAAGAAATATAACAAAATAACTCATAGTAGTTAGTTGGATAAGTCAATGTCACTCAATCAATACATAAATAATAGATCTTTGTAAGATATGAAAATGGTAATAATTTAAATTTATCAAGGGGTAAGAGGGTGGGAGAGTGGGAAGGGGGGAAAAAAGAGGAGCTGATACTAATGGCTCAAATAGAAAGTAAATATTTAGAAAAAGATGATGGTAACATATGTACAAATATGCTTGCTACAATTGATGTATGCATTGTTAGATACCCCCCTCCAATAAAATGATCTTAAAAATAAATAAATAATATATCTTGAAAAAAGAACTTAAGTCTTCTTTTCACTGTTTGATGTCTAGAACATGGGAAAATGGATTCACTTCCATACTTTGGCAAATGACACATTATCACTATTATACAGGTAATGTAATTCTTACTGTCTTTACATGAACATTTGACCAGCTTTATCCCAGAGGGGGGAAATACAAAATGCGTAGACTATTCAGCCACGTGATTGTTTAACTAAAAGCATAAAAGGGGATTTTGCAAATGTGCATAACATAGCATAGTGGCTACTTCTGTCCACTTGAGATTGCTGGAAGAACCAATTTAACAAGTATCTTGCTGATTGTAAAGAGCAGGTAGACACTTTCCGGCCATCTGTTGACTTCACCAGTTCAGAATCCTGGAGGAAATCAGTAACATGGTCATAAATAGGAATAAGAATCCTGACAACTTATCAAAGACTGTGGGGGAAATAACTAAATTTGATAGGTGATTTAGTAGGCTGGGAACACTATCAAGACTCAGAGGTAGAGCAGAACGTCATAGGATAGTCCCCATGCAAAGCTTTCGTTCTCTAGAATGTATGTGGCCTTCAGCCAGGGGCTCTAGGCACGCCCACTGTAAGCACGTAGCGTAAGTGAAGGAGGAAGTCTGGGTGAACAGTCACGACCTGGTTGGCAGGAAACTACTTGACCTCCCTAGAAGTCAGATATCCAATCGCTACCATTTCAAACTCATGAACCAGCAGTTAAATGTGTTATAAAGCATCCACGGGGTCTTAGAATGCTTTTAAGACCTTCTATCATCCCTGCTTTACTGTCCCCAGACCCCATTTTCCAATATTGATCACTAGAACAAAATTCAAAATAGTCTTGTACTCACTGGTGATTCTGTTTGGGATCTTGGAGGTTGACTGTCTCACAATGAGACAGGTTGCATTTAATACTCCCTCCTTCCACATTCTCCATTCTCTTCCTTCTAGACGTATTGCTCTCTCCCAATGAGTTATAAAACTTTGAGAGAATAAATGTATGATTGTTTTCTTTCCATTGCCTCCACTCCAGAAACTTTACAAGTAGTACATGCTCAGTTAACTCTCTCAAAACTCACTGCCTTCTGGTCGAGTCTCCTAGCAACCATGGGGTAGAACTGCCCTGTAGGTTTCTGTGACTAATGGTCTAGGAGAGTAGAAAGCCTCACTTTCCTCCTCAATTAACATTAACTTTATAGTTCAATTAATATGTCAATTATATATCTATCATCAATAATGGTCTCACATATATCAAAGATCATGGACCAAGCGACATGTCATTCACACTTAAGGTTGCTATGAGTCACAGCTGACTCCATGGAAACAAACAACAACATAGAGCTAAAGGTAAGACACTCTATTCTATTGAGAGAGAAAATAAAATCAGTTTTTAAAATGTATGATAGATGTTCAAATTCCCTAGTTAATAGCCAAAAAAA
>NW_022111373.1:43738096-43739807 GCF_000313985.2 Echinops telfairi | reverse complement strand
AGGCAATCACAATGGATTGCTAGAGTTTGACAATTGGAAACAGAAAGAAAGGAACAATAGTTGGAATATATGGCCTTGGTAATAAAAATAAAATGAGACAGCATGATGGAATTTTGCATGACCCATGAATTCTGCATCTCAAATACCTTTTTTTTTTAACAACAAACTGGGGATTGTGCAAGTGAACTTCTTCAGAAAGACTACACAGATATCAAATTGATTACATCTGTGGGAAGAGAAGATGGGGAAGTTTAATATTAGCAGCTAAAACTCGGCCAGGGGCTGACTGTGGAACAGACCATCAATTGCTCCTATGTAAGTTCAAGGTAAAGTTACAGAAAATTAAACCAAGTACATGAGGGACAAATTATGACCTGAGTCTATTCCGCTTGAATTTGGAGGACACTTTGAGACCAGATTTGACTGGCTGCTCATTAACGACAGGAGAACTGATAAGCTGTGAGATGACATCAAGAGCATCAATCATGAAGAAAGCAAAAGTTGGAGAATTTAAAAAACAAAAAAGAAAGAAAATATCAAAGTGGAGGTCAAAAGAGATTCTTACTTACTCTTGATTAGTCTGGGTAAACTAGGGAAACAAATCCACAGAAACTCATATGTATAAGAGAGAGTGAGTTTTATATAAAAGGTAAGTGTCCATTCAGAAAGCATCCCAACCTAGTGTTGCCCAAGCCCATAAATGTCCAACATGAGCCCATACGTCCGACACCAATCTGCCTCATATGCATGTGAAAGTTGTGCATTAAATGACTGAAGAATCAATGCATTTGAATTGTGAAGCTGATGTTGCAAGTGCTGTGGGTTTCTAAAAGAACAAACAGATCTGTCTTGGAAAAAGTACAGTCAAAATGCTCCTTAGAAGCAAGGATCACATTGTGATAAGAGATATAAGAGCCCCCAATAAAAGAATTTTTAAAAAACATGTACATGTACTTGTCCAGTGCCAGTAGTGTAATAGATCACACCTGTGATCTATTTCAACTTAAATTCTAAAAACTTAAATTTTAAGGTTTTAGAATTGTAGATGTTCCTGATTGACAGCTGCTAATGGGATTATTCACTACTGCCTGTTAGTTTGTCCTATTGTGGTGACCTGCATGTTGTTGTGATGCTGGAAGCTATGCCACCAGTATTTCAGATGCCAGCAGGGTGGCACAAGGGGGACTACATAGTTTCAGCTGAGCTGCTAGCCTAAGACTAGGAGGAAAGATTTGGTGATCTACTTCCAAAAATTGTCCCCCCCAAAAACCCTATGGTTCACAGAACACTGTACAAGACTTCCACTGGCTTCCTTTGGACTTGTCATCACGAGGGACTGCTTGTTGAAGGACATCACACTTGGTAGATTGGAAGGCCTGCCAAAGTGAGGGACGATCTTCATTGAGATGCATTGGTGTGATCACCACAACGGTGGACTCAAGTATAACTTATGATAAGAATGGCACAGCACCATGCAATATCCCATTCTGTTACACTTAAGATTGCTATGAGCTGGATTCAACTTGACCACAACTGATAACAGCAGGAAGAGATGCCTGGAAGCTTTCTAAAAATTAGCCAATGAAAACTCCATTGGATCACATGCATGTCCCATATGGTGCTGGAAGGCACTTTGCATGTGGCTGCAACAGGAGACTGGAGCATACCAGGGAGTGTGAAGATTTGTGCAGGACCAAGCAATGTACCTTTT
>NW_022111373.1:43735220-43736568 GCF_000313985.2 Echinops telfairi | reverse complement strand
TGTCCTGCTTTACCAATATTAAAATCTGGTCACCTTCCTTATATTAGAGCCTCCCCACCCCCGAAGCTGAGAATCCTCTATATTTGCCCACCTGCGGTTTCTACCCACTCCCTTGATTGCTTTACCCTCCTCACAGCTATGCATGACTTCTCAGGTCCCCCCCATTGGGGGCCCACAGAGTTCGCAGGGGAGTTCAGGGCTCTTGTCTCTTTCTCTCCCTTTCCCTTCTTTCCTCTCCCTGCTGGAGTCTGTGAGTCTCACCCAGGAGGCATAGAATAAACTTCCCTTTTTCCTTCTCTTTGGTCTGGCGTCCGTTAATCTTTGCAGCGAACTTAATAGAGACCGGTCCCTAGAAAGAACATCATAACTTAAGGTAGACAAGCAGTGAAAAGGAGAAAGCCCCTTGAGGAGATAAGATTGACACAGTGACTGCAGCTATGGGCTCAAAATAAGAACAGCTGTGAGGATGGTGCTGGACCGGGAGCTGTTTGTTCTGTTGTTCAGAGGTTTGCTGTGAGCTGGAGCCTCCTGGAAGGCACCGAGCAACAACCTCATAATCCAGACTTTAAATTCACTTGAACTTCCTAGTGCAAAATGGGGTTGCAAATTAATCTTAACTCCCGTTAATGGCTCTGATTTTAAGAGTAAGTGGGCCTTTTTTATATCAACAAGCTTTGCTTCTCATCGTGTTTAGGTGTTCTTACAGTTGAAAATGTCAAGGCAATGTATGTGTCCTTAGTAGGGCAAGTAAGTCATGCAGTCAGTTTGCAAAAGGCATTTCCGTATCCTTGCCACCTAACTTTCTCCTTAATTCAAAATCAAATTTAAGTGGATGAATTCAGAAAAGAATTAAAGGTATTCCCAAGTGAAACTACAGGAATATCTAACATAAAGGAAATGCAAAATTATAATCTTAACTCTTAATACGCTAACCAGATAATTTTATTTCATAGAAGAGCATTAATTTCAAATAGCTTTGAAGTGTCTCAATGTTTACTTCAAGATTTGTGGTTGTTGTTGTTGCTGCTACTGTTGTTATCAGGTGCCACTGAGTCAGTTTTCACTCAGAGTGACCCTGTGAACAACAAAGTGCAATAGTGCCCTGTCCAGTGCTGCACCATCCTCACAATTGCTATGTTTGCGCCCGTTGTTGCAGCCACTGTGCCAATCCATCTTGCCAAGACCCTCTTCTTTTTCCCTGCCCCTCTACTTTACCCAGCATGACGTCTTTCTCCATGGACGGGTCTCCTGAAAACCTGTCCAAAGGATGTGAGTTGAAATCTTGCCATCCTTGCCTCTAAGGAGCATTCTGACTGCATCTCTTTCAAGGCAGACTTGCTTGTTCTTT
>NW_022111373.1:43712758-43734657 GCF_000313985.2 Echinops telfairi | reverse complement strand
CAACCACCTTCTTGTATGTACAGTTTCAGACCACAAACTGAATTGAACTATTTTTTTTCCTCAAGGTAACTGTTGGATTCTACATATGAAAAAACAGCGAGGTGATTTGGTCCAAAGTTACACATCCCTCTGTGATTAAAGAAGTTTAATTCAAAAGGTTCAAAGAAAAATATTAATGGAGCAAATGAACTCATACGTTCAAATATCATGTACTGTGACAACTTCTCTCTCCACTGCATCAAGATAATGAACATGGAAGCCGGAGAGTCGTGGTTCCATCATTTGCTCGCTGCCGGATATTTTCCAAGCTTACTTAACCTCCAGGACTTTCCACTTCCTCAGTGGTAAAACAGGGTGAAGAGTTTACAGAAGTGCTGGCAGCTTTCAGTGAGATAAAGACATGTGAGGCTGCCTGGCACATTGCCCGGTAGACAACAGACATCCAACAACTGTAAGTTCATTTTCTCATTTCCAAAACACTTTAATACCCTACCCCTTGCTTACAGTGGTGATTTTGCATTCTTGTTTTGAGATACTTTTACAGTAAGGTTAAATGCTAGCTCCTAAAGGTTAATTCAATAGCAACAGGAAGTTCCCTTGACTTCAAATATACTTGTATTGGCTGTACTGAGGCCTGAAGTCCCCTTTCTAGGGACAAAGGCATTTATTTCAGAACTATAGATAATTCCCTAGTATACGTCCCCTGGAGAGAAATAACATCATGGTGGAAATGCACACCAGGTTATACATGACTAATCACGTACTTTTCTTTGATTAACGAAGAAGAGCAAGGGTGAGAGCGCAAAGGAAAGTCGGTGACCTGCCCTGGAAGGATGCCCGCAGAGAATGAAGTGACCACGATTAATAGACAAAGACCAATTTCACTGCGCAGTCTTTCTTCAGACCAAACCCTTCCAAAGAAAATATGATTGACATAGTAATGGATTTTATTTTCAAGCTTATAACTAGGGGTAGTCAGGAATCCAGTTCAATTCACAGGCTTATTTGTGATGGTAATAATTTTGTTATTTCTGAAGAGACAAGGCATTCATAAAATCAGAGATCATATCATTATAAATATACCAACATCCACATAATAATAGCTTTATCTACAGATTTCACTGATAGAGCTGTGTGAGCCTTAAGCATACACATCAGAAGAGGTCAATGTATATTGGGCTGTTTCTCTCATAGAGTATGGAAAGGATACATGAACTATTGAAATGGAATTTACAGAGAAGCCCCAGAAATGTTTATATCTCAAGGCTTTTGAACTGATGAGTGTGCTCAACCCTTTGCCCTCTAAAATGACAAAGAGTTCCACCAATGCTCAGAAATTATTCTAGACACTAAGCAGTCAGAAAAAGGAAGAAACAAAAATGGTATATTTTGTTCTTTTTAAAATTTTTGTTTGTTTGTTTGTTGACATCAATAACTTTTGTGGAAAGCTTCAGTCTCTGAAAAATAACCTTACTGCTTAAGACAGCAGTGGTGGCCTCATAGGAAAATACCAGTGATTTGAACAAATTCTTCACCATTCATCAGTCAGGTTTTGGTTTTTGTTCTGAGGCTCCTTGCATGTTGATGTGATGTGGGGAGCTATGCCTGTGGTATTTTAAATTGCATCAGGGTCACCCATGGTGGAGAGGGGTCAGCAGAGCCTGCAAAAACAGATTAAGCAGACAGAGACTTGGTGTTACACTTGTTAAAAACCTGACCACTGAAAACCTTATGAATGAAAAAGGAAATGAAAACAACCTTAGGACACATTAGCTGACATGGTGCCAAAAGATGACACCTTTAGGTTGAAAGGCACTCAAAATGCTACTGGAAAGGAGCTACCTCCTGATCAACTTTAATGACAATGACAGAACAAACCTTTCCCTTTCATTTGCTGGGGTGGCATGTCCTAAATATGCAAGAATGAAATCAACAACGTTTGTGGAAAGAGATATGCAGGAAAAGTATAATATCATCAGAAAGAACAAGATCATGGGTCAACTACGGGAGAGACTATCAATTACTCATATGCGATTTGAAGTCATAAGCTGAAGAAAATTAAAAGAAATACATGAGCTAAAGCACGAACTTGAGTATCTGCTACCTGAATTTAGAGACTATCTCAAGCATACAATAAACATTAAAGACTAAAGATTAGGTGAATTGTGGAGTTATATAAAAAACAAAACACATGATTTTTTAAAATGCCTTTAAAAGACAGGAAAGAAAGAAAAGACCAAACTGAATGTCAGAAGAGAAGAGACTCTAAAAGTTGCTCTTGAGCACAGAGCAGCTAAAATGAAAAGACTAAAGGCAAAATAGAAGAGCTGAAAGAAAATTCCCATGGCGTCTAGAGAAGACAGAGTAAAGTATTTTAAAGAAATCTGCAAAAAGCCAGAGTTAGAAAGCCAAAATGGAACGACACAATCAGTATTTCTGAAGCTGAAAGAGTTGAAGGAAGAATAAAATCAAACCTCAGCGTGTAGTATTGAAAGATTCTACGGGCATGATATTTAATGGCACAGGAAGCACTGAGAGGAAATGGAAGAAAGACACAGAGTCACTGTACCAAAAAGAATTGGTCTACGCTCAGCCATTTCAGGAGACAACATCCTCATATGACCAAGAGCCAATGGTATAGAAGGAAGAAGTCCAAGCTGCACTAAACATTGGTTGAAAATATGGCTGCAAAACTGAATATCAATTGAGAGATGTTTTAACAAACAAATGCAACGCTAGAAACATTCATTTATATATGCTAAGAAATTTAGAAGTTGGCTGATTGGTCCACCAACCGGAAAAGACCCATATTTGTGTCCATACTAAAGAAAACAGATTCAATAGAATGTGGAAATTGGTGAACAATTTGAATAAAAGTCATGCTTAAGATAAAATGAAAACACTTGCATCAGTACATAAACAGGGACCTTCTAGAAATTCCAGTCCCATTCAGAGGACATGGAATAAAAGATATCAAAGCTGATATCACATCATTGTGCTCATGCAGAACTTGTAAATAGAGGAAGAGGCAGTTGTTCAAACGTGTTAAGGGGGTACTGAATATTTTAAAATCAAGGAAGCTGTGTGTCAATGTTGTGGATTTTCACTATTCTTATTTGATATGTATCCTAACAAATAATCTTAGGGGCTGGACTATATTAAGAAGATGGCATCCAGGATGAAGGAAGACAATTTGTAATATGTAAACTACACGCCTTCCTTGCTAAAGTTAAGAGGACATGAAGCCCTTGGACCAAGACTACAGCCTTCAATAGAGATTATAGCTCAACATCAAAAAATCGAAATGCCCATCAGTGAAAGAGTGGATAACTAAACTGTGGTACATACACACAACGGAATAAGCAAAACATTAAAGACTAATGAGGAATCAGCAAAACACCTGTTAAAATGAGTGAACCTGGAGCACATTATACTGAGTGAAATTAACCAATCAGTAAAGGAAGGCTATTATATGAGACCACTATTGTGAAATATCAAGAAAATGTTTTTACACTAAATGAAAACGTATTTAGTGGTTACCAAGAATGGGAACAGAAGGTAGGCTAAATTTTAGGCTAGGAGATAGACACATGTAAAAAGTAAAAATAATATGCAATGAAAGAAAAAGATAACAAAAATCACAACCAGCAAAATCATGATAAATGAAAACGATGCAAATTGTCAAGGATTTCATTGTATTTGGAGCCATGATTAATACCCATGGAAGCAGCGATCAAACAAAATAGTGCATTGAGAAAATCTACAGCAAACGACCTCTTTAAAGTGTCCACAAGCAAAGATATCATTTTGAATAAACTAACTAAAGAAGTTACAAAGAATAAACATACGCCCACCCTAACCCACACTGAAGCCATGAAGTCTTCAATCACGTCATGTGCTCTGGAAAGAGGACAATGAATAAGGAAGACTGAAGAAGAGTTGGTGCAGGTGAACTATGGTGTTAGCAAAGCTATTAAGCGGACTGTCAGAACAAACGCATCTGTCTTGGAAGAAGTATAGTCAGAATGCTTCTTTGAAGAAAATGGTGAGATTTTGTCTCCTGTGCTTTAGACATATTATCAGGACCAGCCCCTGGGAAAAAAAGATATTATGTTGCTAAAGCCGGGGGTCAATGAAAAAGAGGAAGATTCTCAGTGAGATTAGCACAGTGACTATCAACATTGGCTCAAACATGGCAAAGATTGTGGGGATAGTCCAGAACTAGCCAGTATTTTATTTTGTTGTATGTGCACAGGGACTCTATGAGTTGAACTTAATGGCCTCTAACAACCAGAAGCCGATCCTGAAAGCACCAAGCTGTAAGACCTGAGTATTTATGGCCTTTCACTATGAGCCTAAAAAACAAAACATGTAATTTGCTTATTGTAAACCAGCACTCTATTCTTACTCAAGGAATTTAGAGAAATATCATTGTATTTGAAGAAACACATGAAACATCCTCTCTGACAGTCAAGGCAGGCTTCTTAAACTGTAATGTATGTTGTTTAATTCAGTCTTTGTCCAGTGCCGTCCTGGTGGTAAAATGTACTTTCTCTTCTCCGCTTTTCTGATGGTATAAGTTTTAATCAACCTTTAAGTCCAAGTGGCAGAAACAGATTCTACACTTGATTTCTAAATGAAAAATTGATAGTTCAAGTTCATCCAGATGCACAGAAAAGTGGGTGAAGGGACATGTCAGACAGGCAAGATATGACAAAATAATAATTTATAAATTATCAAGGGCTCATGAGGGAGTGGGGAGCAGGGAGGGAAGGGAAAAATGAGGACCTAATGAGTGGAGAGCAAATGTTTTGAGAATGATGAGGGCAATGAATGTACAAATGCGTTTTACACAATTAATGTATGTATGGTTTGTGATAAGAGTTGTATGAGCCCCTAATAAAATGATTAAAAATAATAATAATAAAAAGTATGTATTTAAAAAAAAAAGAAAAGACTAGTGATTGACCTCCCCAAACCCAGTTATCAAAAACCTTAAAGGGGCACAATTCTATTCTGACACACAAGGGTCAAAATAGATTCAGGAACAAGTGGTTTAATGGATTATTCAAATCATCCTTTAATAAGATGTTAAATGTAGTTTCTTCCCAGCATCTTTCTCTGATTATTCCATTATATGTTTTAAACTTCTTTGGTGGTCACAGGCAGTTTGATAGTTTAGCACTTAGCACTTTTATTTCCTTGCTTCATTCTTGATTTCAGATTCATTTCCTATCGGTAAGAACCATTTATCATTTAAATATATATATACCTTAAAATTGCTGTTTACAAACTTGCATAAGAAATAGTCCTCAATTGTTGGTATTCATTTTTAAATGTTAATTTTTTAGAGGTCCAAGCCCAGCAGTCTTTGGTCACCATTAGGGGGCAGCAGGGCACACCAGAACTCTGTGTAACTGAAACTTGGGAGGCTTGTCAGGTTACCGGTCTAGAGAAGAGATGTGAAAAATGGTGTTATCTGATATGTGTGGGGGGGAGGCTGGGGGGGGAGGGGGGCGAGGGGTAGGCGGGGGAAGAAATCCGTAAATAAGCACCAGACACCAGTAGGAGCAGATGGTAAGAATACATGGGTCAAATTTTCATGCACAACCATGGACAGCTTGGTGTGGAACTGAACATCTTTATGCTTCTAAAAATCAGTATGTGTAAGTGATTCCTTATTCTACCAGATTCACTACAATAGCTCAGAGTGTTTGACATTTTCACGTCCTGATTTATTACAGGTAAATTTGAGTATTTTAAAAATTTTCTTTTCACATAGTGCCCTACACCTACATGGGATACAGCTGCCCAACATTTAAAACAGTACAATATTTAAAGTAGGCTGTGCCCCAGGAGAAGAAAGAGCCATCGGAATTGTATGTGTGCGGGGTGGGGGGGAGGGAGGGATGTGCTTAAATTTGACTAGCTTTTGTTTTTCAGATTGTGTCTAGAGATCTATTCCCTAAAAGAAATTAAGCTAGATCTAAAAGCTCCGAAGTGATGAGAAAAGTTCAAAATGCTTACTTCATGATTTTGGCAGGGCATCTCCTCCACGTTTTTATGGTCTTTTCCACGTGGAGGGAAAACCAATAAAAAAAATTGCTGGTTAGCCAAGAAGTTTGTGGGCTGATCAATTTTCTCGGTTTAGTCACAAAATTAGTAAAAGTTTACAGCCTTCCCATTTTCATTATTTAACTTTATAATATTTCCTCTCAGAATACTTCAGTGCTAAAAAGATTATCGGGAGGCAAAGGAAATGGGAATTCAGAGACCCTATTCTACTAACCAAATATGCTATATAATGATGTATGCTCTTTCTCCACTGAGATGAGTCCCTGTATTTTATATTAGAGAGATTAGCTTCCAGTAAGGACCATAATACAAAAAGAAGAAGCAAGCACACAGACAAATAGTGGTTCATGTGCATATTGCCCCATATCCAACAGCACTTGGACTCATGGAAGTGTTCTGAAATGAAAGCTTTTCTGTTTTTTTTTTGTTTTTTACCATCTGAGTCTCAGAAATATATGAGCAAACTCTTCTGCAGGGATTAAAGAAAAAGTTTTTCCTTCGAGTCTTGATTTCAGCCTGCAGTGAATTTTTATGACCAAGTTATTAACCCCTGAAAAATGGGATTTATAATGGAAATACTGATAGATTCTTAATGGTGGCTGTGCTAGCAGGCACCTATATATTAGCCATAATGGTGTCAAATTGTAAAACTAAAGTGATTGAAAACCTACTAACTTCCACTTCAGGAACCCTGTTTCAGTAGTTCTTGATTCTCCCTCATTTGAATGATTTTGGGGGCTGTCCTAAAGAATTGTGTCCTATGTTTGTGAGAATGAGAGTTACAATACAATAGGGTTTTCTGAACATCATAAACTTAGAACGGCATATTTACTTCCAAATGGCTCAGGGCTCTGAGGTCCTTTTCCATTTAGGAAATTTACCTGCATAAAAATCCTGAGTTCTTTAACCATAAATTCTACAGCCTGGGGCCTTGCGCTCTTTCTCCTCATTTTTATGCATTTCATTCTTCTTTGTAGTGGCTCATTGAGTGGCTGAAGGGAATAATAATGCAATTTCACGAACAGTGACCAAAAAGGAAAAAGAAAAGAAAGAGAAAGCCCTTGACCTGGCTGGTAAGCAAACCCTCCACGCTGTTAGTAGACTTACAGCTGGATGCCAGACTTCCATTGGCTTGATCTCATCATATAATCCATCCCCTGCAGCTGTCTTTTGTTATGGCCTGTTTTTATGCAACCTGACAGTCTGTACACAGACAGAACAGTAAATACATGCTGCCAATGCTTAAAATTTCTTTTCCTATCATCATATTTATCAGGATGAATGTGTTGCCAGATGCATTCTTCTTCCTGCGTTGATATTTACTAGAGCAAGGCAAATATGATCTCTCCTTCCTCAGGGGGCTCTTCTGAAGTTCTCGGCTGGCGTTTTAAAACATTGAACATGGCTGAATGGATTCAGACGCGTTCTCTAACAGAAGTGATAGAAACATAGAGCAGCTTCATTCTACCAATACCAATATTACTTCAGGACCATTCTGACATGGAACAGGAAATTCAAAGTACTTCTGTCTTGGACCTGTTGTAATATATAACACATATTACATAACATAATAGAGAAAGTCGAATCAGAGAAATCCTTGAAATCCCATCCTGAAAAGATTTTGAGAGGTGAAAGTCATTCCTCCTGGATTGCTGGGATTTCCAATAGCAACTAGAGAAAATCACATAAATATCAGGGATCAAGAAATATAATGCTGGTTCTTATTTCAAATGGATGTGTTTGAAACTCAGACATAACCATAGAAAACAACAACCGTGCCAACGTGTTAAAGCTACGTTTATGCAGCTTCATTCAAACTGTGATCCTAACCAGAATTCATAAATGGAGTCTTCCCTTCCCTTTGATAAACCACTAGGAACAATGCTAGAATTTCAAGTAACGATCCGGCTTTCTGTTTCCCATCCCTGAAAGGTTTACCCCCTTGCGTGCAAACCTCTAGCTGTGGTTGACAGCTATAAACCCATTATATTTCAACTGCCATCTGGCAGTGGAGATTCAATCCATTGCTTCAATCACAGTGGTTTCTCTTCTCTAGCTCTGGGAATTGCATTATTTAAATGTCTTCACTGTCAAATTATTGTTGTTTATGTCATCAAGACAAATGGCAAAAGATGGGATGGGAGACATGTACCCTAAAGAGCACAGTCGATGTAGGGAAGAAACAGATTTGAAAATCAGCAGTTGCTGAGAGGCCTCTGATCAGTTTGATTGACAATGTTAGACTTTCTAGGGGGGGAGGTAGCCGAACAAAAATTACCCAGTCAGTCAAATATTTAATATAGAAAATGACAAATCCAAACATTTTGGTAGGAAAATTCAATGTTTTAAATAATGTGATGTTTACAATAATCTTTGACTTTTTGTTCACTACCCTCCTGAGATCGCGTCTCATTTATTTTTCAGCGCATTTGTTGGGTGATTGTTCTGTACCAAGCACTGTGCTAGGCAGTGGGATTAAAAGAGCAAACGAGACATAGTCCTTATCTCGGGAAATTGTCAAAGAAAAAGCCTTTAATTTATTGCACATTGTAAACCACTACTTCTGTGATATATATCACAGATTTCTGACTCAGGAAAAACGCTGTCAGATTTGTGTAATCATGCCCGGTTTCTCTGAATTCTTTTTATACCTACACCACCTACACCAGCAATTGATAATTACAGCTATTCTCAGATGTTCATTTGTCAAATATATGTGAGGAAAATGACACTTCTATTGGTAATTGTAATTCAGAGGACAGAGTTGGGAAACTGAGTGGTGGGAAAATATCAACAGGTCCAGAAAAGTATGTTTTATTAAGGACCTAAGGTGTTTATTTTGCCTTTCATTGCTCTTGATATTCACTGTTCTACCGTGTAAATAGGACCGTGCAAAGAGATTTTATTTCCATGTGACCCCCTTATGAAATTAAAAAACAAAAAGTTGAGAAGCTAAATATGAGCTATACATATACATCCTCCAGCTTTTGCCCCTTCACTCCAAGACATGCATCCCTTCTCTTTGTGAAGTGCAGATTTCCTCTGATCTCTTCACATTACTTGCCGAAGTGCTCTTGGTTCCAATGTTTTCGTAAGCTTTACTGTGAACAATGCAGACAATTTTCAGATTGGGGATTTGAGGAATCTTATTCCACTTCTGGGAGAATTCCAGAAGAATATCTGTTAAATCCCAGGACCCCTAAGATTACATAAACCATGTCTCTAAGGCTAATCAGAGAATAAGATCCAAAGAAGCAAAGGCATAAGCTATCATAAATTATTGCTTTTAGTTATTAGCATCTGTCCTTCCTATTGGATTATAGGAACAGAAAGCAGTGAATAAATGCTCTCACAAAGGGCATTGACTGAGAGGTATTTTGTAGTGGGTCAAAGGAAATCAATCTAGCCCCCTTCTCTGCCTTCTCCACAGAGGGGCCAGCAGTCAGACTGGCCGCTCTCACTTCCTAAGCCTTCTGCAGATTCAACTGTAGCATGACAGCCAAACAACCAGACAATTCACCAGGCAGCACAAGCAACCTCTGGCTGGAACCCCACTGTCTGCTCTAGTCATAGTGCTGCACTTTACGTCTGGCAAAACCCAACTGTTTTCCATCCTGTGTCTAGATCGCACCCACTCCCACACCCACCTCCCATGCCTCCCTCTGTTTTCTGCCTCCACGCTTTTGCTCTTCTTGTTCCATCTGATTAGAACACCCTCTCCCCCGTTATTGGCCTGACTGGTTTGTACCTCTTAGCGATTTATCAAACGTGTACTTGTAAGGGAATTGCAATAAAACATCTCTTGAAGGGGGTCTGGAATTAGGCTTCACTCTCTCTACTCTCAGGGTGCTTGAGACACAAGGAGGTTTCCATTTTTTTCAAAACTTTTATTGGGGGCTCTTACGTCTCATCACAATCCATACATTCATCCAGTGTGTCAAGCACATTTGCACATATGCTGCCATCATCATTTTCAAAGCATTCTCTTCCCACTTGAGCCTCTGATATCAGCTCTCCATTTCTTCCCCATCCCTCCCCCACCTGCCCTCCCTCACAAAAACTTGATAAGTTATAGATTATTTTTTCCATATCTTACATCGTCCTGTCACCCCTCACCCACGTTTTCCATTATTTGTTCCACTAGGAGGAGGTTCTAAGTTGATCCTTGTGATCCATTCCCCCTTTCCCCACCACACTCCCCTAATCCTCCTGGTATTTCTACTCTCCTTGTTGGCCCTGAGGGGTTTATCTATCCTGGATTCCCCATCCCCATGTTGCAGGCTCTGATCTGTAGCCGTGTACATGTTCTGGTCTAGTCCAATTTGTAAAGTAGAATTGAGGACATGATAGCGGGGTGAAAGAAGCACCAAAGAACCAGAGGAAAGTTGTGTGTTTCATCAGTGCTATACTGCACTCTGACTGGCTCATCTCTTCCCTGTGACCCCTCTGTGAGGGATGTCCCATTGTCTAAAGATGTGCTTTGGGTCTCCATTCCAAGCCCAACCCCCCCATTCACCTTGGGTATGGTTTTATTCTGGGTCTTAGATACCTGATACCTGATCTCATCGACACCTCATGGTCACACAGGCTGGTGTGCTTCTTCCATGTGGGCTTGGTTGCTTCTCAGCTAGATGGCCCTTTCTTTATCTTCAGGCCTTTAAGACCCCAGATGCTATATCTTTTGATAGCCGGGCACCATTGGTTTTCTTCACCACATTTGCTTAGGCACCCATTTTGTCTTCAGCTATCATGTCGGGAAGGTGAGCATCGCAGAAGGCCAGATTGTTAGAACAAGGTGTTCTTGTGTTAAGGGAGTACCTGAGTGGAGGTTCAATGTCCATCTGCAACCTTAATTCTTAACATATACATATGAGTACATAGTTCTATTCCCCTCTCATTATATACATATATTTACATATGTACATGCCTGCATTTAGGCCTCTATAAATGTCCTTTGCCTCAGGGTTCTTTCCTCTGTTTCCTTTTTACTTCCCTCTTGTCCCACCATCATCTTCCTCCTTCATTCGTTTAGTAATTCCTCGCTGCTACATTGCCCTTGATTGAGCCCCACTAGGCATTCTATGACCTTCCTTCCATTGATTTTAGTTCACTTGTAGTTCCCTTGTAACTGGTTTCATCCCCCCCACCCCACTGCCTTTCTCTCACTTCCCCTTCTCGCGTACCCCCCCCCAACCATTGGTCCCATTATTTTCATCTCCAAATTATTTATCCTGCCTATCTTATCTAGATAGACATACAGATACATTAATAAGCACAAAAACCAGGCAAAGACAACTAAAACAACAAAGGAATCAAAACCAACAAAAGAGCAACTGCAGAAAGCAAGAACAAAATAACAATAGCAAAAGAAAGCCAGTGACAAAAATGGAAAAGCCTGTAAATAGTTCAAGATCTGTTTGTTGGCTTTTACCAGTGTTTTTACTGATGGGGTGCCACACTCTGTATCCAAAGTTTATCTTTGGTATTCCCCGGGGGTTTCATCAGTCTGCTCCCCCTGCTGCTCTGCTGCATGCCCTCAGTGCTTCACCCAGCGTGATGGGACCAGACCGCGCACTATTCCCGCACTGTGTCTCCATTACTGTCCCCACAGCGTCATGGTTCAGTGAGGGACAGTGTGTCCCGTGGTGGGGCCAGCCCTACGGTCCTCCCCGTGCATTGTCTGCTCCGAGCATGAACATCGTCCTCGGGGCTTGGTGGGCCAGGATGTCCTCTCCTCCCTCGCCACCCCTTTCCCTTTCTCCCGTGTGCTTTAATCGGACGCGCCCCTCTCCCCAAGCTGTGGCCCCAGTGCTGCCCTCTGAAGTACATTCTTCTGAGGGGGTGGTGTCCACTTAGTCGGGATTGGGGCTGGTGCATCGGGTGAGGCTCCGACTTTTTCTGGAAAAGTTCCATTATTTTCCCATTCAACTCCTCCACAAACCTTTTGAAGCCCCTTCATGTCTCACTTACTGCCATTGGGTTAATGCTGACTCATAGCAGCACTATAGGATGGGATAGAACTGCCCTATGGGGTCCCAAGACTGAAACTCCTTATGGGAGTAGAAAGCTTTGTCTTTCTCCCATGGATCAGGTGATGGTTTCAAACTATTGACCTTGTGGTAACCAGCCCAACTTGTAAGCACTATGCCACCTGTGTTTTCTCCCTTACAATATTTATTTTTAGATTATCTCCTTCTGAGTTATTTCCTTCTCTAGATGGTCAACTCTTTGAGGCCGTTAAGCGGAGTACAATAGCTTTCAAACGGTTTATTTGTTTTTAACTAAAATAAAAGGAAACATTAAGAGAAAGAATTCTGCTTTACTATCAGGACAAAATTTGTGAATAAGATAATGGTGAACATATTCATGAGACTTTTTATTTATATTTCTAGACATCACAAAAACACAAAATTGAATCTCTTTTAAACTGAAAATTCTCAAGAGTATTTATCTCACCCTTCCTGCTCTCCCACCCCCTAGCCCTCACCCCCATGTCTGTTATCACCACCAGGCAGGTGGTCTGGAATTGAGGTTAAGATAAGGTGACCAGACATCCCGCTTTTGTTGGGACAGTCCCGATTTTTAACAATTTGTCCCACGTCCTGCGGTGTTTTAAAAAAAGTCCTGATTTTTGGAAAGAATGCACGACAAGCTATGGAACGGCTGGAGAACGGGAAGGGAATATACAGTTTTCAGCTGCCATGTGGCTATTTCGTCAGGATATGAGTTTTACGTTATTTTTGTTAATTTTATAATGTTAAAATTTAATAACAAATAATTGTTGAGAACTGATTACCGAGAACTGCTTAACAAAGTTCGCATTGTTGATCAGTTGTTAGAATTCGACCACCATTGTTTGGACTTAATGAACAATGGCATTTTTTGGCATTGGCAACGACGAAAACATTTTGTAACTGTCTCTCAGATGATGTACATCACACTGCGTGCTAGTGCTAGTTAAAAAAGTGATGTCAACAAATCAGCTATTCAGATAATTTAGGTAAGTAATTTATTTATTTATTTCATAAATATATAAGTTTTCTTGAATTTAGCAGACAGTACTTGTATGCCAAAAAATAAAATAACACTACACATAAATTTTTAATGTATATTTATAAATTTTACTTATGTTGAAATTAAAAAAATACATTGCAATATTATTTTTGTGTTCTATGAAAATTTCTTTTGCTCCATATAGACCAATTTTTTAATAAAGAATCCCCCCCTGCCCCCCACCCCCCCTCCGGTCAATGGTGTCCTGCTTTACCAATGTTAAAATCTGGTCACCTTAAGTTAAGAGCACACTGGAGACTGGTTTCTAAAACCACACATTTCTCACTGAGCAATTTTGACCAAATTAGCTATTGAGTCTTTCATGTAAAGTGGGATGAATAAGTTACTGTAGAAAAAAACAATTAACACCAAGTTTTGTCCGACTCATGGTGATCACATGTTTCAGAGTAGAACTCTACCCCATAAGGTTTTCTGTTAAAAATCACAGCTGATTCAGCATAGGGTTGTGATGACTGTTAAGCTTTATATGAAGGAGGAGTCAGTCTCATCTAGTGGTTGTGAACCTCTAATTTGCAGTTAACAATGCCTAACCCATAATACCACCATGCCCTGACCTGTACAAAGAGATAGCTAGGACTTCCTTCCCAGGTAATTCTAAGTGGATTCAAAGTGCAGCTTTTCATTTAGTAGCTGAGTGTATTAACCATTTGCACCAACCAGGGACTCCTAAAACATTGAAGCACTTGATCATGACTACAAATATTGGTACCTTTATTCTCCCGTATCACCTTGTTTTGCCAAAGGATTATTTCCATCTCTTGTAGTTACTTACCAGCTATTAAGTGTTGGAGGATCTTACATAAATTACTACTAACTCAAATAGCCCTGTAAGGTTGATTTGCTATCACTGTAAACATTATGACATTGGAGCGCAAAGAGATTAACTATAGTACCCGCAGACATAACAGAAGAAAAAGGAGAAGCCAGAAAATGGAGAAGTCACCCAGAGGCTGGAAGACTCCAAATCCAATGTGGGGTTTTGTTTTGTTTTCTTTTAACAACACCAAACTGCTTGCCTCACTCCCTAGGAAACATGAAATCATGTGGGATTTAGAAGGCTTGTAGTCTCCTAAAATATGTCAGTAGGATTGCCACAATTCTAGAAAGTTCTCTTATCCCAAAGCACCACTTCTCTCACTTCCTAAAGCTCAATCGTCCTTTGGTTCCAAGTTCAGAAATGAAATCAAAAAAAGAAAGAGCAACTATTCCTGTAAAGTACGATCCTGCTAGCCACACTAAGGTATAATGACAAATATTAAATGTTTCCCCACGAGCAAGCATAGGAGAAAAGGGTTAAAAGAAAGAGGGAACTTTACAATGACAAATTAGGTCTGAAGACAGATGAGAGGAAGGTTTTTATGGTTTGTTTGTTTTTCATATTAAACAAGTTTTGACTTTTTTTTTTTCATTCTCTCTGATGGTTTAATGAATATCATGAAAGCTTTACAAGCCCTGGTGGCATAAGGGTTACATATTGGACTGCTAACTGCAAGGTCAGCAGTTCAAAGCCACCAGCAGCTCCATGAGAGAAAACTGGGTCATTCTATTCCTCTAAAGAGTTACAGTCTCAAAAACTCACAGGGGCAGTTCTACTTTGTGTTATAGGGCCGCTATGAGTCAGGATTGACTCAGTGGCAGTCAGGTTTTGTTTGTCTGTTTGTTTGTGTTTTTATGAAAGTTTAACCAGGTTAGTACACAAGAGCACAACATTCATTTATTTCAACCTTGGGATGCCTTGTTAGGGGATTCATAACTCATAATCCCAAACCTAGATTTCATCCTAAGTACAATTAAGTTTAGACTAAGTCAAGCCACCACCAAAATTTTGCAGTGGGTATAAATAGGCATCAAAAGGAAGATTTTTTTAAAGTAAAAAGGACAATTCAAACTGTTTCCAAGGCTCATACGTAGGCTGACTATTGATGTTATGAGACTCGTTTCTACTAATTTTGAAATGCCCCAGAGTTTCCCTCATAAACCTCAACATTAAATATTACGGATCTCTCACAATTCTGAAGACTCACTCCATTATGGTCCTAAATATGGAGTAGTATTCTTTAGCCATGGTTTCTTTGAATCCCTGTAACGTTTAGGGGAAGTTAAAGAAAAGGGCAGGACATTGGACTTTGAGGAGTGTACGAATACTGCCTTAAAAAGGAGAGCGAAGCACTGACATTTCTTCTGTTCGGTAGAGTAGAACCCATGAACCTTCACCATGACTCCCTTGTCCTCTTTTTCTTCAGCCCCACGTCCAGCTTGCCCCTATTGCAGTGTGCAGCCCGTTAGGGACTTGCCACTGCACGATGGCTTTTTTAACAGATCTACGTTCTTTCCATGGGACAAAATGAGCTCAAGTGCAATTAGAAGGCCACTGCTAATTTCTTTCCATATGAATCTTCCTTAGAGACTCCAAGATGGAATTTATTGAAAGAAAAATCTTTTCAAGCTTATATGGCCAGATCATGGAGCTGATGAGCTCTCATGGAAACTATGGCAATGCCACTAATTCCAAACACAGAAGATTGTTTTTCAAAGGATTTTGATACCTATCCTTCACTTGGCACAGGCTATAATGAACTTGGTAACTTATTATCCAAGTAGGTGAAGAAAAAATACTAATCATGTGGTGTGGCTGGTTGTAGCACAGTTTTGAAATCATAATAAATAAGGCTATTCCATTTTATTAACCATTTGTGGCTGCTCTGAATTGAAAGGTAGATGGGCAGGAACAATGTCTTCATTTAGTACGTTAAATGGTAAAAATATGTGCTAGAATTTTGCATTTTGCTTGAAAAGAACATTTAGACGAAGTACTTAGAATGTCACAAAAATAGTGCCCGCCCTCTTTTTTAATCACAATCCAAAAAGCTATAACAGCCTGTCAATGAAAGAAATATCAAGCAGATGTTTTTATTATTTCTAAATATATTTAGAATTCTGAGTGAAAGTCTCAAAGGGTGTTTTTATTATGCACCTGTCATGGTCAACATCTGGTACCAGCTCCTGCCAATCCATCAATCCCACGATGCGGTGTCTCCTTCCAGCTCGCAGGGAGACTATAAATAAACCCACAATGCAGATCCCTGCTTTCCTCTTCCTTTTGCTTTCTTTCTTCGTCCTTTTCCCAAGAAGGAAGAAGCACAGAAGGCAAAGGGCCCAGGGGGCCAAAGTGGACCATCTCTGGTTTCCCTATTGCCACGAGGTAGGGGTCAGACATGCCTCCACTCTCCATCCTTCTTTATCTATTTTGACACTAGCAGTTCCTCCCACAGCACTATACATCTCTCCTGGGTTATCAAACATTCATTGCAGTGGCCACGTAGAACTCACAGACAATACTCACAATTAAGGAAGTTTCTCAGAGAAGTTAGCAACGTACTAACAGTAAGCAGTAAGGATAGGGTCATTAGTCCACAGCAACAACTTTTATCAACCAGCGGCCAAGTCTCTCTCTGGTCCTCAGTCTGTACGTCATATGGTCCTGTGGCCTCTGAATCCATGGTCCAAGAATTCTTCTACTCACTCTAGCTCACAGCCTCATAGTCTCAGCTCTGCTCCTCTGTCCTCTTTTGTCGTTCACTTGCCTCAGCCTTTGGTCTTGTGCTAGGTGCTTTATTCCATTCCATAGGTGCCATGCCGTCATCTCGTAATCTCCTGTACCCTGTGTCTTGGCCTCCACCACTGCAGAAGGAAATTTTGAATGTGCCCTTCTTCTAATGGTCCTGGAATTTCTCACTGTGTCCCAAATAGCTATCATACACAGATGCTGGCTTTGATGGAGGTGTGTTTTTTATCTTTCAAACTATCATACCCTCAAGAAACAAAGACTATGATTTGGTCCACAACCTCTACTAAGGTCAAGAATTGCTGTAGTTAATTGCCATCAAGTTGGTTCGAATCCATGGTAACCCTATGCACAACAGAACAAAACACTACCCAGCCTTGTGCCTTCCTCCAAATTATTCCTATGCCTGAGCCCATTGTTCCAGGCACTGTGTCAATCAATCTCTTTAAGGGCCATCTTCTCTTTTGCTGCCTCTCCACTTTACCCAGTGTGATGCCCCTTGTCCACAGACTGGTCTTTCCTCACAATATGTCCAAAGAATTAAGAGGAAATCTTTCTATCCTTGCCTTCAAGGAGCACTCTGGCCTTACTTCTTCAAAGACAGATCCGTTTGCTCTTTTATAATCTTTGGTCCTTCCAATAATCTTCTGCGGCACCACAATTGAAATGTATCACTTCTTCAGTCTTCCTTATTCAATGTCAAACTTTCACTTGCATTAGGCAATGGAAAATACCATGGCTTAAATCAAACACACCTTAGTCCTCAAAGTAACATCATTGCTTTTCAGTATTATAAAGCGGTCTTAGGCAGCAGATTTACCTAATGGAACATTTCTTTTGATCTCTTGACTGCTGCTTCCAAGAACATTGATGGTGGATCCAAACAATACGAAACCTTGACAACATCAACCTTTGCTTCACTTTCATGATGCTACCTATTGGTTCAATTGTGGGAACCTTGGTCTTCCTTACATTGAATTGTAATCCAGACTGAAGACTGCAATCTTTGATCATCATCAGCAAGTGCTTCAAGTCCTCCTCACATTCAGCAAGCAAGGTTATGTGATCTGCACATCAGAGTTTGTTAATAAGCCTTCCTCCAATCCTAATACCACATTCCCCCCTATAATCTAGCTTTATAGAATGCAGCTTCTGATTATTTGCTCAGCATACAGATTGAATAAGGATGGTGAGAGGATACAACACCAACGCACACCTTTCCTAATGTTAAACCATGCAGCATTTCCTTGTACTGCTCCAACAGCTATCTCTCGATCCATGTACAAGTTCACATAAGCACAATGAAGTGTTCTGAAATTCTCATTCGTCTCAAGGTTGACCGTAGTTTATTATGATCCCCACAGTTGAATGTCTTTGCCTAGTCAATAAAACACATATAAACATCTTTCTGGTATGCTCTGCTTTCAGCCAAGATCCAGCTGACAACAGCAATCATATCCCTTATTCCAAATCTTCTTCTGAATCAGGCCTAAATCTCTAGCAGTCAAGATGTAATCCCACCTTAATCCTGTCTACTAGCATAGGAGAAAAGCCCCTCGAAAATTAGATTCGAGCCACAGGTTAAAGTCCAGAATTATAATACATCACGAAGGAATAATGGCTTGAAGGGTGTGATAGTTAAATTTATTGTGCCAATCTGGCCAATAGGAACATGTGGGCAAAGAGTAATCAGGTCACAGTTTTATTGGAGGGCAAGGAGATAAGCGGCTCTGCAAGGGCCACCGCCATCTATCTTGCTCTCTGGTGATCAGACCAGCATGCTGCTGCTTTAGCTACTTCTCTGCCTCAACCTGTGAGCTACACTAGCTGTGGGCCAAGACAACCATGGATCTGGTCACTAGAGCCTAAGGCTCCTTGGAGACCTGCCTCATCACCCTGCTGGTGCATACATCGCTTGGATCCTGTCGCCTTGCATTGCTTGAATTCGATATCTCATCCCATCTGGGCCTGCTTTGCTAAACTCATGTGCTACTGGCTGTTGCTGACTGTTGTTGACACCCCCACCCCTGTTGTCTGCTGCCTGTGGGCAGACTCTGCCTGTTTTGCTTGAGGGAAGACCAAAGCCCCCTCTGTGAGTTGAAGGACTTTCAGTATATTTGCTATTCCACAAAAGTGAGTTGTACAGCTATATGGACTAATTAGCTGTTATATTCCTTCTCGCTGTATAAACCTATCCTTTTATATATAAATAATCAGAAGTGTCCTGGTTTTGTTTCTCTAGAGAATTCTTCCTAACACAAAGGGCCACAATAATTGACTACATTTCACAGATTAAATCTACTTGTGCCATTTATAAAATATAGAATTGAATTTCATAAAGAAATAAGTACAAATGCTAATAGAGGAAATATGAAACTTTAAACTCTTTTTTTATCATTTTATTAGGGGCTCATACAACGCTTATCACAATCCATACATACATCAATTGTGTAAAACACATTTGTACATTCATTGCCCTCATCATTCTCAAAACATTTGCTGTCCACCTAAGCCCCTGGCATCAGCTCCTTCCTCACTTTCCTCTCCCTCCCCGCTCCTCCTCCCTCATGAACCCTTGATAATTTATAAATTATTATTTTGTCATATCTTGCCTTGTCCGACGTCTCCCTTCGCCCATTCCTCTGTTGTCCATTCCCCAAAGATATTTTTTGTCTGAGGTCTTTTATCCGTCCATTCATTTAACAAATACTTTTCAATAGTTACTAGATAAAGATTTCTAGTGGTGCAGTTGTTTAAGTGTTGGGCTGCTAACCACTAGATGGATAGTTCAAAATCACCAGCGCTATGTGGAAGATATATAAGGCAGTCTGCTTCTATAAAGATTTACAGCCTCAAACCCCCTATAGAGCAGTACTGTTTTGTCCTGGAGGATCACCGTAAATTTATATAGACTCCATCACAGTGGGTCTTTTTAGATACAGAGGAGATCTATATGTGTTGGGTTACTAACTTCAAGGTCAGGAATTCAAATCTACCAGCAGCTCCTCAGGACAAAGACAAAGATCTGGTAAAATATTACAATCTCAGAAACCCATAGGGGTAGATATACCCTGTCCTACCTGGTCACTATGAGTTGAATTTGACTCAGTGGCAGATAGATGAGTTTTTTCAAATAGAAAATGCACGAATTTCCTCTCATGCCAAAGAGGACATTCACTCAAGCAACTGCTCTAACCATCTGTAAATGAGGGGTCAAGACCTGCTGCTGATCTTGGTTATGAGTAGCCCATTTATGGAAACTGGAAGAAGTATTTCCCAACACCAGCACAGAAAATAAAGAGAAATTCCCACCAATTATTCCATGGAACTAGAGGTCAAATTCCATTACAAAGAACATAGTTGTCATCATAATGTTTTTGTTATTTTTAGATGTTGGATAAGTGGGTCATTGATTAAAGAAGAGAGATTTGTTTTTGTGACTTAAAAAATTTTATTGTCATGCCTGTTGTACTTTATTTGCTCAGCAGTCTTTTAAACTACTTTTTCATGATTGAATAAGTTCATATTGGAAATTTCAAGTGAGCAAAGTGACTAGATTTTCTGTAATCAATCATATTCCCATTTGTGGAAACTCACTTCTATGTAGAGACACACATGTAAAATTTCCACATAGAACACCAAGATGTGCATTAAAGTTCTTGGTTTCAAGCAAAGAATCTCAGCTTGAACTAGCAGGCAGAAAAGGCTAGGATGATTTGAACACAGAACTCACACCTCTTTGTGATTCTTTTGGTTTCTTTGCTCTTCTTCCTTCTACATACTAGCTACATTATAATATACCTTAGAGCAGACAGGTTTTTCCATGCTATAGGAGACTAGAATATTGATAGCTATTTATGCCCCCTTCCATCTGTCAGTTGTCATACAGTGGTGGCTTGCAAGTTTCTGGGATGCTGGAAGTTATTCCAACAAGGTCACCCATTGTGAATAGATTTAAACAGAGCTTACTGACTATGAAGTAGAAATAGTTGTCTACTTCTGAGGGACTACCCACTGAAAGCCTGATGAATAGCAGAAAGCATTCTCTGATATAATGCCAGAAGATGAGTTCCTTAGGTTGGAAGCACTCAAAATAAGACCAGGGAGCAAGTCCCTCCTCAAAGTCGAGTGGACTGGAAGAGCCTTGATGGAACAAAGCTTTGAAGATTTTGCTAATGGAGCACTGATCAAAATGAGAACAAACAACTGTAAACAACCATTGATAGTTGGAACATGGAATGTACAAAGTCTGCGTCTCAGGAAACTGGTATTCATAGAAAATGTAATGGAACATTGGTATTGGAAATTTTGAGTAGTAAAGTTATATGGTTCACTAAGTCAGAAATGAAAAATTCAAGAGGAATGGCTTCACATTCACATTTATCATCAAAAATGATATTTGAAGCTCTATCTTCAAATGTCTTATCTATGATAAGACAGCATAGATACACCTACAAGGAAAGGTAGTGAATACCGCTATTATTCAAATCTACACATCACTCACCAAAATGAGTGATAAAGGCTTCTACCAGCTTCTTCAGTCTGAAATTGATCAAACATGCAATCAAGATGTATTGATAATTATTGTTGCTTGGAATTTGACTTATTCAAAGAGATGCCTTTTTCAACAACATAAATGGTAGTCATACACATGGATCTCACTAAATGGAAAGCACAGGGATCTAATCAAGTACATCTGTGGGAAGAGATAATGGAGAAGTTCAATGATAATAGTCAAAATGAGGCCAGAGGCTGACTATGGAAGAGACCACCAATTGCTCATATGTAAGTTCAGGTTAAAGCTGAAGAAAATTAGAACAAGACCAAAAGAAAATACAACCTTAAGCATATCTTGCCTGACTTTAGAGAGCATCTCAGAACAGATTTGATGCATTCAATACTAATGACCAAAGACTTAGAAAGTTGTGGGATGATATCAAGAGCAACATGCACAAAGAAAGGAAAAGGATGTTAAAAACAAAAACAAAAACACCAGAAAAAAGGCGAAAGTGAGTGTCAGAAGGGACTCTGAAGCTTGCTCTTGAACATAAGATAGTTAAGGCAAATATAAGAAACAATTATATAAAAGAACTGAACAGAGGGGGAGGAAGAGAGAGTGGAGCACATCCTGGCCCACCAGGCCTGGAGGACAATATCCCCGCTCTGAACAGCCAATGCACAGAGT
>NW_022111373.1:43701800-43711291 GCF_000313985.2 Echinops telfairi | reverse complement strand
CAGCAGAGAAGAGGGCAGAGGGAGACGTCAGACAGTGTAATATATGACAAAATAATAATAATTTATGAGTTATGAAGGGTTCATGAGGGAGGGGGGAGTGCAGAGGGAGGAGGAAAAAAGAGGAACTGATATTAAAGGCTCAAGTAGAAGGCATATGTTTTGAGAATTATGATGGCAACAAATGTACATATGTGCTTGACACAATCGATGGATGGATGGATTGTGGTAAGAATTGTACAAGCCCCCAATAAAATGATGTTTTTTAAGAAAAAGAACTTAACAGAAAAACTTCAATGAGTAGCTCAAAAAGACAAAGGTAAGCATTTTATTCAAATGTGTAAAACAAGGAATTAGAAAACAAGACAAAAGAACACAAACTGATAAAGCACTGGAAGCACTTAAAAGTCTATGCCAAGAAAATTGTTTTGTTTTTAACTTTTGATTATGAATTAGGGAAAGGTTTACAGAACAGTCCTTGTGGCATAGTGGCTACATGTTAGGCTGTGATCTGCAAGGTCAGAAGTTCAAAACCATCAGCTGCTTCTCATCAACAATTACTGTCTCAGAAACCCACAGAAGTGGTTCTTCCCTGTCCCATAGGGTCACTATGAGGTGGCATCGACTCAATGGCAGTGAGTTTTGAGTTACAGCTCAGATCAATAAAAAACTGCTCACCAACATTTTGTTTCAGAGTATTGTCCATTGAAATGCTCTCAATGTATCCCACTTCCTCCTTGTGTTTTGTGTTCCATCCCTAATGATCTTAAGGTGAAGAGTCCTGGTGGCGTAGTGGTTCCGCATTGGGCTGCACATTCCAAGGACAGCAGTTCAAAACAATCTGCTGTTCTTGGAGAAAGACGAAGTTGTCTACTTCTGTAGAGATTTAGCCTTGGAAAACCCACAAGGGCAGCTTTGCCTTGTCTTGGGTGTTGGAATTGACTGATGACAGTGAGAGGAGTTTTATTATCATTGATTGAAAATGTCCGATTGTGCTACCAGAGATGAGTTTGGTTCCAGACCTGAGACATCACTAGGGAGTCACACTATCTGACCAGTGAGCCTTGTCTTTTTTTATGATTTTGAGTTCTGTTCCAGGATGTTCTTCTGATGGTATCCTTTTCAGAACAATGGGCAGTAGTACGTAGGCACCGTCTAGTTTTTCTTGTCTCAGAATTGTAGAGAATGATATTTGTGTGGTCCATTTGTTCATTGGATCAATTGTCTCCAAATGTTTTCTGCTTCTTTACTCTGGACTAAGAGAGACCAATAATTGCCCCTGCCATGGCTGCTCATGAGCATTTAAGACCCCAGTCACTATTAACCAAAGTGGGATGTGGAAAACTGTTTTGGTGACATGTCCTCAATTGGATTCCTGCATTTTTGTTCAAGAGAAGTCCAAGTGTACAGTCACCATTTGTATTGTTTGAAAAAAGGTATTTTAGATAAAGAAGTCATTGGTCTTGCAAAATTCTATCACGCAACCTCCAGCTTTGTTTCTTTCACCAAGGCCATATTTTCCAACTGCTGTACCTTCCTTTTTGTTTCCAAATTTTCGTTCCAATTGCTGATAACTATCTATGCATCTTGATGGTATATTTAATCAATTTCTGACTGAGGAATTTGAAGAATTTTATAAAAGTCCTCAGTCTGAAACTGAGCAAATTTCTTTATTTGCTTTAATGATTTGTGCATAAATTTGAATAATAATTGTATTGGCTGCATTTCCTGGATGCAAATAGATGTTATCCTGTCACAGATGGCATTACACTTAAAGATAAATCTTGAAATGTCATTTTTTGACAATGAATTCAAAGCCATTTTTCTTGACTCTGTCATGCCACCATAGTAAACTATATGATTTTCTTATTCAAAATGGCCAATACCAGTCCATGTCAGCTCACTAATGCCTAGGATAACCATCTTTAGACATTACATTACATTCTTTTTCTTAAAATTTTTATTTATTTATTTTAATAGTTTTATTAGGGGCTTATACAACTCTTATCACAACCATACATACATCAATTGTGTAAAGCATATTTGTGCATTCATTGCCCTCATCATTCTCAAAACATTTGCTCTCCACTTAAGCCCCTGGCATCCAACTTTTGTAGATTCATTGTTTGTATACTCCGAGTTCCAAATATTAATTGATGTTTGTAGCTTTTTCTTCTCATTCTGAATTATGTCCCATCAGCAAATGACAGTCCTGAAGGCTTTACTCTTGTAGGTGTTACTCCATCCACATCATTATGGTTGACTCTACTTTGAGAAGGTAGCTCTTCCTCAGTCATATTTTTAAATTTTTTTTGGTACAATTCACATATCATACAGAGTGCCTTTGACCTGAAGGGCTCATCGTCTGGCACTATCTCTTAAAATATTCTGCTTCTGTACATGAGGGTTGTTTTCTGTGTCTGAGCATGTTTTGGTGCTGTCCACAAGGTTTTCCCTGGCTAATTCCTCTGCAATGGACAGCCCATTCCTTTTTCATACTCCTGTCTTTGACTGGAAGCTCTGCTGAAGCTTGTTCACTTTGGGGGATCCTGCTGGTATTTGAAATATCAATGACATAGTTTCCAGCATCACAGCCACACTAAGCTGTCGTAGTACAACAAACTGACAGGCAAGTGGTAGTATATGCTTATAGATTAAAGATATATACTGTTATATACCTAATCATTCAATGGTTTATATATATGTATATACAATGTATATAGTTATACACACACTCCTGCATCTTCATGTAGATTGCCACTATTGGATTTTGTATATAAAGTATTTGCCTCTGTTCCCTTAGATTCTTGCACATCTCTCATGTCTTCCCCTACCTCCATCTTTTCTTTGGGGGGAGGGTGTAAATCTCCCTTTTTATTGTCTATTGCATTACCATTCAGAATTACTCTTCAGCTAAGTTAACTCTCACCAAATTACCGGGGGGCGGGGGGTGGGGGGGCCATGAAAATAAAGTATAGAAGATTTTTACTCAGGGATTGGTCAATCTTGCCATTCCCTGAATATTACCTAGCCTCTAGCCATTGACTTCCTTCCCATCTCTCCTTTCCTCTGCCACTCCTAGTAATCATCAAGGAACATATACTTTAGTATGAGAGTCTTCACATGACTTTTAATAATAGTGTTTTCATACAATATTTGTCCTTTCAAAACAAATTTCAGTCAGCATAATGTCCTCCAGGTTCATCCATGTTATAAGGTGTTTTGTAGATTCACCATTACTTTTTACTATTGTGTAGTATTCCATTGCACGTATGTACCAAAATTTTCTTATCTGTTCTTCCACTGATGGGCATTTGCTATTGTTTTGCTATCGTAAATAACACTGGGATGAACCTGGTGTGCATGTATCTAATTGTGTCATATTTCTCTTTGATATATATTAAATAGAGGGATGTGTATTCTCAATTTTTTTCTACTTATATCTCCCAAATGTATAATGATAGCAAGTGTTTCTTCATGTCTATTAGCTTTCTGGGTGTCTTCTTTGGCTCAGTGTCTGTTCATTCTCTCTACCCACTTTTCAGTTGTGTTATTTGTCTTTTTCTTGTGGAAATGTTAAGGTTTTCTATAAATTTAGGGAATGTGCCCTTGTGGTGATGTGAAATTGCTTGATATAGCCCTTCTATCTATCTCTTTAACTCCCACAAAATTATTGGCTGGGACCATGTATATAACGTGTTGTTGTTGCTGTTGTTGTTGTTGTCAGGTGCCATCGAGTCAGTTATGACTCACAGCAACACAATGTACAGCAGAACAAAATACTTCCTCGTCTGTCTCATCCTCACATTGTTCTGCTGGAGCCCATTGTCGTGGCCACTGTGTGAATCCATCTCATTGAGGGCTTTCCTCTTTTTCGCTGCCTCACGCATGTCATTCTGACATGCATGTCTCCTGACAACATGTCCAAAGTACATGCTACAAAGTCTGGCCATCCTTACCTCTCAGGAGCATTCTAGTTGTACTTCTTCGAAGACTGTTGTTTGTCCTTTTGGCAGTCCATAGTACTTTCAGTAATGTATTGAGGATTCTGATTTGGTTATTGGTCAGTGTTACCACTGCTCTGTGTATAAGAGAGCCATCTCAGAAAGAAGGATAGAGAGAGAATTTCATGATCATCAAGAAAGAAAAGTCGCCAACAAAGCACATGCATGATTCCCGTCTGAGACAGCAGAGGCCCCACAGGCCACAGCACCACGATCATGAGACAGAGCTGAAAAGCTAGACAGAGACTATGAGACAGAGCAGAGGAACATCACTGAGACTATGAGGCAGTTGTTACTGTCGGGGGCCATGTAGTCTGTTCTCACTCATAGTGACCCTCTATACGACAGAAGGAAACACTGCCCATCCCGTGCCATCTCACAATTGTTCTTGTGCTTGAGCCCCGTGATACAGCCAGTGTGTCAATTCAGTTTGTTGACGGTCTCCTTTTTCGCTGACTTGCTATTTTACCAAAAGAGTTGAGCCAGAGGGGAAAGCTATCATCCCTGGGAACAAGGCAGACACCAAGGGACCAGGTGGGTGAGAGGCCATAGACCAGTGACAGACATTCCTTCCGTAATGCTTCTCATCTTGTAACTTGTGAGCTGTTCTGATAAATCCCCATAATTGTGAGTATTGCATATCAGTTCTCATAGGTGTGAGTATTGCATGTTGGATTTGTGTGGACACTGCAACAAATTATAGAACGCAGCAATTGAAGGGATGTTTAATGGCCGACTACAATAAAGAGTGATGGAGCGTGAAGGCATGTTTGACCTCTGCCTTGTGGCAAATGGTCTTGGTCTGGTATTGAGTAGGATTCCCTTTCTCCCTGTGTAACCAGAGGAGGTCAAGCTTGGCCTCCCTGCCATTTTTTTCATCCTGGTCTAATATGTCATTGCCAAAAAAATTTCACAAGCTGTGAGTTCTCTTTTGGTGAAATAGTTTGATGCTAAGGAGTATCTAATTTTTAGGAGGACCCAGTCATCTAATTTGCTTTCTTTTGTGTGTTTTCATCACATTTATTGTTATTGTTAGGTGCCATCCAGTCAGTTCTGACCTATAGCAAACTTATGCACAAAGATAACAAAATACTGCCTAGTCTTGGGTCATCTGCACAATTGTTTCTAAGTTTGAGGCCATTGTTGCAGCCCTGGTGTCAATTCCGCTCGAGAGCCTTCTCTTTTTCACTGTTCCTCTACTTTTCCAAGCATGATGTCATTCTCCAGGTGATGGTCTCTTCTGACCAATATGTTCAAAGTAGCACTGAGGAGCATCTGGCTGTACTTCTTCCAAGACAGATCTGTTTGTTCTTTTAGCAAATCATGAAACTTTCATATTCTTCTCCAGCACCACAATTTCAATGCATCCATTCTTGTTTGGTCTTCTTTATTCAATGCCAAATTTTCACATGCATTTAAGGCATTTAGAAACCCCATGGCTTGGATCAGGCGCACATAAATAATACCATTGCTTATCAATAATCTAAAGAAGTCTTGTGCAGCAGATTTACCTAGTGCAACATTTCATTTTATCTCTTGACTGCTGCTTCTAAGAGCATTGATTTTATGGATCGAACCAAGACAACATCCTTGAAAACTTCGAACTTTTCTCCATTTATTATGATGTTACTTATTGGTAACATCTAGTTGTGAGGATTTTGGTTTTCTTTACATTGAATTGTAATCCATACTGAAGGCTGCAACCCTTGATCATCATCAGCAAGTGCGTCAAGTCCTTCTAGCTGTCAGGAAGAAAGTTTGTTTCATTTGCATATCACATTTGCTGATACGCTTTTCTTCCATCCTGATACCACATTCTTCTACATACAAGCCAGGTTCTTTGCTGATTTGCTCACTGTACAGATTAAATAAGGCTGGCGAGAGCATACAACCCTGACACACTTCTTTCCTGATTTTAAACCATGCAATGTGTCCTTGTTCTAGTTGCAAAACTGCCTCTTGATCCATGTACAAGTTCTGCATGAGCCCAATGAGGTGTTCTGAATTCCATTTTCTCAATATTATCCATAGTTTGTTATAATCCACACAATCAAGTGCCTTGGCATAGTCAATGAAACACAAGTGATCTTCTTTCTGGTATTCTCTGCTTTGAGCCAAGGTCCATCTGACATCAACAATAATACCCCTTGCTCGTCTTCCTCTTTGGAATCCAGCCTGAACCTCTAACAATTCTCTATCAATGTATTGTTGCAACCATTGTTGACCTTCAGTCAACTTTTATTTGCATGTGATATCATAGGTATTGTTCTTAATTTGAGCATGCTCTTGGGTCACTTTTCTTTTGAATGGGTAAAATTATGACTCTTTTCCAATTAGCTGTCTTTCTGGCACAGACAAGGGAGTTTTTCAGAGCTTCATCAACTTGTTGAAACATTTCAGTTGATATTCCATCCATTTCTAGAGCCTTGTTTCTGGCTGATGCTTGCAGTGAAGCTTGACTTTCTTCCTTCAGCACCATTGGTTCTTGCTCATATGCTACCTCCTGAAATAGTGAGGTACTTCTTTTTAGTACAGTGACTCTGTTTCCTTTCCATCTTCTCTGCATTGTTCAATATTTTGACCATAGGATCTTTCAATATTGCAACTCTTGCATTTTTTCTTGAGTTCTTTCAGTTTAAGACAGGTGAGCATGTACTTCCTTTTTGGTTTTCTAATTCTAGGTCTTTGCACATTTCATTATGATATTTGACTTTGTCCTCTTGAGCTGCCTTTTGAAATTTTCTGTTCAGCACTTGACATCATCTTCTCTTCCATTTCCTTTAGCTAGTCTACGATTCACAGCAGGTTTCAGAGTCTCTTCTGACATCCTCTTTGATCTTTTCTTTCTTTGCTCTCTTTTTCATGACCTTCTGCTGTCTTCATGGATGGTGTTCTTGGTGTCCTCTCACAGCTCCACAGGCCTTCTGTCATTAGGGTGCAATGTATCAAATATGTTCTTGAAGTGGTCTCTAAATTCAGGTGCGATAGACTGAAGGTCATATTTTGGCTCTAGTAGACTTATTTTAATTTTCTTGAGCTTTATTCTCAACTTATAATTGACAGTATGTTCCAGCACCTCTCCCAATAGATGTAGTCAATTTGATTTCTGTGTATTCCATCTGGAGAAATCTGTGTATTTAGTGCCTTTTGTGGTATTGAAAACCGATGTTTGCTATGAGCAGGTTGGTCAATTTGCAAAATTCTATCATACGAACCCCAGCTTCATTTCAATCACCGAGTCCGTATTTTCCAACGACTGTTCCTTCCTCTTTGATTCTAACTTTTATTTCCAATCTCCAATAATAATCAAAGCATATTGATTGTATGTTTATCAAATTTTAATCTGAAGCAATTGGTAGAATTCATCAATTTCTTTATCACTACCTTCTGTTGTTGGTGCATCAAATTGACTGGATTTCTGACAAGGCAACTATTTACAATTCTATCACAGAAAGCATTTTACTTAATGATTTATTTTTAAATGTAGTTTTTAACTATGAATGCCATGCTTTTCTTCTTGATTGTGTTATTCCAGGCATAATAAATCGTATGATTGTCTGATCCAAAATTACCAATACCAATCCAATTCAACTCACTAATGCCTAACACACCAATCTGTATGAGTTCAATTGCACTTTTGACCATTTCCAATTTTCCTAGTTTCATATTTTGCACATTCCAAGTTCCCATCATTAGCGGCTTTCGCAGCGGTTTCTCTTTGAGTTGTTCTCCATCAGTAAATGAAGATCCCAATGGCTCCACTCCCATAGGCTTTGCCCCACTCATGTCACCATGGCCAACTCCGCTCCAATAAATCAGCTCGTTGTCAGTCACATTTCCAGGGCCCTTCCACCCCAGGGGCAAGTCCTCAGTCACTATTGCTGACATTCTGCTCATATTCGCTAGGCCTTCCATATCTCACAATGTTTCAAAGCTGTCAATAAGTGTTTCAACAGCTCCTTCCTCCAAAATGGGGAGCCAAGTCCTTCTTTCATGATCTATTCTGAGTGTGTAAGGTCCACTGAAACCAGTTCACATTGAGTGACCCTTGCATTTGAAAAAACAGGGACATAGCTTCCAGCATCACAGCAACATACAAGCCATCATAATACAACAATCTGACAGAGGAGTCATGTATTTACTAGCTTACTGGTATATTTATGCTATGTATTAATGCCCCTATGCCTATCTCTATTTTAATAATATTTATAGTTCTAGGTATTACATTCTGGTCTTTGATCAACTTGCATTTGTTTTGTATCAAATATTAAATATGAGTCCTCTTTCGTGTTTCTGAAAATGAACATTCAGTCTTGTCAGCACTACTTGGTAAAGAAACTATCTCTTTACCCTGTGTTTTGGCCCTTAAAAAAGATCAGCAAAAAACAAACACAAAATACAATAACAAAAAGAAAGCCACTGATAAAAATGTAAAAGCCTATCAATAGTTCAAGGGCTGTTTGTTGGTTTTGACTTCTTTTGTTGCTTTATTTGGCTGTGCCTGGTTTTTTGCATTTATTAATGTATCTGCATGTCTATCTAGATAAGATAGGCGAGATAAATAATTCAGAGATGAAAAGAATGGGACCAATCATTTTGGGGGGATATGGGAGAAGGGGAGGTGGAGAAAGGAAATGGAGGGGGGAGTTGACCAACTCAAGGACAGGGGAACAATAAGTGAACTAAAATCAATGGAAAGAAGATTGTAGGATGCTTAGTGGGGCTCAATCAAGAGCAATGTAGCAGCGAGGAATTACTAAACCCGAAAGAAGGAGGAAGATGGTGGTGGGACAAGAGGGAAGTTAAAAGGAAACAGAGGAAAGAGCCAAGAGGCAAAGGACATTTATAGAGGCATAATATAGGCATGCACATATGTAAATACATATATATGCATATATATAATGAGAGGGGAATAGAATTATGCACTCATATCTATATGTGAAGAATTGAGAATTAAGGTTGCAGATGGACATTGGGCCTCAATTCAAGTACTCCCTTAACACAAGAACAGCTTGCTCTAACAATCTGGCATTCTGTGATGCCCACCTTCTCCACATGATCGCTGAAGACAAAATGGGTGCATAAGCAAATGTGGTGAAGAAAGCTGATGGTGCCCAGCTATCAAAAGATATAGTGTCTGGGATCTTAAGGGCTTGAAGATAAATAAACGGCCATCTAGCTCAGAAGCAACAAAGCCCACATGGAAGAAGTACACCTGCCTGTGTGAGCACGAGGTGTCAATGGGATCTGGTATCCGGTATCTAAGACCCAGAATGAAATCATACCCAAGGTGAATGAGGGGGGACATGGAGTGGAGATCCAATGCCCATCTGTAGACTTTGGACATCCCCTCACAGAGGGATCACAGGGAAGAGATGAGCCAGTCAGGGTGCAGTATAGCATCGATGAAACACACAACTTTCCTCTAGCTCTTTGGTGCTTCCTTCACCCCACTATCATGACCTCAATTCTACCTTACAAAACGAATTA
>NW_022111373.1:43693734-43701333 GCF_000313985.2 Echinops telfairi | reverse complement strand
GGGACTCAATTCTGTTCCAGTGTCAATTGCTTTAAGTAGTATTGAAATGTTCATAATGTTGTCTTCATGTCCGTGAACATGATTTATTTTACATTTATATAGTTCTTTCTTTAGGGGTAGTGTTTTTCTGTTGATGTTTGTTTGGTTTTGTTTTTGTAGTTTTCTTTGTACAAGTATTTCTGTTTCTCTGGTTATATTTATTCCTAAGTATTTCATCTTTTAGATGGTTACTGTAGATGGTATCATTTCAGCTTTCCTTTTTTTAAAAATCATTTTATTGGGGGCTCGTACAACTCATCACAATCCACACATACATCCATTGTGCCAAGCACATAGGTACATTCACTGCCATCATCATTCTCAAAACATTTGCCTTCCACTTGAGCCCTTAATATCGGCTGCTCATTTTCCCCCTCTCTCCCCACTACCCCCTCCTACATGAACCCTTCATAATTCATAAATTATTATTATTTTGTCATATGTTACTCTGTCCTTTTCAGCGCTCTCTTGGTTAGCACAAAGGAATCCAACTGGATTTTGAATATTGATTTTTATATCCTAATATTTTGCTGAATCTTTTAATTCATTCCAAAGTTTTCCTTCTTGAATCGTTGGGGTTTTATAAGTATAGGTTGATATCATTTGTAAACTTTTTTAAAAAGTTTAACTTCTTCATTGTCAATTTGAATGTCTTTAATATTCTTTCTTGGTGATAATCTTGGCTAAGACTTTCACCACACTTTTTAATCGGAGAGATGATACAAGTCATCTTTGACTCCCTTTCACAAGGGGATTGCTTTCCATTTCTCTCAATGGAGAATAATATTGACTGTTAGTTTTGTATCTGTGCTCTTTATCATTTTGAGGAATTTCCCTTCTGTTTCTATGTAGTTGAGTGTTTTCATCAGAAATGGTGGCGGGGTTTTGGTCAAATCCCTTTCTGTATTAATTTATATCATCATGTGATTCTTTTCTGTTTTATTTACATTAAGAATCACATTGATTCTTTTTCTAATGTTAAACAATCCATGTATACATTGATGTGAGTTCCGCTTGGTCACAATATATTACTTTTTTAATCTATTCTTGGATTCTATGGGCTAGGATTATTGAGATATTTGATGGATATTGGTTTATCATTGTCTTTTTGTGATGTCTCTGCCTGATTGAGGCTCAAACAGAAGAAAAATTGTGCGGACCAAGCAGAGTTTCATCCTATTTTCCATCCTTTCCCGTAATCTGGAATAGTTTGGTTAGAATTAGTATCACCAGTGAAGCCATTGGGACCCTGGATCAATTTCTTCTTTTTGTTATGCATCCATTCAGGTTTTCTACTTCATCTGTGTCAGGTTCTTCTTGGTTTTCTAATGTGTTGGAGTAAGCATTTCATAGTACCCTGTTATTATTTTTTATTTCTGCTGGTTCTGTTGTGATGTCACACATTTCATTTTATACTTATATTATTTGCATTTTCTCCTTTATTTTCTTTGTAAGATTTGGCAGTAGTTTCTCAACTATCTCAAGTCTTTCAAAGAAACAATTTCTTACCCTGTTGATTTGTTTTACTGTGTTTTGTTGTTTTTTTTATCTTTTTACTGTTTTACTGGTTCATTTAGTTTTTAACTTCTTTTGTTCTGGTAGCTGTACACTTATTTTGCTGCTCCTTTTGAAATTGTAGAAAGTTTGGGGTTAAGGTTTTTATTAAGGTCCTGTCTTCTTTTTTGCTACAAATTGCTTTAAATTGTCCCCTTAGCACTGCTTTGTCACAAAGTTTATGATATGCTATGTCTTCATTCTTGCTTGATTAAAGGATTTTTTTTATTTTGTTTTGTTTTTTTACTTTTATCTAGTAGGGTTTAAGCAAAATGCTATTAAATTCCATATATTTGATTTTCTCCTTGATCTTCCTATTGTTAATTCCTAGTTTTAGAGCATTCTTATCTGAGAAGATCCTTTGTAATATCTCAAGGTTTTAAAATGTATTAAGTCTTGCCCTATGGTATAACCTATGGTCTATCCTCAGAAATTTTTCATGTGCATTAGAAAATAACACACATTGTGTTGTTAGGTGGCATATTCTGTATACATTTACGTTATGCAGTCAGATTTATGCTCAAAAATTTAGAAGACAGGTACCTTAGTGGAAAATATACATTTTTTTATTCCAAAGAAATATGATAGAACAAGATGCAGATATTATCAGACAATATTAATATCACATGCAAGTACATTTTCTAAAAATATCCTTCAACCATTTACAGCAGTACTTTGACATCGAGCTGCCAGAAATTTAAGCTGAGTTCAGAAGATGATAAGGCAAGAGGGAAATCATTGTTGATGTCGGATGGATCTTAGCTGAAAGCAGAGAATGCCAGTAAGAAGTTTTGTTGACTGTACAAAAGCATTTGATTGTGTAAATCATAACAAACTGTGGGTAACATTGGAAGAACAAAAATTCTAGAACACTTAAATGTGCTCTTGCAAAACCTGTACACAGACCAAAAGGCTTCCTCCTCCCCTCCCCCCACCCCCCAACAGAACGTGGGGCTGCTGCATGGTTTAAAATCAGGAAAGGTGTTTTTCAGGGTTGCATCCTTTCACCATACTTATTCAATTTGTATGCTAAGCAAATACTCTTAGAAGTTGGGTTATAAGAAAAAGAATGCAGTAACAGGATTAGAGTAACGCTCCTTAACAACCTTGATATGCAGATGACACAACTTGTCATACAGAAAATATGAAAGTGAAGAGGACTTGAAGCACTTACTTATGATTGCCAAAAACTAGAGATTTCAATAGAAAACAAAATACTCACAGACCAATAGACATTATGATAAACATTAAAAAGATCGAAACTCCAAGGATTTCACTTTATTTGTTGGCTCCACAATAAACGATATGGAAGCAGTAGTTAAAAAATCAGAAGACAGTGAATTGGGCAAATTTGCTGCACCAGATCTAGTTAAAGTGTTCAAGAGCATCACAATTCTCTTGGGGACTAAGGTGTACTTGACCTAAGCTATGCTATTTTCAATTACCTCATATGCATGGGAAAAGTGGACAATAAATACGGAAAACAAAACAATCAATGTGATTGAATTATGGTGCTGGTAAAAAATATTTAAATTACCATAGACACCCAGAAGAACAAACAAATCTGTCTTGGAGGAAATATAGTCAGAATGTTCTAATAACATCTAAACATATCTAAATATTATCAGAAGAGACTAGTTTCTGAAAGAGGACATCATCTCTGGCAAAGTAAAGAAGTTGACCAATTGAAAATGAGAAGGTAAGGGAGACAGATTGATACACTGGCTGTACAATGGGCTCAAACCTAACAATTGCGAGCATGGTGCAGGATTGGGCAATGTTTTGGTCTCTTGTACATAGGATCACTGTGAAGACGAGTGGACTCGGATGGCACCTAATAACACCTACAAAGCTATGTGCTCAGATCACTACATTGACATCTCGAAACTAGACAAGACAAAAACTTCCTCGCCGTTTTTAATTGTATCTCACTCTCCAAACTTAATCCAAAAGACCTCAAAAGCAAAACCAAAAAGACACTAGAGGTACTCAGCTCTGAGTCATCACTGCAAGTAGGGAGACGGCGTCATGAAGAATGGCAGCTCTAACACAGACCGTGTGGGACAGGAAAGGCATCAGAACGACAGAAGTTCCTTAAAGAGAGCAAGAAATTGTTCTTTAAGGAAGTGATACTCGACTGACAACAGAATAAATGCCCTCAAAGGTGGCTTAGTGTATTACAACATTTAAAATATTGTGTTTGGGCGGCAACTTTATAGTTCTGTGCATTGATAAGGCAGTTCTCCTAAGGTTCTTACATTTTGCTGTTTTAGGACCACGTAAATTATATAATTATGATTAGACAAAATAGAATCTTATATTAGGGTATTAGACCCTTGTATTTTATAACATTTATGTACGCTTATTGTAACCTCAATAATTATGTTAAAGTCCTAATCAAATACTGCTACTGCAGTGAGGTTTGTGAAGGCAATGAAAAACATGTGCTGATAATCTTGGTAATAAAAAACAACATATGCAAAAGTTTAGCCATTTCTAAGACAATCTATTTCTTTACATATTTACAGTGAATGCAGATAAGAAAATGTGCTTCTAATAAATTTAGACAGACCTCTTCTTACAATGCAATTTCTTTCTATATTGTTGCATTCAAAGTATCTTGCTCATACTGCACTCACTATCATAATTTAGGGGAATAAAACCCACTTGCAGATAATTTTAGCTTTCTAAATGGCAATTTCTATTCAAGTTCAAATTGGCATTGACTCAAATGAGTGAAAATCAGTGCCATTTTTTTTCTGTTCTACCCTGGCCTTCACCCCCAATTGTTTAATGCCATGAGCTATTCTCTATTTTCTTCACATTTCTACCAAAGAGATTTGTTTATATGCATCATTTTAAATTTCTCATGTTCTCTAGTTTTAATTTCTTAAAGTCTAGATTAGATTTCTAAATTTGAACTTTGTAGCACAAAAACTAGAAGGGGATCAGGCAGCTGAATGTAATTAAAATTTATTGGCTGATTCAACAATAATAACAACCAGCCAGATAAGGGTTTGGTGTTTGTGCCAAGCCAGTAGGGAAGAATCAAATTACCTAGTAGCGGGAACGAAAACTCTTGAAGGCTGGTGATGTAATAAACCCACAAGTCGGTGTCAACATCTATTTAGATAAACTAGAATATGATCTCTTTGGACCCAATAAGATGTAATTTGCCTGCTGGGAAGATCCAGGGAGACATGTTCAACTACAAATAATAAACGAGACCTACTACATATTGAGAGGGGATTGCTGAGCTTTGCAGCATAGCACAGAATCTCTGTCTCAGAATTTCGTATAGCAAAGTTTTCATGAAAGTTTCACGCACAGCTCCATAATGCCGAATATACACATTTCTGGTGATCATCAGATAATTTCAAATAATACACAAAACACTTTCCTTTGACTTTATTTCAATTTTAACATTAGGGTTATATGTTAGGGGGAAAAAAACATAGCTTGTATACCAAGCCCCCATCTTTAAAGGATATTCTGTGTAGACCGAATGTTTAAAATATAAAAAGCATTCAATTTTTAAAAAACCATTCACTATCAGATGTTCATTCTATAAATATGAATTTCAGGTCAGAGTTGGCTTCGTTTAGAATATAAGAGTTCAGGAAAAGGTGTGGTACAGGTGAAGGGCATATGCCAAGTATATTTGAATCCACAGTAAAACTTTCTGTGAAAGAAATTGAGAGGACTTTGAATTTGGATGGTACATTGCAAATGTTCATGTTACAGATGGTCAGTAGAGATTCCATATTGTCATGAATTCAATTATGTTCCCCTAAATATAGGTCCACTCGGTTGGTCCATAATTACCAGGGAGCTGACAATTTATGATGATGTAATTAACTTTTACTTTGATGTGATATAATATGATCAATCAGTCAGTTGGAAGGGGCTTAAAGTGGTATGCAACACCCTTACTCAGGCAACATGCCTTATTCCATGAAGGAAGCTTTCTCTGATCTCTGACATACATCACCTTCTTTCTTACCAGAGAAAAAGAGAGAGAGACAAGGTAGTAGATAGAGAAGGAGGAACTTCTTTGTCACCAAACAAGGAGAGTTCGGAGCAAGGCACATCATCTGGACTTGGGGTCCTTGCACTGAGAATATTCTAGAGTGGAAGAAAGATAAAGCCTTCCAATAGAGCTTGTACTATGAATTCAGACTTCTGGCTCCTAAAACAAGTCCTGGTGACTGAATGGGTTACCATCAGCAGTTTGAACTAATCCATCACTGCTCAGGGAAAGATGAAGCAGTCTGCTCCCGAAAAGATCCACAGCTCCAGAAACCCCGTGGAGCGGTCTACTCTGACTTAAAGATTGACTATGCATTGGCATTGACTCAGCAAGAATGGGCAAGATCCTCTTTAACTGTGAGAGCATATATTTCTGTTTATTAAAGCCTTCCATTGTGCTTTTGCTGTTACAGCAGCGCTTGATAATAGGACTCATGGTTACCCAGTTTATTGATATCAGAACAGGAACTAGAACTCAGGAATCTTAATTCCAAGTTGAAACTATGTTATAATAAAAAAGGATCATGTAGAAAGTTCTTGAGAGACAATTGCTCAATTCCTATACTAGAAACACAGGGATCTATATCCCATCACTATGACTAGAGATAGGTTGTGTTTTATACATATATTTTTATGAATGAAAAAATAAGATTTTCAACCAGATTAAAAAAACAGGGAGATTCAAAGTATAAATGTTACACTTTGGGTTAATAACAGTCACGAATGGGTTTCTGTGGGTTTTTGGTTATGCTCTCCAAAGGAAATCACCAAACATATTGAATGTTGTTTAGGCAAAAAAGCAATGGAGAGCATGCTAATACTTGGTACCCTGACCAAATAAAACTTGATTCACAAAAGAACTTTATACAAATTGGAACTTCAGTGGACTTAAGTCTCCAAGTGTGTTATTTGGTCATTGTAATGAGTAACATGAGAGTGGTGACAACCACAATAGAAGGGACAATAGTTAACAGTCATATGGTACCGCACGCCTGACTCAAGCACTACATACATATACATATATCGTTTTTAGGGAAATCATTGAATACAGGTGTCAATATTGTTCCTTCTTTTTTTAATTTTTGTTTTACACAAACATTGGATTTGGGGTTGGAATCTTAAATCTCACACACACCAAAAAAGACTAACAAGAGTAGCCTTAGAGAGGAACAATATCATTTGTATATGAAATATGAGGAATTCTTGGTTCTATGTGAAGAAAATTCAGATTGAATTGACTTAATCAGAAAGAAAATGTATTGACATATAGGTTCATAAAACTGAATCTAGGATCTCAAATTATGTCCTCACCACTTGGTTTTCTCTCTATCTGCAATTTGCTTTCTTGTGTGATGGTTTTATTCAGGCCAGACCTTTCTGGGCCAAGAGAGCTCCAGCTGAGGACAACTTCGGCTGCAGGCTCAGACATCACTCCCTTCGCAATCCCACCAGAAAGTGAACGTACCTGTTCCACCCATCAAGGCAATTACACTACAGCTGAGACTCAGTCAACTAAAATCGGGTTCCTTGCCCATGCTGGTGACTATGCATCTGAACTCATTCACCAGATGTGGGACATTTGCCTATTCTTAATACCATTACCCATCCTCTAAATGAAAGTCATTTCCTTTTACTAGTTTGAGGGACAATGACCCTGAGAAGGTGAAACCCAGACTTATCCATCACCACAAAGAAATAGGCACATAAATAAACAGAGATAAAAATCATAAACTGTGAAAACGAAAAAAAAAACCATAAACTGTGAATGAAGAAATCTCAAGTAAGAAATTAGCTTATAAGGTCCAGAACACATGCAGGAGAGAAAAGAAAAAAGTGTGTATAAAGGGTCTTCCTGTTACTAAACTTGTCACTGAAAAAAAATCACAGGGCTGACTCACGGCAAACCATGTTTTACAAAATAGAACTGCTCCTCAGGATTTTCCTGTCTGTAATCTTCATGGAGGCAGATCTCAAGGA
>NW_022111373.1:43685374-43692478 GCF_000313985.2 Echinops telfairi | reverse complement strand
AAAAAAAAAGAATAAGAAGAATGAAAGCAGTAACCAAAGAAGAAATGGAAGCAAGAGATATTTTGGAGATGGCATCCATAGGAGTTTTCAGTAACTTATGGTGAGAAACAAGGCAGAAAGAGGGTAAAAAGATCTTCAAGATGAAGAATACGCACGTTTTCAAGATTAAGGACCTGAACGAATAATGATGCCGCAGAAGGGGACCAGGATTCCATGTGTCTATCTGCTGGGTTTGCAGTGGGAGTAGAGTGCTCAGGAGCAGAGGATAAGGAATAATCCCACTTAGAGTATGAAGGAATTAAATGTGTGACAGGAAAATATTATCTAATGGAGTTGAAAAAGACAGCATTCTCCCAAAGTGTGAATGGGCACAATTTATGGAAGATCTACTCTTTAAATTTTTTTATTTGCTGATTACTCAGCATCATATAAATTGACACTCATATAAATGAAATTTTAAAAATTATCAACTGATTAGGTCTTTATTACTCTAGCTGCATTTTCTCATAATCTTGAATTTTTGCCACCTGAACTTCTTCTTTTTTTTTTTCATTAAATAAGTCACGGTTTTAAGAAACAAATCTGCAGTAATTTAGGATTTTTTTGTCATTTCTAAAAGTACTGATTCTTGACTTGTACAGTATCCACCTTCTTTTCTCTACAGACATGGATAAAGTCAATATTGAATTAATATGCTCTTATCCTTTGGTATAAGTTCTCCAGTGTGCTTTTAAAACAACCACTTTTTAAAAGTCTTAAAACTAGCCACAGGGAGAAGAATAATTTGGAGGTGATCACTTAAAATAGAACATTGTTTGTTGAAAAACACATTTATTTTTAGTAGAGTCTGACTGGACGTGGAAGGGAAACAGGACGTGACAGAGCAATGACGTCAGTGTAATCATGACCTAGGAGTCCCTTTCCTCTGGCCAATCATGACCTAGGAGTCCCTTTCCTCTGGCCAATCAGGCCCATCCTCTAAAGAACTGAATCCCAGATTCAACTTGATACACAGCATGTGCTGGGATAAGAATGTATCTGAGAGCTAAAATGACTCTAGCTAGATTTCTAGCTGAAATCCTAATTAAAGCTATGACTTCCCTCTCCTAATTGACCATGTTGGGGTATTAATTAAAGATCCTCAAGGAACTTGTAGATAGCAGCAAAAAGACAAAAAACCAGGATAGCTGGGAAATTATGGGATGATGGTCAGAGGAAGATGAGCATTACCACGGAAGATAAAATAGTTGCATAAAAATGAACATTAATTACTGCACATGTGACAGAAAATACTAGTTGCCTTCCCGAAGTGCCTTCTTTCATTATTATTCAAGAAGCGTCATTTGAATCCAGTTGTGTCCGCTCCTTCCCACATGATTTAGAGTTAAATCCTTCTAAGTAGAGCAATCATCCCGGTTTTTTCTTGCTAGTAACTGACTTTAAAAATAGTATGTGATATAAATTCTGGCTGATCAGATGAAGAAAAATCTGCTGAGGGCTTCTGGATAAAGTTTCCTTGATAAGAAGAAAAGGTGTAGACAAAGAAATGCCTAGTCATTCCGTCTTCTGTTAGATGGTGTCAAGTCCGCATCTGACCACAAAGAGCTCAAGCAGCCATCCCCTCACTTTTCTCAGGAGTGCTGCTCCAGGACACAACACCGGGAGCTTGGGTTTTTGATGATTTCATTTAACTACTAAATTACACAACTTAGAAGCCACCTGCTACAACGAGTAGAATTTTCTTTAAGATATTTCCGTATACATGATGTGATATCATATGTATGTATGTGGGGTTAAGCTATCACCCAGGGTTGTAAGCAGTCTAATAAGAATTCCTCATCCAAGAGTGATCCATTTACATGGTGTTGTTGTAGTTTGGTATTGTCTAGTTGGTTCCAACGCATACGAATCCTATGTACAACAGAACAAAACGCCACCGGTCCTGCAACATTTTCACCATAATTCGTATGTTGGAGCCCATAGTTGCAGCCACCGTGCCAATTCATCTCATCAAGGGCCTACCTCTTTGCTGCTGTCCCTCCACTTTACCAGACATGATGTCGTTCTCTCCAGGGATGGGCCTCTCCTGACATGTCGAAAATATCCTGGATGAAGTCTCATCACACTTTCCTCTAAGGAGCATCGGGGCCATCCTTCTTCCATGAGAAATTGTTTAGTCCTTTTGAAAGTCCACGGCATTTTCAATAATTTTACCAGTGCCACAGTTCAAATGTGTTCTTCTTCGGTCTTCCTATTCAATGTCCAAGTTGAACATGGACATGAGGCCACTAAAAATGCAATGGCCTGAGTTAGGTGCACTTTAGTCCTCAAAGTAACATCCTCTCTTCCAACATTAAAAAGAAAAAAAGATCTTGTGCAATAGATGTAGCTAACTGATCTCTTCATTGCTGCTTTCATGAACATTGATTGTGGATTAAAGCAAGACAAAATCCTTGCTAACTTCCACCTTTTCTCAATTTATTATGATGTTACTTATTGGTCCTGTTGAGGATTTTGGTTTTCTTTAAATTGAGTTGTAATCCATACTGAATATTGCAGTCCTGAATTTCATCAGCAAGTGCTTCAAGTTCTCCTCAATTTCAGCACGCATAGTTGTGTCACATATCGAGATCCCAGGTTGTTAGCAAGCCTAGCTCCAAACCTGTTGCCACATTCTTCTTTATACAACCCAGCTTCCCAGAGTATTTGCTCAGCATAGAGAATAATTAAATATGATGAGCAGATACAACCCTGACACATGCTTCTCCTGGTTTCAAATCATGCCATCTTCCCTTGTTCTGTTCCCACAACTGCCTCTTGGTCCATGTACAAGTTCAACAGAAACACAGTTAGATGTTCCGGAATTCCCATTCTTCGAAAGACTTTCCATGGTGTGTTATGATCTACACAGTCAAATGCCTTTGCGTGGTCAAGAAAATACATTTCTCGGGTATTCTCAGCTCTGAGCCAATACCCATCTAACACCATCACTGATCTACCTTGTTCAATGCCCTCTTCTGAATCCAGCCTGAATGGCTGGCAGCTTCTTATCAATGTACTACTGCAACTATTGTCTCTGCCTAATAGTAAAATGTTCAAGTCCCTCACCTGTGTCCAGAAGAGATCTGTCAGAGATTTAATCTGACTTCATATTCTGCAGATGAATTTTGGGTTCTTACTGAACTTCATCGCCTTCTACAAATTGCACAATTTAAGCTCTGATACTTTTCCCATCATCGTATTTGGATTTTGTTACTGTCATCTTTAGATCACACAGCTGGTGTGCTTCTTCCATGTGGACTTAGTTGATACCTCAATTAGATGACTGTTTATTTGAATAAGCCTTTAAGACCCCATAAACTATTCCAATTGATAGGTGGGCACCATCTGTTTTCTTCACCACACTTTGCTATGATGCCGTTATCTTCAGCGATCTCTTCATAAATGTGAGTACCAAGCAGAGTGATGCTATAAGAACTAACTGTGCTTGAGTTGGGGCTGGAGATAAGTGGGAGCCCAGAATCCATCTGTTTGTCCCCAGGTTATGAATCATTCTGATTTACTTTGGTGGTCATAATATGACAAAAACCACCACCAACAACAACAACAAACCCACAAACAAACAAAATAACCACACACAAACAAAAGAAACAAGAAAGAAAAACATTGTCCATCATTCACCCAGGGTATAAGGCAATTGCCCTGATGGCATCAATACTTTTTCCAGTGGCATGGAATTGAAGGTACTGTTGACATGAGGAGCTTATGCAAGAATAGTCCAAGTGTGAGCTGCAGTTCATGGGTTGTTGCTTTGTACAGAGATTGATTTCTTAATTGAGCTCTGTTTACATTAAGAATAGGAGTTGGTGCTAGGGGAAATTTTACTGTTTCATTTCTTACAAGGGCAGAACCTTGTCTCTCAGAATAAAACCTGTCATATAATGCAAGGGGAGAATTAAGGTGCTAAATATACGGTGGTTCTGGGTCTCCTTTCATTGGACACCACTAACCAGGAGTCCCACCCAAGATCCAACAATTGCCATTTCCACAGTCTTGGGGTGGCCATCCTTTGATTCCTCTTCCATCCTGGTATTTCAGTCCTAAATCCAAGGGTACAGGTACTTTTGAGGTAGATCCCAGTTTTTCAGTTGGGTTTTCACATCAAGTCCTTTTGGTGTGGCCCTGTGGGGATGCCATCTCTCACCTTTATGCTGAGAATCTTTTCTCGTAGAGGAACTGGTGGTTTCTGCTGACTATGCAGATCACAGCCCAAGTTATAACCACTCTCAACTAGTTCTTGTTAGAGTGAATCTGTGTTTTCTTTGCACCCTCTTTTAATGTTTCCTAAATCATTCATGTTTGGCCATAGAATCTTTCAATATGGTCATTTGAGTCTTGAAAAAAATGTTTGCGTTCTTTCAGTTTAATATGTTGAACATGTTCTTCCGTTTAGGTTTCTAATTCTAGGTCTTTGCACATTTCATTATAATATTTTACTTTGTCTTCTTGATCTTCCCCTGGAAATTTTCTGTTCCATTCTTTGATTTCATCATTTCTTCCATTTCCCTTAGCTACTCTATGATTAAGAGCAAGTTTCAGAGTATCTTCCCCTTTGATCTTTTCTTTCGTTTCTCTTTTTATTGACCTTATGTTCTTCATGTATGATGTTCTTGATGTAATCTCACAGTTCATCAGGTCTGTTGTCATTAGTTTTTAATGCGACAAATATGTATTTGAGATGTTCTCTAAATCTGGGTGGGATACACTCAAGCATGTCATTTGGGTTTTGTGGACTTGTGGTCATCTTCTTCATCTTTAACCTGAACTTACATATAAGAAATTAATGGTTTGTTCCACAATCAACCCCTGACTTGGTTTTCGCTACTGATATTGAGCCTTTCCATTGTCTCTTCCCATAGATGTAGTCCATTTTATTTCTGTGCATTCCATCTGGAGAGGTTCACATGTATACTCACCTTGTGGTGTGGGAAAAGGGTGATGAAGAAAATGTTGGTCTTGCAGGATTCTGTCATGCGATCTCCATCTTCATTTCTGCCACCAAGACTGTACGTTCCAACTTCTACCATGGTTGTATATAGATTACACATGGGCAAGGGCATCGTTTCAAAATCACCAGCCCCTAAAAAAAAGAATGATGGGGTTTCTACTCCAGTAAAGAGTTATTTTCCTGGAAACGCACAAGGGCAGTTGTACCCCGCCTTACAGGGCACTATGAGTCGGCATCCACTAGATGGCTGTAAGTTTTCTTTTGTTTTGGGTTCCTTCCTCTTTGTTTCCAACGTTTGCATTCCAATTTCCAATAATTATCAATGCATCTTGACTGCAGGTTTGATCAATTTTATATTGATGACATTTGTAGAATTCTTCGATTTTCTCATCACTAACCTTTGTGATATCACTGAATCACTGTACCAAATAGATCTAGTTGACACTCATTACTAGTACAGAATTCATGTACCAAAAAGAACCAGTCAGCATGCAAGCATTTCAGGAGGTAGCGTATGAGCACACATCAATGGTACTAAAGGGAGAAGTTCAAGCTGCACTGGAAGCATTAACCAAAAACAAGCCTCCAGGAATTGATGAAATACCAATTAAAATGTTGCAAAAAGCTGATGAAACACTGGAAATACTTGTTTATGCCAGGAACATTGGAAGATTGCTACTGGGCCAACTAACGGAAAGAGATTCATATATGTACTCATTCCAAAGAAAGTTGCCCCAGCAGAACCCTCAAATTATAGAAAAATATCATTGATATAACATGCAAGTAAAATTTTCCTGAAGATCACCCAACAACTGTTACAATAGATTGACAGGAAACTGCCAGAAATTCAGAAGAGATTCAGAGATTTAGAAAAGGACTTCCAACAAGATATTCTTGCTGATGTCAGATAGAGCTAAACTGAAAGAAGAGAGTACTAGAAAAATATTTACTTCTGTTTTATTGATTATGCAAAGGTATTTGAATTTGTGGATCAAACTAAACTATCTATAACTTTGAGAAGAATGGGAATTCCATTACACAATTTTCCACGGATCAAGAGGTAATCGTGGAAACAAAACAAGGGAATATTGCAGGCTTTAAAACAAGCAAAGGTGTGCATAAAGGTTGTATGTTCTCAACATACTTATTGAATCTATATATTGATAAAAATAATCAGAGATGCTGGAATTTATGAAGAAGAAAGTGGCATCAGGTTTGAAGAAAGATTTTTAACACTATAATATGCTCACTTTCAGCAAGGAAATATTATTATTTGCTTGCTGAAAGTGAGAAAGACTTAAAGTACTTGCTGCCTAAGACCCCTTTACAGTATTAGAAAGCCAGGATTTTACTTTGTAGACTGAAGTGTGCCTGACCCAAGCCATAGAATTTCCAATTGCCTCATGTGCACGTGTAAGTTTGACATTGAATAAGGACGACCAAATAATTGATGCACTTGAATTGTTGTGCTGTAGAAAAGTATTGGAAGTACCACAGACTGCTTAAAGGACAAATACGTCTTGAAAGAAGTATGGCGGAGGCAAGGATAGTGAGACACTGTCTTACATGCTTTAGATATGTTTTCATGAGAGACAAATCCATGGAGAAAGACATGCTTGGTAAAGTATAGGGACAAATTAAAAGAGGAAGACCCTCAAGGAGATGGATTGAATGCAACATCACTCCTCTTAATTGTGTCATTCCTGGCATAAGAAGCCATATGCCTTTCTGATTTAAATTGACAAATACAAATCCAACTCAGCTCATTAATGCCTAGAATATCAGTCTTTTTGTCTTCCAGTTCATTTTTAACAACCTTCCATTTTCTTAGGCTCATACTTTGTACATTCTAAGATCCAATTATTAATTGATGTTTACAACTGTTTCTTCTCATTTTGAGTCATGGACCATCAAGAAATGAAGGTCTTAAAATCTTTACTCCCACAGACTCTACCACATCTTCTTCATTATGGTAGACACTTCTTTGTTATATTTATATAAATTATTTTATTGGGGGCGTGTAGAGCTCTTATAAAATTCCATACATCAATTGTATCTAGCACATTTGTACATATGTTGCCATCATCATTTTCAAA
>NW_022111373.1:43668444-43684243 GCF_000313985.2 Echinops telfairi | reverse complement strand
CTGTGTCTCCAATGGCCAGGAGTCATTGGGTCCAGGAATCAAGGGGTGGAAGCTGACAGGGCACCACTCACTATTACTCCTAGCGATCCATTTGCAGCATTTTTGCTTTCTGTCCAAGCAACCTTCTGTGCTTCAGGCCTGGAGGTCCTGGTTCCGAAAGAAGGAACTCTCCCACCTGGAAACACAGCATGGATTCCACTGAACTGGCACCTGAGAATGCCCCCTGGCCACTTTGGGCTTCTCATGCCTTTGGATCAACAGGTCAGGAAGGTGTCACTGTACTGAGTGGTGTGATTGATCCTGATTATCACAGAGAAATTGGACTGGTGCTACATAATGGAGGTAAAGGAGAATATGTCTGGAATCAAGGAAATATCGTAGGCTGTCTCTTAATACTACCATGTCCTGTGATTAAAGTAAATGGTAAATTACAGCAACACAATCCTGAAAGGATGTCTAATGATCCAGACCCCTCAGGAATAGAGGTCTGGATCATGCCACCAGGCAAAAAAACCATACCCCACCAGGCAAAAAACCACAGGTGCTTGCGGAGGGCAAAGGTAATACAGAGTGGGTAGTAGAAGAAGGTAATTCTACCTATCAGTTATGACCACGTGATCAATTGCAAAAGCGAGGTTTATGATTGTCAGTTTATTTTCTTTATATGTGCTTATTGAATATCTTTCCTTTGTTCATGTATGACATATCATATACAATTAGATTCAGTGTGCTTTCATTTATATGTATCATAGATGTTTGATGTTAAGAATAAGTGTAATTTCATTACTGTCTGGAAATTACCGGTATATATGGCTAAATAATTATGTACAGGTGCCAAGCTGACAAGGTCTGGATTGTGATAGGTAGGTTTATTGAGCCAACCTGGCCAATAAACACATGTGGGATTAATAAGTTGCTGTTTAATTGAAGGGCAAAGAGAAATGGCTCGGTGAGCCTTGTCTTTTTGTCTCTTGCTCTCTGATGATTAGACCACTGTGTGGCTGCCTTAGCTATTTCTCTGCCTCAACTTGTGAACTACACTACCTGTGGGACACCCAACCCATGGACTACATCCCTATAGTTGAGGTTCCTTTGAAACCTGCTTTGCCACACTGCTGGTGCATGCATCACTTGAGCTTGGGACTGTCAGACTGTTTGGTGACCTGCTCTGCTGTTTGCTGCCTGTGGCCAGACTGCCTGTATTGCTCTACTAAAGACTTAGCAGTCTGCTTCCTTGACTTGCACCCCGCAGCCCTCATGAGTTGAAAGACTGCCAGTATAGTAACTGTCTCATGGAAGTGAGTTGAATTGAGCCATTTGTACTGCTTTGTGGACTATTTAGCTGTTTATTTCATGTTGTATATATCTATAGATATAGATAGATAGATACATAGATAGATGATAGATAGATACATGTATATATATATATATATATACACTTATGACTATATATATATATCAATCAATCAATCAGAAGTGTCCCTGATTTTGTTTCTCTAGAGAACCCTGTCTAACACACTCCCTCACCCACCCTCCCTCACAAACCCTTGATAATTTACAAATTATTATTTTTTCATGTCTTTCACTGATGATGTTTCTTTTCACCCACTTTTCACTTGTCCGTCCTCCAGAGAGGATGTTTTATATAGATCATTGTTAGTTCCCCATTTCTTCCCCAACCTTCCCCTTACCCTCCTGGTATTGCTACTCTCATTATTGGTCCCGAGGGGTTTATCTGTCCTGGATTCCCTGTGTTTCCAGCTCTAATCTGTACCCATGTTCATGCTCTGGTCTAGCTGGATTTGTAAGGTAGAATTGGTGTCATGACAGTGGGGCGAGGGATGGGAAGTATTAATGAACTAGAGGAAAGTTTTATGTTTCATTGGTGCTATACTGTACCCTGACTGGCTTATCTCTTCCTGGTGACCCTTCTATAAGGGGATAGTCGACTCTTCTTTGAGAAGACAACTCTTCCCCAGTCATATTTTGAGTGCCTTCTGACCTGAGGGGCTTACCTTCTGACACTATCCCTAATAATGTTTTGTTTCAAGAACTGACAACTTTTGGATGCTATCCATGGGGTGTTCAGAGGCTGATTCCTATGCAGAGTGGACAGCCTGTTCTTTCTGCATCGTCTGTTCTTAGTCTGGAAGCTCTGCTGAAACCTGTTCACTCTGGTGACTTTGAGTGACACCAATGTTTGAAATACTAGTAGCATAGCTTTAAGCATTACAGTAACGCCCAAGGCACCACAGTACAATAAAGTGACAAACAAGTGGGTCATACGTGGCAATCAGAAAACCCAGAGTAGCCTGTGAACATTCTCATCTGGAAACCAGCACTGCAGAAGGGTGATTATAAGCATTTCTGTTAACTGTATCCTGCTCAAAACTGACACTTTGCTCATTAGCATACTAAATGTCAGAAAAGGGCTTTTAGTGACAAAAATAGCAGCCTGTTGACTAGTATGATGAATGTCAAGTTTGGGCTCTTACCGACAAAATTAAAGGTATTCAATTAGTTTGAATTAACTGAAATTATTTTATAGACACACGTCATCCTTGTATGAATAGGAAATAAGAATCTAGAAAGTCAGAAGCCTGCAGTCATGTGGAATGATGCCCCCAAGTCGAACTTCTAATCAGAAGAGTCCTTAACCAAAAATCTAGAACTCTAGTGGACTGGGTTTAACTTTGGCTGCATCACTTACTATTTGTTTGACCTTTCTATGCATTTATATTTTAATAAAGTTATTGTCAATTTAATTCACACATGACAGAGTAGAACTGCCCCACAGGGTTTTTGTGATTGTAGACTTCACTGAAAGAATACCTGGTGGCTCTCTGGATTAGGGATTAGGTGGTTCGAACCCATTAGTTGTTCCATACAAGAACGTTGAGGCTTCAGTTCCCATTAAGATTTATGGCCTACACACCCCTATACAGGATCACCGTGGCTGGCATTGACTCAGTGGCAGTGGATTTGGTTAGTGGACACCCCTTACTGTAGCAGATTATCAGGCCTTTTTCTCATGGAGAGACTTTCATCTAGCCCCCAAGCACTGAAATATGTTTCCACCAGAATTTGTTCTATCAGAGAGATTACATGTGTAAAGCATGTCCAACTCTCAGGACAATGCGTAGAATGATGATTACTCAATAAATGTCATTGTGGTAGCCTCAAAAATATGAGAACCTGTCTGTAGTCACTGCATTCCTTTTTCCTCTAAATTTTTAGAATTTTACTTTCATTCTCCTACTGCCTAAAGACAACACGAGGAAAGAAAGGTAAAATGCAGCTATTCTAGTTTCTTAGTTAGTCTTTGTGTTTGGCAATGCCATTGTCCCCAGGAGGCATGTCTAAGGAACTCACAATCTTACCAGGCCATATCAAATAGCTGGGTTCTTTCCCCCCACAAATTAAAAGAAAATTTCTGCTTGCCCTAGCATCCCCAGCTTTCATAATAGTTCGTTTTCAAAGTAATTTTTTTTGACACAAGTATGTTCCATGTGACACAAATCTGTATTCCAACTTTAAGCCTTATACTCAGTGCACATTATCCTTGGCGAGAATTCATATTCACCCCTTAGGCCCAGGTAAGGGAACAAGAAATGTGAAAAGTCTTGCAGAGGGAAGGGCTCTGGGAGCTGTTGCGATCACAGTGCCTTTGATGCCATGGCCCATAACCAGCTATTGTGATCAGACACAACCATAACAGCAGGCTTCCTGGACTGATGAAATGAAGTCCCAGTGGGAAAAATCTGAGACCAAGAGCCTCTTTAAAATGAGGAAGCCAGTTTGCCTCTTTCCTCCATAGGGGCTCAGTCTGTTTGCTCTCTGGCCAGAAAAGGCAGTATTTCCCCTTCTAATCATAAAACGCTGCTTATAAATTGAAGTCTTTTTATCAGACGAATTTTACTACATGGGAGAGCACAGTGAGTTTTGGCAACCTGAGTGAAGCCCCCATGTGTTTGGAATCCACGGTATTGTGTACACTTGAAACACCATCTGCAGGCAGTCTCTCCCTCTCCAACTTGTCAGGGTGAGCGGCAGGGGAGATTCATGAGTGGAGATGCTTTGTTAAGTGGCAGCAACTCTGCCAATCCAAGGGAAGCATCTGTATCAGCCAAATCTGGTGAAAATTAAACAGTTAACTGCGTGTGAACACCTGTGCAAGCGAGAATCCCCATGTCCCTAAAGCAAAACCCGTGCCTCCCAATCCCTAATTAATGTCTCCATTTCTTTCACTGAAAGACCGGAGATCCCTGGAGGGGGATTTAAGTTTGTAACTGCATCTCGGAGATGATTCCTGAATCTTCAGTGGGTGTCTAAAGACAAGTGTGGGAGGACACTGAGGATCAGTGAGCCTGGTCCTTGTCCTGATCTTTTCTCATATTTCTCCACGGTAAGACTACAAGGAATTATCTCAGCATGGATGGTATTTTGAAATAGTTTTCTGAAAAAATTTCTAAGAAAAAAGTGAACCAATTTTTAAATAGGAACACCACCACCCCTACCTCTGCATGAATTGAAACAAATTGATCTTCTCAGTGTGGCTCCTGTGTTCAGGTCTGTTGGACAGCTAGTTGAAGAATTCTGAAGTTAAAGTGAATCAGGAAAGGCACAGTCAGCTAATGAACTGGGAGAGCACAGAATGAGCTTCACTATGATGTTCAGGGACTTTAGTCAATGATTGTCGCTGGGCAAAGGGAGTCAGGCTGAGGGTTGCGGGGATGATCAGGGCTCAAGGTTCAAGGAGTCATTCTGAATTACAGATAAACTGACTCTAATCACACCAGAGCTAGCACCAGGCTTTAAGCAGGCAACGTGGAGGATATGGTTTTCTAAGCTGTGGGAATTCTCATTGAGAGAAATCAGTGGGCCAGTAACCATAGGTACAGGGAACAAGAGCTTTAAGAGGAAACAGACATCCGGACTCAAAATAAGTAAGTTAGTGTTCAGGGCTCCATTTTAAATGATTATTTTACACTCACCTCCCTCACAGATCGACACGGTTAGGTTCCAAAGACTAATTCATAAGCAAAAATCCATGTTATGCAACAACTGAGGGTAACTACATCATTACATAATTTCCAAATCTCTGAGAACTATAGCCAGGCCAAGCTGACACATTGGTTTAACCATTACAGCCCAAGTGACTCACTCTCACCTTGCCCTCCATCTTCATTCCTACCAGACATTTTTGTCAGTGTAATGAGAGGAGATTTTTCACTATTGCCATAAAATTGGATAAGGAAGTAGTTGATAAGCAAGAGGTAAGTTTAATGAGAGTAGATCAGCTGCTGATCTAAGGATATCACCTTGAGAATAAAGCTGGATAGGAGACCGGCATATATTAGGGGACTAAATCCAAGCACTGTCAACTTATAGCAGCAACATGAATTAGAAACCCCCACTTGTGGGTGGCAGAAGTGTCCTGATGCATATATTGGCAGACCTAACAAATTTCGTCCCATTTTAAGCCTGACTGCAGCTCTCAATGAATGCTGCGGAGAAAGATGTGGAGAAACTGGTATCTGACAGAACTTTGTTCTAGTGAGTATCTGCTTAAAACACGGTGTGATGATAATCATCTCTGTGGTTACAAGCTACTCACATGAAGATGACCAGTGTCACAGGACATTCGCCTGTAATTATAGGTCAATTTTCAATTGCACAGGAGATGAAAGCCCTGGAGAGAGGGCATGGAAACCACGTCTGACCTCCTTGCACATCAGTATCGAGAAGGAGAATCGAACTCTCCATCCTCCCAATGCTGATTTCCATGAGGCAGAGGTCAAATTTGCCTCCACCCTCCATGCTTCTTTACCGTATTCGGACTCCAGCCATCCCTCCCAGGACACTGCACTTCTCTGCTGGGTTTGATAATCCATTGCAATGACCACAAAGTCTAAGTGCTTTTATCTTCAGTACCTTTTCTCAGCTATGCCAGTAGGCACGTCTCTGTCTGGTCCTCAACCTTAGCTCCTTGACCTCTGCTCTGCTTGGGCGAGCCTCCCTTAGAGATGAAAAATGCTGAAGGGCACTCCACTCTGCAAGCTAGATTCCTGCTTGAAGGCACTCAGTTTTTATTAATCTCATGGTCCAGGAAGCCCGCTGCTCTGTCTCACTGTGTTAGTCAGGGTTGACTAGAGAAACAAGTCCAGAGGCACTCAAATATGTGCATAGGAAAGAGCTTTATATACAAGAGCAATCGAATATTGAGAAAACATCCCAGCCTAGTCCAGACCTAGTCCATAAATCTGCTATTAGTCCATATGTCCAATACCAATCTATAAAGTCCTCTTCAGACTCACAAAACACATGCAATGATGCTGAATCCAGGAAGATCACAGAACAGGGGGGTGGGAAGTGTTGTAGATCCAGCAGTGTAGTAAGCATCTCAGCACTAGCAGGCATCTCCACACTCTTCAGCTCCAGAGGTCTGGCTCCATCAGCATCTCTCCAGGTGTCTTCTCCACAGGGACGTCTCACAGGAAGTGAGCCCAGAGAGTGTGTCTCCCCTGTCCAAGGAGGAAATACAGGATTTCTCAGAATTCTCAGGAGAAGTCCATGCCCACACAGAGGCCTCATTGACTATGATCTGATTGACAGGCTAGACTCTACCCCTTCACTCTTAATCCTCAAATTGACAAATGATTATGTAACTACCACAGTCACCATCTTGTTGCTGTTTGTTTGTTGCCACCTCTGGCATAATGGTTCTGGGATTCTAATACCTACTTGTGAGATGGGTTGATTGATACCCAACAGGATGGCAAAGCTGATCAATCTTCTCATCAGCCCCTTGGAGATAATTGTTGGCTCCCACCCAGTTATTTAGTGGAAGTTACAAAGACAAAGACGAGAAGTGTCATACCAAGTGTTTCACTCTACCAAAGTCTCTAACGCCCTTAGTGTGGAAGAGTGAAATGTAAAAAAAAATAAAATAAGGTGAACTCTAGTTTGAGGATGTTTCTTGAGTAATCAGAGAAGAACAGGAAAATCTGGAGATAAGTACATTGGATTCACGAATAATATTTAAATGAGTCATTGGCACACTGTTAAAAATAACAAAATATTAAGTGTGCTCCTCTATTTAGCACCTTTTGGGGAAAAGATCAGAACTTTTCGGACAAGGACAATTCACTCACACTCCCATTGCTTTCAAGGAGATTTCAGCCCAAAGCAACTTCATTGAACAGGGAGAAGTGCCCTTGTGGCTTGTCCAGACTGCAACTGTTCATGGGAGTAGAAAACCTGATCTTTATCCCATGGAGCTGCTGAGGCTTGGGGACTGCTGACCTGTGGTTGGCAGTCCAACACATAACCACTATACCACCAGGACTCCTTTTATGAATAACCTCTCCCTCTGAAAGTCACATGTATGTCTACCAGTAGAACCAGTCAAGCCTTTGCCTTACTTATTTTGTAGAAAAGAAGACTGATTAAAATGTTACCATCAGGGTTTGGTAGGAATACGGTCACCAGGTAACAAGCACAGGAAGATCTCCTCAGTAACTACTGTTTTATTTTTCACGTTGTTGCTGTTTTTGTTTGTTTGTTTTACTTTATTCCTTGTTGCCTCTTACACAACCACCCAAACAGACTTTTTTTTTTTTTCAAACCAAGTTGTTGTTTCTTTTTCCTTCGAGGGCACAGACCTACCTACTATCATAGCAGTTATGCTGTCGTAGCAGTCAGGAAACACATCATCAGGAAGTAAACTCAATAAAAAAAACAGAGGAGCTAAACAACACATCAACTCCACACATCAACCAACTCAACCTCCAAGACATATACAGAGCACTCCATCTGAAATGTGCATCCTTCTCCAGTGCACATGGTGCCTACTTATGCTTGATCTCTTGTTAGACCCCAAAGCAAGCCTTAACAAATCCTCAGACTACACACTATAAAACTAGAACATAAAAGCAATAATAGAGAGACTGAACAACATGGGGGCAGAGGAATATATCAATCAGTTCCTGACGTACAACATTGTATGACAGTCACCCACATCAACAGACACTCCTACAAGGGTGCTCAGTGAACCTTAGTGGAAACAGTCCAGAGGACATGGGGAAGACACATGAATCTCAGAGAAGGTTATTTCACTTCTGTTGTTGGGTAAACCAAATGGGGCAACCTGCCATTGGGAAAAAGATACTTAACAATATTTAGCTAGACCCCAATGAGAGAATACACCCTGTATTATGTTCCTAATTGGGCACATTTAACCCAATTTCTACCCAGGCCTTTGTGACCCAGGCTGCGTGCTATAGATAACTAGGATTAAGGTTCTGTCCTTTTGATCTGCATCACAACCACTGTAATCCATACTAGAAGGATCCAATTTGGAAACCCCACTAAGCAACTGAGGCATTATTATAAGCACACAGTTAGTAGTTTAAAGGAACTAAAATATTCCTTTGGATTTATAACTGAAACACACTAATGTGAAAAAAAAAGCAGATGACTACTATCCCAAGATTATGGATTTGGAAGTCACTGGACACTGGTTCAAATCTCATGCTTTAGGGTGTCTAATAAATGGCAACTCAAGACTAATATTTATCTGTATTTTAGTATTCTCTTTGATTTTTATGACATGTCTTAGTCCAGCAGACATAATTCTGCCTAATGAATGACCATTATTGAAACATTTCCCTCATTTCCAACCCTCATTGTTTGCCTAGAGTCCAGGAGCTTAAGTTTTTCATATGTGCAAGTCGACAATTCATGTATAATAGTTTAAAAAGCTGTCCTATACATTCACACTTTCCTTTTCTAAACAGTATTTTAAATTCTATGCCACTACATCAATAAGTGATACTATAAATAAAATCCCCATGTGCCACATGAGGATAATTTATAATGTTACCTAATAAAATTATAAGGAGTCTCTAAAGTGAATCAGGAACCTGTATAAACCACACATATATAAGTGGATTTTGCTCTTGCACTTAACAATAGCTCTAATCTATGAACATTTAGTTCTTATTATATAGTCCCACTAGATACTTGCCCTCACAAAGAGATCAATGAAAATATGAGTGTAATAGCAAAGTGTGCTATAGAAACCAGACGGTGCCCAGCTATCAGAAAAAATAGTGTCTGAGGTCGTATAGGCTTGTCTTAAGACAAGTCTCCATCTCTCTAAGTGACATGGTAGCTAAGTCCTCAGGGAAGAAGTGCATGCACAGCCTGTGTGATCCAAGGATGGTAAATAAAAACATCTAAGATTGCAGGAGGGAATGATTTTAGAACTTAAATTCTGAGCACCCAATTTGCAGAAACCTTGACTATGAAAGCACAAAATCCATTCATATGGTCCTCATGTGGATTAAACCTCTGCTGAATCTCCTCTGCCCATTGATCAGGGATCTGTATTTCCATGCTATCAGACAGAGTGTATTGGAAGTAGATTAATGCAGATATAATTAGGTTAAAGTTCAACCCTTTATCATTTGTTCTCACTTTTGACCCTTTTTAAATTTGTTCTAGCTTTTAATATTTTGTCTTTTTTTATTAAAGTTTTTCTCTGTTCTATTTTTTGTTAATGTTGTTGTATTTTGGTTTTGTTTTGTATGTTTTTCTGTTTAAGTAACACAGGATAGGTAAATCTATAGAGACAGTAACTGAATCAAGAGGTGTTTAGAGTTTTGGTAGTTGGTGGGGGGTGAGGGGAGGGGGAGAGAAATGGGGAGCGGACAATAACGAATATAAGAAAGAAGAAAATGTTTTAAAATTGATTGTGGTCATCATTGCACAAATCTTTTTAATATGATTGAACTATTGAATTGTATGCTATGTAAATTCACATCATAACATTTTTATTTTTAAAAGTTGTTACAAAGATTTTTTTAATAAAAATTGTACTTAGAAAAGAAAGAAAGGACATAAGGAAGGAAATTATTCATGGAGAAAATGACTTGTGTCTCTCTTGACACTCAGTGTATAATTTTCTATCTCAAATAAAGTCCTGGAGAATGTTGAAAAGTAAAATAAATAAAAATTGTCAAGAAAAGCTTATTTTAGAGCAATTCTTTGATCAGAAAGAAAATAAGTTATCTGTTTAAGCTTACTGAAGTCAACACCCACGTGTGATAAATGCACACAGTAACGGGCCTCAGGTTATGCTGTTCCATAGAAGTTAGCATCAGGAGTTGTAATATTCTTTCATGGTTGTTTGTTCTACTGTTCTGTTTTGCTGTGCTGAAAATATTTTGAAATTGGGATCATGGTATACATACCTATGAACACACTAAAAACAATTGAATTGTATGTTCTAAATGGTTGGGTTGTATGGTGTATGATGTATATCACAATAAAATTGTGTATCACCATAAAATCGCTTCTTGGTTATTCACAAAATTCTAGGGCCATATAAATGAGAAAATATAGCTGGAGAGCTAGTCGTTTTTCTTAAATACAATGAGTTTACAAGAAAACTCCTGCAGCTGTTAGAGGAAAACCCCATTAAAAAAAACTGAACGGAAATTTCTCCATTTTCTATCTGACAATGGGTAAAAGGAAGTCAACTTAACTTCATTAATGAGTTGTCTCTAAGCAACCCCTAAATAGTTCATAGGTAGGTCAAGGAATAGATAACAGAGGAGGAGACGTGCTGCTCCATAGAGTCCAAGGCTAAGTGTGATGGCACTCCATATTTTGGAGTCAAAGGAATGGAGAGAGATAGAAGTTATTACTAATAACAGTAGCTATAATTTGTTAGGCATTCTCAAGGTGCCAGTCACTGTGTAAATAAAACAAAGGTATGCCCTGACTCAGGATCATGTGAACTCAGCATGTCACTACATTGCATTTATGGATCCAGAGCAGCCCCATGAAAAAGTATTTGACCAGAATTATATTACACATATGACTAAAGAAATATTGGCATCTAGAGAGGCCACCTACATATCTGGTAACAACTATTGTAAATACAAATGTGTATCGAACCAGTGAATTAGAATCATAATACTCAAATCAGAATGCTATGGCAATATTTATGGTCATTATTATTTGTCAGTGCACAAAAGATCTCACAACAAATAATATCTGACACCAAATGACGATATTTCTGAGGTAGGTTTAGAAATCCTTGGTAGATTTCCTGATGGTACCAATAGTTGGTGAATATCACATCTCCCCACCTGTATCTTAGTCTGGGTTCCCTAAAGAAGCAAAACTAGTAATATATGTGTATATTGACCGGGAAAAAGATAGGGTCGTCTCCTCCTACAAAGATTTACAGTCTCAGAATCCCTAGAGAGTGGTTTTTCTCTATCGTACAGGGCGACTAGGAGTCAGAATTGACTCAACTTTTGATGTTGTTGTTGTTAATGACTTAAATTTAATTATCTGAAACAAACTTAATATAAAATTCACAATAAGAAAAATTGGTCAGTTAATTTTGCAAGGAACCCTGGTAGCAAGGTGGTATGTGTTTCGCTGCTAACCATAACCTCAGGAGTTCAAAACCACCAGCTGCTCCACAAGAGAATGATGAGGATTTTTATTTTTATAAATACCGTATATATTCATGTATAAGTCAAGCTTTTTTCCCCAATCATTTTATTGGGGGCTTGTACAACTCTTATCACAACCCATACATCAATTGAATCAGGCATGTTTGTACATACGTTGCCCTCATTCTCTTCTAGACATTTACTTTCTATTGAGCCCACCATACCAGCTCTTTGTTTTTCCTCCATGCCCCCCCACCCTCATAACCCCTTGATAGATTGTACATAGTTATTATTTTCATCTCTCACACCAACCACTGTCTCTCTTCCCCCATGTTTTCTGTTGTTCTTCCCCCTGTAGAAGGGTGTACGGTTATGTGTCGATCATTGCAACCGGTTCCCCCTTTCTCCTTTCCTCTTCCCCTCTTACCCCTACCCTTCGGTGAGCTGAGTTTTTAAGCACATTTTAATGCAGTTTTTGTGGTAAAATTAGGTGCTGATATTTGGTTCGGCTTATACTTGGGTCAGCTGATATTTGGGTCATCTTATACTCAAGTATATACGGGGTTAACAGTCTCAGAAACCCACATAGGCAGTTATATCCTCCACTGTAGCATCTCTATAAGTTGGATTTGACTTGATAGCAATAAGTAAGTTTGCATTTTGCAAACTGAACTTGGACAGAAGGGGACTACAGGCTGCCTCTCAATCTGATCCCTTCCAAACAAAGACATCCACAGGGGCCTGGCATTCTGGCTCAGGGATCGAGGAGAATTTAGGGTCTGTGCACAGAGATGCCTTGTCCGCTGCTCACTTCTGGCCAGCCTCAGGGGCCCCTCCTTACCAGCTGTGGTCATCACCCTTCTTTTTGTGGACTGAGATGATGCCATCCATCTGCAGCAGCAGGACTGGAGTTTCCACTGCCATCTTACACACTTGTAGTTTCACAGCCAATGGCTCCCAGAGGCACTGCAAAGTCCTCCTCACACCATTCACATTCCAAGCCTCACAGATCTCCTGGGTGTGCTTGGATCAAAGGGAGGTGAGTTGATGGATGGTACTGGCCCCATAGTTCTAGGTAAAGTATGTTCACTAACGTCTGGGCAATAGCACTTCATGAGCGTGCCAGACATACTACTTGAATTTAGCAATGCTTTTCTCTATCCTCCAAGGCTTTCTTTTAACTTCGTTCTGTTCCCACTTGGCAATAATGATTAATTCTCTTATCTGTTATCTCAACTAAACTGTATATTCCATGAATATAAAGAATAATCCTTTAGTATACAGAAAACAATATTTCCCTATCTATATCATATGTGTACACATATGTGTATATGTATGTATGTAACACACTAAATAACCACAGGCAATGTGGTCATTCTATGCTTCTATGAGTCTAACTGGTGTACCTAAAAGCTAAACCCAGAACAGGTATTCAATGTGTCTGCCGCTAGAGAGATATCCATAGTTTTAGTGTTTCTAAATGGAAGAGTAGCAAAAGTTCCTTCAAAATTCAGCACCAAAAGAAGAGAAATTTCTCTGAAAAAAAATAGGCTATAGTCTCCCAACTCTTTCCCCCTCCCCCAAGCTGGTTTCCCACCTTTAATATAAAGAATTGATAGACTCCTATCATGGGAAACACATTCCAGGATTTTTCTCTTCTGTGTACATATCAGCTACATCCAAATTGTTTATTGACTGCCCATGAGCTATGGAGCTCTAGAGCAATTTAGTGAAACCATGAAACCTGTTAACTTTCAAAAATAGAAGGGAAGAAATGTCCCTGTCCTTAAGGAGTTCATTACTCCCACCTATGCTGTATCACGTCCTCAACTTACTATAATGCCCTGAGAGAGGAAGGAAAACTGAACACTTACCAAGTAATATTCAGTTCAAGGTAGTCTCTGGGATATCTCTTATTAATGAAATAATTATTCTAACTTTCAAAGAAAGATAAATATATCAGAACATTTAAATCACTAAAGATTTTACTCAATATTAATAGAATCACTTTCCGGGGAGGAGACGAACCAGTCAGGGTGCAATGTAACAACGATGAAAAATACAACTTTCCTCTAGTTCCTAAATGTTTCCTCCCCGCTCCCACTACCATGACTCGAATTCGACCTTGCAAGTCTGGCTAGACCAGAGGATGTACACTGGTACAGATAGGAACTGAATATACAGGGAATCCAGGGCGGATGAGCCCTTCAGGACCAGTGGTGTGAGTGGCGAAACAGGGAGGGTAAAGGGAGAATGGGTAGGAAAGAGGGAATCGATTACAAGGAACTGTGTGTGACCTCCTCCCTGGGGGACAGACAACCGAAAAGTGGGTGAAGGGAGACGTCGGACAGGGCAAGATATGACAAAATACCAATCTATAAACTATCAAGGGCTAATGAGGGATGGGGGAGCGGGGAGGGAGGGTAAAAATGAGGACCTAATGTCGGGGGTTTAAGTGGAGAGAAAATGTTTTGAGAATGATGTACAAATGCGCTTTACACAATTGATGTGTGTATGGATTGCGATAACAATTGTAGGAGCCCCTAATAAAATGTTTTAAAAAAAATAGAATCACTTTCTTAGTTTAAAATTTAGGCCTATTTCCTCCCCTTGGTAATTCTAAGCAGAGGTGACACATTACAGGTTTAGATCTGCCACATTTGAAAACACACATATGTGGAATAATCACTGTTTTCCAGCATGTTGCTTAAATTACTACTATTATTCTGACCTCAAAGTTTTGAAACTTGCATATATTTCTATTATATAACTTCAGTATTTTAAACCTGTGAAGTGATCAAATTTCTCTCTCCTATTATTCTGAACTAGGGTAAAATCAAAATCATAAGTGCATTTCTAAATGTAAAATCACTAAGAAATATGAAATCTATTGAGACTAGATGTTTTCTAAAAAATAAGAAGAACTCCATGTGGTATGGGTACTAGTATTCTTAACTCAGATCATATGACTCTTCATGTTATCTTCAATTTGAATGTTAAGCCAAGGGCTTAATTTGTTTCTGAACAACAATGCAGCATTAAATATGATATAATATCAGGAATGTACAATTTTATTTTAGTTGTAGATCAAGATATTTAATGAACTCTTAGATGTTAAGGAACATAAAAATTACTTAGTATGCAGCAGAGACTAAAGATAAAAAGAGATATAGCTTATTACAAAATATATGATTTAATCATTGTCAGAAATCAATTTGCACACACTGTGATCATGTTTAACAAATATTGACATAATATGAAAAAATTTTACTAAAAGGATTACTACTATTGTTAAATATGTTAAATGATCCAGTTAACTAAATGGGTAATTTTCATGATATTTATACACATCAAACCTAGCATATAACATATGCAATACAGGACATTAATTCTCTGAAGTGTCTCCATAGGTCAATGGAGTAATAAGCCCCAGTCATGCATTATAAAGATGGAATGTTGATGTGACTCTAAACCATACAATTTCTTCTCTAAGAGTGTGAATGATTTATACTTCAAAGGTAAATCATTAACATATAGATTATGTATTTCAGTTTGGGTAAATATGAAATAACAGCAAAGCATTGGTTAGAAAGCCAAATGTCTCTCTTTATATTAGAGACATGAAAATAAACTCTGGGACTTAAAGGGAAGTTCAGAGAGTTGTAAGGGACTATATCTATGCCTCTATACTGCCCCAATTTATTTGGTTTTCATAAAACCCTGTTTATGCGATACTCTTAAGAGTATTTACTATAAAGATAGTCTTTTTTTGTTGTGATCTACTGGCAAAAAAAAAGTAAAAATATAAAGATATGGGGAGGGAGTGAGGAAAGCCATTCATTCTAAGTAATACAGATTATCTTGTGCCAACAAATTAAAGAATTAATGATTTTTGAAAACTCATTCCAAGGCTAAGGAAACCCTTTAGGGGATAATAGAGGAAAAGTCTGGTTGCTTTACCTGTCAGTATTTATCACAAGTCCAAAGATAGATTTTTTTTAATGCTGAAAAAAAAGAAATGAAAATAGTTCAGAGCACATCTAACTGATCGACCAAGAACACTACTGTGAAACAAAGTAAGAAACATCGATATTAGCACAGCTTAATGCTATGAAAATTAAATCTATTTTTAAATAACTGCACGTGACTTTACATATATTTAGCTTTTTGACACACCTTGGTATTGTTTAAAATCAGGAAAGGTATGTGACAGGGTTGTATAATCTCACCATGCATATTCAATGTGTATGTTGAGCAAATAATCAGAGAAACTGGATTTTTTTAAATCATTTTATTAGGGGCTCATACAACTCTTATCACAATCC
>NW_022111373.1:43664951-43666830 GCF_000313985.2 Echinops telfairi | reverse complement strand
CACAACAAGAAAGAAAAGCTTGTATTTAGTTCAAGGATCGTTGGCCTTTAGAGAAAGTGGATTATATGAAGAAGAATGTGGCACCAGAATTAGAGAAAGTCTGATTTTACAACCTGCCATATGCGGATGTCACATTACTGCTTACTGTAAGTGAGAAGCGCTTGAAATACTTGCTGATTAAGATCAAGGATCACAGCCTTCAGTATGCCTTATGATGCAATGTAAAGGAAACCAAAATTCTCACACCTGGTCCAATAGGTAACATCATGATAAATGGAGAAAAGATTGAAATTTCATGAATTTCTTCTGAGTTGGATCCGAAATCAATGTTCATGGGAGAGCTGAGGTCAAGAGATCAAACAACACTACTAGGTAAATCTACTGCACACAATCTGTTTAGAGTATTGAAAAGCTATGGTGTTACTTTGAGGTATGGTGCACCTCAATACTATGTATGTGTATGTGTATGCACATGTATGTGTGTACATATTTTCATATGTATGTGAAAGTTGGACATTGAATAAGAAAGACTGAAGAAAAATCGAAGCATTGAATTATGTTGTTTTCAAAGAATATTAAAAGTACCATGGACTGCCAAAAGAACAAGCATCTGTCTTAGAAGTACAGCCAGAATGCTTCTTAGAGACAAGGATGGTTAGACTCCGTCTCACATACTTTGGACATGCTGTCAGGAGGGACCAGTCCCTGAAGAAGGACATCATGGTTGGTAGAGGGTCTCTGAAAAAGAAGAAGGTCCGAGAAATGGTAGATTGACACAGTGGCTTCAAACAATGGGCTCAAACAGAAGCACAATTGCGAGGATGCCACAGCACATAGTGGTGGCTTGTTCTGTTGGAGCTAGGATCCCTGGAAGTTGGAACTGACTCAACAGTATTATGGAAACAATTCCCAGCCGCCATTGTCTGGGGCTACAAACAAGATGAAATCCTTGACCACTTCATTTTTTTTCCTTTTTATCATGATGTTACCTAATGATCTAGCTGAAAGGATTTTGGTTTTCTTTACATTAAGTTGTAATCCATTTTGAAGACTGCAATCCTTGATCTTCATTAGCAAGTGGTTCAAATACTCTTCTCTTTCAGCAAGAAGAGGCATGTCATTTGCATATTGTAGGTTGTGAATTAGCCTTCTATGTCCCTTCTATGATGCTACGTTTTTCTTCATATATTCCAGCTTGGATTATTTGCTCAGCATACAGGTTGAATAAGTATGGTGAAAGGAAAAAACTCTGATTCGAACTTTTCCTGATTTTTAACCAGGCAATATGACCTTGCTCTCTTCCAACATCTTGATCCACGTGCAGGTTCTACATGAGTACAATGAAGTGCTCTGAAATTCCCAGTCTTCTAATGTTGTCCATAGTTGTTTATGATTCACACAGTTGAATTCTTTTGCATAATCAATAAAATACAAGAAAGTGTTGTGCTGGTATTCCCTGTTTTGAACCAAGAGCTATCTGGCTCAAGCAATGACATCCCTTGTTCCATGTCCTCTTATGAATCCAGCTTAAACTTCTGGAAGCTTCCTGTCAATGTACTGCTGCAACTGTTGTCGAATGATCTTCAGCAAAAAGTAACTTGCATATTAATGAAAATGTCCATTAGAAAGGGTCATTTCCACTTTCAGAGTGATAGCCTTTCTTTGGAATGGGTACAATATGTCTTCAAATTTCTTGGCATAAACTAGTGAGTACTTCCAGTGCTCCATCCATTTCTTGAAGCATTTCAATTGGTTTTCTATCAGTTCCTGAAGCCTTGCTTTTGTCAAATGCCTTCAGTGCAGCTTGGACTGCTTCCTTAAATGCCATTGGTTCTTGATCATATGCTACCTCTTGAAAAGGTTGAATGTCGACCACCTT
>NW_022111373.1:43650700-43664308 GCF_000313985.2 Echinops telfairi | reverse complement strand
GCTTGAATTTCTTCTTCAATTCTTTCAGCTTAACATATGCTGAGCACATCCTTCCTTTTTAGTGTTCTAAGTCCCAATCTTTGCACATTTACTGTAAGACTTTACTTTGTCATCTCAAGCTGGCTTTGAAATTTTCTAGTCAGCATTTTTGCTTAGTCATTTCTTCCATTTGCTTTATCTCTTCAATGATCAAGAGCAAGAGTCTCTTCTGATATCCACACTGATCTTTCCTTCCTTCCTCTTTTCTGTTGTCTCTTGCTTTCTTCACATATCATGTTCTTGATGTCATCTCACAGGTTGTCAGGTCTGCTGAAATATTATATGGCCTTATAGGAGGAATATTACGTGTCCTTACAGGAAGAGAACAAAAGACATACAGACTCAAATAAGACCGCCATGTGAAGACATAGTACGGACTGTAAGTCTGATGTTACAAACTAAGAAATGCTTGAGACTACTATAAACTGGAAGAGACAAGGAAGTGTCTTCCGCTACAGACTTCAGAGAGAACATGGTCTTGGCCACACCTTGAATTCACACATCTGGAGTTCATAACAGTGAGAAAATTATTTTTATGATTTTAAGTCATTTATTTTATATACTTTGTTATGGCAACGCTAGGAAAATAAAGCACAGAACTATTCATTGAAGTATTTCTATAGTAGCAAAGATAGACTGATCTCAAGCATCCTTCAGTATTGAATTGATTGAGTAGCTTATGGCATAGAGTGTGCAGCTATAAAAAAGTATTTTATTATACTTTGTAGTGATAGAGAGAGAACTCTGGGATACATTGCTAAATACAAAAAAACATGGTGTCGAACAATGAATATAGGATTCTGTATTTGTGAAAAGAAAAGAAAAGAAAAACATATATATTTGAATATGTTTGTATTGAATAAAAACGGAAGAGCTGAAAAACATGGCTTTTCAAAAGTGGTAAGAAAGGGAAAGGATAGATCTGGGGATTGGAAGTCTTATATTTTTGAAAAAATATAGCTGTGCTACTTTTAAAAATTAAACCATGGGAAGAAAGAAACAAGATCTCCTGTTTGCCCTGCTATTTTCATACTCAAATCAGTGAAGGCCGCAAAAAAGCTGTTCTAAGCCATAATGTTGTGACACCTTCTATCTTTACCAAAGATGAAATATTCTTTATCATAAAATATCAAAGGTTGAAACTTAATTTTTATTTTTTTATTTTTTTTTTAAATTAATCAATTTATTGGGGCTCATACAATTTATCACAATACATATATCAATTGTGTAAAGCACATCTATACATTCGTTGCGAGTCAGCAGTTTCCATTACTTTTGTGCACTTGATTTCCCACGTGCTTTTGTGACAACAAGCAAGCAGGAGTTCAACTGCTTGCTCAGTATCAGAAAATGCCACACGCACCTCTATGGACCACAAGATGAGTTCACCTGGGAATAAGCGCCACGTGTGAGTGAACACATCGCAGTTGTTGCAGAGGAGCAACCATTTTAGTAAAGGCTGTTCTAACATCAAAAAATAAATAAAAAGAGCCATTTAATCTATAAATCTCAAATGGAGCTTTCAATCACTTCTTCCCGATTCAGCCGTGGGCAGTGAAGAAATGCCAGATTGGATTTGAATTAGTAAAATGTAGGCTAATGAGCAGAATGGAAAAAAAATACCATCACACCCTGCAAGAAACCTATTCCCACTTTTGAAAACAAGAACAGCAACCATATCTCCTGACCAATAATGTCAGAAAAAACAGCTTCGGGATCGACCACCACTTTAAATGTGCGTCATCATTCGTTAACAATGCAACATATTATATCAGGCTTCTGAAAGGGCTCCTCTATTCTAGGACTTCAATTCTTAATTTTTTTGTGCTGCAGTTACTATTCCACTATACCCACATAGTACAAATTCTGCTCTATTTCAATTCACTGTCAGCCATTAATGAGTCACTTCACACCAGCTTGAAACCCTAGTCTCAACTACGTTTGCATTACACTGCTGCAATATGACTAACACTTTGTAGAAAATAGGGAGCTGGTAGTACCAGAGCTCACCAGCACCTTACCTTGAACCCAAGAAGGTCCTCAGCTCCCCGAGACCTCTTAATCTCAGGTCATGAACTTCTGTACCCAAATCCCACATCTTTGGAACTGTTCTTTTCATTTAGTAAGAGGACACTTATATGTGAAACCATAAAGTTCCATGTTTGCCATGGAATATATTCTGAAGAGAAGAAAAAAAATTTTTTAACAGGAGTTATTTGTATTTCAGGCCAAAGAAAAAGTGTTTTCAACTCTGCCACACATAGAAGCTCTAAGCTTGTGCAATTTCTGAAGCAGACATTTTTCTCTAGAAAGATGAAAAATAAATGAAATCTTTTTTAAAAAATCAATTTATTGAGTCTCATACAATTCATCACAATACATAGATCAATTGTGTAAAGCACATCTATACATTTGTTGCCCTCATTATTCCCAAAATTCGGTTTCCTCTTGGGTTCCCGGAATCAGCTCATTTTCCTTTTTTCCCCTCCCCCTCCCTTCCTCCTCCCCTCTCTTTATCTCTGGTTGCTTATATTCTAGGTAATGCTTTTACATGAGAGTTCAATAAGATATTTGTTCTATATATCCAAGATGAAAATAAATTGGACAGAAAATAAGTGAGAATTTATCATGAAATGAAAAAAATTGATCTACAACACTAGGTCTGGTATGGTTGCTTAATCTGTAAATTAAGGATTTGAGGCTTTATTAATTCTAAAGCTTTCACTAAATTAAACATTCTATGACTTTCCCTGGTCTTCAATAAGCTAATAAATGAAACTGAATGTTGTGATCCCAGGTTGTCTTTATTCATGGAACAACACCTAAAGTCATTCTCTGCAATAGACTACATCTATATATACCTAGGTAACTAGATATCTCTCTCTATATATATATATATCCTTCATAAATGGCACTTCCTGCTAAGGGGAGTTTTCACAAATGTATTATTAAGTGTGGGGGATCCCTCCACAGTGCAAAGCTCTTAGAATTGAGAATTTTTTGTTCCAAGTTTCCTGCAATTCAGAGGCATTATCATTGTTTTTCAGTCTAAGCAAGATATAGAAGGTTCCAGTTGACAGTCTGAGTTGAGAAATACCATTATTAGAAGAAGAAAACATAAAAAGCAGAACATTTTAGCTGTGTTCTTCTAAGGTGGACTGCAACTCTTCCCTTTTTTAAAAAGAACACAGGTGGAAGAAAATAGGCTTTATCTCTTTATTAACTTTAGATGTGTCTCCCAGAAAAGAGACAGAGATTGTTGGCAGAAAATAATGAAAACACAGGGGCTTGTGCTGTGTGCAGGAAGAATTGCTCCTGAGACAATAAAGGTGAAATGTAGATGAGGACTGTCAAGACACACCCTATTTGCTTTTCTCTTCTTTTATTTAAAGAAAATTGTTCTCTGCTCTATTGCTATCAATACTGTCAAGCCCGAGAACTGGAAGCTGGAGTTAAATAATGTAGACTTAATTACTTTGGTGCCCTTTAGGTATCAAATGCATGCTAGAGATTATTGCACTGTCATTTTATCATGGGCAGGTACAGAATAATAGGTCCACCTTCAAAAGAATTGCCTTAACAGATTTAGTACTTTTAGTATCCAGAGTACTGAAATAGATAAAGAAAATCGCTAAATATAACTTTAAGTGGAATTGTGCATAAGTTTAGTCATTGCAAGCACTAATTCACTTGGGGCATTTCTTTCAATTCTACATTTTATCAGAACCAGATCTACCTGTAATGGGAACTTTGTAATGGTCATACTATAATGGAGAAGGGAGAAATTTCTTGGACTATGCCTGTGCTATGCAGTCCCCTGAGAGCATAGCGGGAAGTCCTTCATATATTTTAAGATTCACTGCATTGAATTTCCATCAAATTGTCTGTCCGTTTTAGCACAGTGGTGACTTTCTTATTGCTGTGAGAGTGGAAGCTATGGCACCAGGATTTTCAATATCAGCAGGATCACCCACGTTGAACAAGACCCAGCAGAGCTTCCTGACTAAGAACGGACAGTGAAGAAGGAATAGACTCTCTACTTCTCAGAGATTAGACGCTGGAAGCCTCACGAATGGCAGCAGAATGTTGGTAGATGTAGTGCCACAAGATGAGCCCAGTGCCAGATGAGCCCCTCACGTTGGAAGGCACTCAGAATAATGACAGGGAAAGAGCTGTCTCTTCACAGGAGAGTTACCCTTAATAATGTGGATGCAGACAAGCTTTCAAAGGCTTTTTTTAGGGATAGAGTATGACTCAAAATGGGAAAGAACAGTTGCAAACCCTGACTAACAATCAGAACGTGGACATACATCTAAAGCACGAATCGAGAAAAATTAGTTGTCAAAATGAAATGTAATGTATCAGCGTACTAGATATTAGTGAGCTGACATAGACTGGTATTGGCCGTTTTTACCGGACAATTGTATGGTTTACCATGCCTGCCATGGCAGATTGAAGAGGAAAGATGTTACATTCATAGGCAAAAGGAAACTTTCAAGATCTGCCTTGCAGTACAATGCTGTCTGGGGTAGGATAATATAATATGCCTATACAGAAGAGCAGTTGTTACCACTATTATTCAAAATTTCCTGCCAATGAATGACTAATGCCAAAGATGAAGAAATTAAAGAATTTTACCAAGTTCTTCAGTCTAAAATTGAGCAATCATGCAAAAAAGAGAAAAGAGTCATTGATAATTAGTGGTAATTGGAATGGACAAGTTGAAAACAAAGCAAGAATAGCAATTGAATAAAATAGCCTTGGTGATAAAAATAAAGCTAGAGATAAAATGATAGAATTTTGTAAGACCAGAAACTAAAACAATATAAACAGCAACCATACATGTAAATCTGACTGGATGGAAGACACAGGCATCAAACCAACTATATTTGTGGCACTGAATGATGGGAAAACACAATATTATCAGTCAGAACAAGGCTAGAGATCAACCATAGGACAGACCATCGGTTGTTCATATGCAAGGTAGGTTGAAATTGAAGAAAATTAAGACAAGTCCATGAGAACCAACATATGACCTTGAGTGGAATATACCGGTGTATATTCCACTTGGACTTCAGAGACAATCTCAAGAATAGATGAAGACCAGATAAGTTGTTGGATGATATGAAAGACATTATACACGATGAAAGTCTCAGATGAGACTCAGAAACTTACTCTTGCCCATTAAGTATCTATAGCAAATAAAAGAAAATATATTGTAAAGGAGATTTCAGAGGGTGATTAGAGAAGATAAAATATAATAACAGCTCAAGTACTCCCTCCATACAAGAACACTTTGTTCTACTAATCCGGCATTCTGTGATGCTCACATTCCTGACAGGATTGCTGAAGGAAAAATGAGTACATAAGCATATGTGGTGAAGAAAGCTGATGGTGCCCGGCTATCAAAAGATATAGCATCTGGGGTTTTAAAGGTTTGAAGATAAAGAAGCGGCCATCTAGCTGAGAAGCAACAAAGCCCACATGGAAGAAGCACACCAACCTGTGTGATTATGAGGTGTTGATGGGATCAGGGATCAAAGACCCAGAAAAAAAATCATATCAACGTAAATGAGGGGGAACACAGAGTAGAGACCCAAAGCACAACTGTAGACAATTGGACATCCCCTTACAGAAGGGTCACAAGGAAGAGATTAGCCAGTCAGTGTGCAGTATAGTACCAATGAAACATGAAACTTTTCTCTAGTTCTTTCTTTAATGCTTCTTCCCCTCCACTATCATGACCTCAATTCTATTTTACGTATCTGGCTATACCAGCACATGTACACTGCTATAGACAAGAGCTCCCAACACAGGGAATCCAGGACAGCTAAACCCCTCAGGACGAATAATGAGAATAGAGATACCAGAAGAGGAAAGGGAAGGTGAGGGGAGAGAGTAGAAACTGATTACAATGATCTACATAGACCCCCTTCCTAGGGGAATGGACAATAGAAGACAGTGGTCTGTGTAGGACATGGGGGGAAAATTATAAATTATCAAGGCTTCATGAGGGATGGAAGGTGGGGGAGGAGGGAAATGAGTTGATATCAAGGGCTAAGTAGAAAGAAAAGGTTTTGAAAATTATGATGGCAACATATGTACACATGTGTTTGACATATAGATGTATGTATGTATGTATGGATTGTGATAAGAGCTGTAAGAGCCCCAAATAAAATTATTTTTTAAAGTATAAAAAACATGCAAAAATGTGGAGTTAAAAAAACAAGAGATTACCCTCAGTGTTTCTCAAGAAAAAAGAACTGAAGATACAAATAAAGCCGTAAGTTGCCATATTGAAGGCTTCTGTGGGCAAAACATTGAACAACACAAGGACTGTCAAAAAAAGATAGAACAATACAGAGAGTGATGTTACTGAAAAGAATTCGTTAAAGTTCAATGACTTCAAAAGGTATCATATGATCAAGAACCCATTGCAAAAATTGATGAAGTCCAAGTTGCACTGAAGGTCTTGGCCAAAAAACAAAACAAGATTTCCGGAATATCAAATAAGACAGTTCAATAAATAGATGAAATGTTGGAAATTCTTACTCATCTACATCACCAATTTTGGAAGAGAGCCAACAAAGGGGATCCACATTTGTGCTCATTCATTAAAAATGGTGATTCAATGAATGCCAAAGATTTCGAACAATAACGGCCCATGCAAGTAAAATTATTCTGAAGGTCACTCAAATGACAGTTAGAGCAGCACATTGGCAGGCAGTCAGAAGTTCACATCAGATTCAGAAGAAACCACGGGGTGAGGGATATCATTGCTGATGTCAGCTGGATTTTGGTTGAAAGTAGAGAATACCAGGAGGATGATTGCCTCTGTTTTATTGACTATGCAAAGGCATTCAACTTTGTGCATCGTAACAAACTTTAGATAACATTGTGAAGAATGAGAATTCCAGAACACTTCATTATGATCATGCAAACCCTTTACATAGACTGAGGAAATGGTTTGAATAAAACAATGTAATGCTACATGGATTAAAATGAGGAAAGATGTGTGTCAGTTTGTAATTTTCACCATACTTATTCAACATGTATTCAGAATGAATAATGCAAGATGATAGAATATATGAAGGAGAAAGCAGCACGCAGCATCAGAAATGGAGGAAGACTTACTAACAAGCTGTGCTACGTAGATGGCACAACCTTGCTTTCTGAAAATGAAGTGGATTCTAAGCATGTACTAATGAAGGTTGAAGCTACAGCCATAAATATGGGATTATAACTCACCATAAAACCAAGCAAAAATCCTCACAATTGGAGTCATAAGCAACATAACAATAAATGGAAAACATTCTGAAGGTGTCAATAATTTTATTTTGCTGTGATCCATAATCAACACTGTGGAAGCAGCGTACCAGTCTGGGTAGACTAAAGAAACAAATTTATTGACACTCATATGTGTATAAGAGAGAGTTTTATATAAAGGGTAAGTGTACATTAAGAAAGCATCCCAACCCAGTCCAGTCCAAGCCCATAAGTCCGACATTACCCAATATGTCTGATACCAACCTATAAAGTCCTCTCCAGAATCATAAAAACACACACAATGACACCAAATGCAGGACGATCACAGGCCAGTGGGTAGAAAGTCTTTGGATCCAGTGGCGTTGTAAGCATCTCAGTGCTGGCAGGGGTCTCTACGTGGCTTCTCCAGCACCCAGGGCTGCATCAGGGTAGGTCCATGTGGCTTCTCCTCAGGGATGTCTCACAGGAAGGCAACCTGGTCAGTAGAGAGTCTCCAAGGGAGTGAGCAGAGAGAGAGAAGTGTCTTCCGCCTCCAAGGAGGGAAATACAGGAATACTCAATCCTCAGGGGAAAGCCATGCCCACACAGAGGCCTCACTAGCTATAACCTGATTGACACACTAGACCCCACCCCTTCACTCTTAATCCTCTTAGATCCCAGATGACTCCAGATTATTTAACTACCACAAGCAGTAACTAATAAATCTAGGGAAGTATTGCATTGGGAAAATCTTTCAAAAGATTCCTTTAGAGTGCGTATTAAAAAAAATCACTTTGAAAACTAAGATGTGCTTGACCCAACCATAGTATTTTCAATCACCCTCTATGTATGCAAAAACCGGATAATGAATAATTAAGATTGAAGAATTAATGCCTTCAAATGATGGTGTTGGCTGACAACAGTGATGATACCAAGGACTCTCAGAAGAACTAACAAATCTGTCTTGAAAAGATAAAAGCCAGAATATTCCTTAAAAATGAGGATGGTTTGATTAATTTTATTTACGTTGGGCATGCAGTCAGGAGGGACCAGGCCCTGGAGAAGGACATCAAGTTTGTGAGAGAGTCAGCCAGAGAGGGGAAGATCCTCAATAATAGAAATTGACGCAGTGGCTGGAAAACCACTTTCGAACACAGCAAGGACCGTGGGCATGGCACAGACTGTGCAAGCTTTGCCTGAAGACATCTTGTGTAGCTGATTTACCCAATGCAATGTGTGCTTTGAGCTCTTGACGACTGCTTGCATGAGCACTGATTGTGGATCCACGCTAGATTAAAGCCTTGACAACGTCAATCTTTTCTTCGTTTACCATGATGTTACCTATTGATCCCCTTGTGAGGATCTGGGTCTTCTCTGCGTTGATGTGTGTACATACAGAAAGCTGTAATCCTCGATCTTCTTCACATGTTGAGCTGTGCCTCACAAGCAAATGAAGACACAGAAGGCTTTGCGCCCACAGGCTTTACTCTGTTCACGTCTTCCCGGTCAACTCCACTTTGAAAAGCAGTTCCTTCCCAGTGACATTTCCAGGGCCTTCTAACCGTAGAGGTCCATCCTCTGGTTCTATCTCAGACAATATTCTGCTTCTATTCATTACGCCTTCGGTATCTGTTTCAATGCTATGCATTACATTTTTATTGACTACTTCCTCTGAATTGAGCAGCTGATTCCTACTTCATAGTTTATTCTTATTCTGGAAACTCTGAAAGCTGTTCACTTTGAGTGGCCCTGTTGGCATTTCAAATACCAGGAACATATCTTTCAGTATCACGGTAACAGACAAGCTGCCACAGTACGACAAACTAACAGACAGTGGTGGGATTACTTGAGGAGGCACAGTGTAATCACAGGGATCCTTATAAATAGGTAGGAAAAAATAGATGAGATAGATGGCATAGGGCAGCAGCAGGAGATGCTTTAGAGATGGATCGAGGAATCAAGAGCCAAGAAGTGCAGGTTCCTAGGAAATTTTAAAGGCAAGGGAGCAGCTTCTCCTATTCTCCTCTAAAGTTTCCACAGGCATGAAACTTTGTTGATGCCTTGATTTTAGGCCAGTAGTGGAGCCCTCAAGGGCTTCAGTTTGCATGGTCAACAGTTCAAAACCACCAGCCACTCTGCTGGAGAAAGACTGGGCTTTCTACTCCAGTAAACAAACATTTACAGTCTCAGAAACCCACAGCAGGTCACGATGAGTCAGCTTTGACGTGATGGCTGTGAGGAAACTGATTTCGAATCGCTGACCTCCAGAATTAACAATCAATATGTTTTGTTGTTTTGAAACTACGAAGTTTGTGGTCATTTGTTAACTCCAGAAGTAGGAAATAAACACATTCCCCTATAAAAGTATCCTCTGAAAATTACACAATATTTTTGAAAATTATTCTTGTGGCTACAAAAATAACAATGCTACCCTTATTTTATAAAACGATGAAAAGCATTGTAAAAGAAGGTGGATGAGAGACTGACGGTGCCCTGGGGTCATAGGTAGGGAGGGTCTTTAGGGACCTGCAGCAAGAGGGCAGAATTGACCTGGGGCGTCGGGGGTCTCTCCAATTATGATATTTTTTCTATGTAAACTTCTCTTTCTTTAAGGCATTATAAATTCAAAAATATTTTAAGTGGTAAGTTTTACATTGTGTTTATTTTACTAGAATATTATTAATAAAGAGCTAAGAGATAAAACATTGGCATCCGCTATACTCAGAAAATGTCAAAAAAAAAGAGAAAGAAAATGTCAACAACATGCAGTGTCACAAAAACAAAACAAAACTCACACACACTCGCACACAGGAGCTTAGAGGTCATTTTGGAGAAAACTTGCTTTTAGCTTATTGTTACAGCTAGTTGATTGCTAAAATGTAATTAAACAAGTTCTTTAGGATACTATTTCTCATAGCCAGGTTGGATAATAATTTTTCAACAAATAAAAATTCACTGTATTAGATATTCATGCATGCTAATAAGTGAATTTTCAAATGTTTGAATGGAATCACATGGAACATGTTATTCTGTGTACTGAAGGAGAGGTGTACTGATAGTCCTATGTTAGTGAGAGAAGTATCTCAAATCCACAGCCATCAAGTTGATTCTGACTCATAGTGGCCTATAAAACAGAGAAGAGCTGGCCCTTTTGGGTTTCTAAGACTATAAATTTTTATGGGAGTAGATAGCCTCGTCTTTTTCCCATTGAGTGGCTGGTAGGTTTGAACCATTAACCTTGTGTTTAGGAGCTCAGTGCATCATAGCTCACTATATCATCAGACCTTTTTGAAAGAGAAGTATAAGGAACTTTAATACTCCCTAATCTTAGGGGAAATGTAAAATAGAAATTTGAATTTGATGATCTTTTACTTTCTCCACCAGCATCCCCAATCCTATCTTCTCTCCATAAAGGGAATTATTATATATCAGAGTTGGACAATGAACACACAGTTCTCCTTCACATCCATGTTGCCCTTTACCCAAAGATGATTTCTTTTTTTCATTCTTGTGATATATAATCCATTGCCAATTTAAGATTTTTCACCAGTACAACTCAGTGATAATAATTTCATTAATCCTGTTATACAACCTTCACCAGTAGAGACAGCTTCATTTTAACCAGTTGTCCTTACTCTGTTGTCTTCAGTACCCACAAAAATGACTGAAAAATGACAGGGGTCTAGGTCCTGTGGGCAGGCCAGATGACATTTCCGAAAATTCTGAGTACACTGTTACTGGGCTTGCTTTCAAAATCTGTTCATAAGGGCAGCACTGCAGTCTACAAAAGTCCGACAGATCCTGATATTAAGTTAATAAATGATATCATCTAGGAACTGTGAGGTAGACTAGTGTTTTCTTATTTCTTTGTCTTTTTATTCCCAGTTATGTTCACAGCCCACTGCACTGCTGCTGAAATTTCAGGGAAAGCAAAATACAATTAGTGGGAACAATAAGGTATAAAATGTTGTCTCACCTTTAAATTCAGTGAATAATTTTTATTATCATGCTTATCTCTCAATTGGTTAATTGTATTTAAGTTTTTTCTTTCTTTCATATTCTCACTACTAGTTTCATTACATCTATTAGCTCCTTAAAATTGCCTATAACCTACAGTAGAGTATCTTCAGAAATTAGCCAATTAAACAAAGGCACAGACCATTAAGTAACTTAATTGTTTGTTCAATACACTTTACCAGTTTATTTTAGATTACCCTATTTAAAAAATCACTTGGATGTATGACCCACATACAAACTTTTCTTTCTGCCTGATCTCATTTGGGACCATATTCTGTTATTATACCCCTTCAATATCATCCTTGATTACTGGTGATGATATTTTAAAGTGAGTCCTCCCAGAAAAGGTCTCCCTTATATCTTGATCTTGTTAGAAAGGTAAAGAATAGATAGTCTTCACTTCTCTGTGTCTGTGTTTCTGTCTCTCTCACTCTGCTTCCTCCTCTCTCTCTGTTTTGAATTGCATTGGCTTACAGTCCTCAGCTACACCCCAAGTAATACTCAGCAATTCTTTTAACTCTAGTCAATTCCCTATTGCACTGGCCACAGCACCTGTTTCTAAATGTATCTCCAGGTCCCTCACCCACAACTGGCCTTTTTACTCTTAGTAAACTCTTTGCCATCCATCTAGATGACAAAGAAGACAAAAGCTCTCTGAATCTAGTTCTTACTTTGGTATTCACGTAGCATTCCAATTTTGCTCTAAAATGCATTCTTTTAAATTCCCTTGTCATCTTAAATCAAATATGCCAGCCCTCCATTCCAAAACGAATTTTCCTCACATAGGAAGAAGTACTCATTATCCTTTAATATTCACCCTGCACAAACAAGTGGATCTTTCCTTATGCCCCATAACAACCAGTTGCTGGTGATTCAATTCCAATTCACAGCACAATAAAATTGAGCTCTCTCTCTCTCTCTTTTTTCTTCTTCTATATATAGACCGTCAGCCCTTTCTTCTGAGGGACCTCTGGGTGGACACAAACCTCCAATCTTTTGGTTGACAACCAAGTGCTTTTGCACCACCCAATGACTTGTTACATTCCATCATCTACCAGAAATAAGGCTAAAGCATTTAAATCTGACTTCACTGGAGGTTAGGAAATAGTTAAAGAGAAACATGCATAAAAGGTATATGGAATTGGAAGATCTACTTACAATACAACAGCCTCATCTTTTCCTATGTCTAAATGTAGGTTCCCACCCTCTTAGTATTCTGGCCTATCTGCACAAATAACCATCATCATTCATGTGGCTGTATAACCTCCTCAGGGAAAAACGGAGATGAGGTCCAAAGAGAGATGAGTGTTTCCCCTCTTGCCCTTCCCAGGAACAAATGTCAGATTTTTTCTCTTCTTAGGACTAACACTAAAAATGTCCACTCTACCATGACAATCAGCATGTGCTCTAGCCACATGAAGTTGTTTTCCCTCAAGTTTCCTTTAAAAACCTCCTTATCTTTGTTTATAGTCTTTCTTTCTTCCTGGAATGTACTTCCTCTGCTTCCTTTTCTGTCCAAAAGCTACCCACTCTAACGAAACAAACCCAATGCCATCTACTTGCTTCCCACTCATACTACCAAAGAGTACATCTTTATGGGACAGCAAAGAGTACATCTTTATGGGAACAGATAACCTCAACTGCTGGCTTCCAACCACCGACCTTGCTCGGTTCAATGCGCCAATAGTGCCACCAGGGCTCCTTACCCTCTCCTTAGAATGCAAACCAGACCCACTGCCAGCAAGTGGATGCCAGCTCCTAGCGACCCTATAGGGCAGGGTAGAGCTGTCCTCCTGCTTACTCTACAGAAGTAGAAAGCCCTGCACATTTAAAATTTTTATTTCCTCCACAAGACTTTCTCAGGAGCTTTCTATTCTCTTATTATATTAATTGATTGTGTAATTAGCTGTTTCTCAGAAGATTCAACTCTTGGATAGTAAGATTTCTCTCTTTTCATCATAATAAAACAACAACAAATCTATATTTTAAAAGATAGATACAAATTATATAGTGTATACTTACTAGATACCTGTGTACCGAATATTCTGCTAAGCACTTAAAATGCATTAGCTCATTAAATCTTCACTTTAACTTTAAGAAATAAATTGTTGTGGCTCAGTTTTAGAGATGGAAAACAGGGAAACAATGCAGTTGGCTAACATACTTAAGGCTGCACACACAGTGAAGTGTAGTATTAAATAAAAAATTGTAGCTAGGGGGTGAAGGGCCAACCCCCACCCGCTGCTACTACTATTGCTACTACTTGGACTCAGTAATACTACTCGGATTCAGTAATGCACAATTGTA
>NW_022111373.1:43642148-43643864 GCF_000313985.2 Echinops telfairi | reverse complement strand
TGAACAATTATTTTCAAGCTAAATCTGGCATATATTTTGGGGAGACAACTTAAGAGAAATCCTTCTGTTCCCCACAGTGAAGGTGGAGAGCGTGGTTACATACAGGCTTAGGTGCACAGCTCCAGGGCTCTTGCTTTTTTTCCCACACTAGTCACCAAGAGCAATGCCTTTTGCCTTCATACATTCCATAAATTGTGGTTGGTTTTGAATTGGCCATGTATTTCGAGCACATTTTATCTCCCAGTTATATTTCTATTTAAACACACACACACATCTCTGTACTCCGAAAGAAAGAACTTGGCTCTAAAAATTAAGTGTGGTTAAATAGCATCCTGCAAATCAGAGACTACAACCAATGCCCTTTAAGGGGGAGAAGTGAACTGTGACACCTCCAGCGCCATTTCACCCTGGCAACAGTAGGCTCCTCGTCCCAGGACGTGTCTCTGTCTTCATGGTGTCTTACTTTCTTTTAACACTTAAATATTCCCTTTAAATTACATTCGAAACAGGGCCTTTTTTGTATCCTCATACAAAGGGCATATCAAAAAACAGGAATCCATGGCTGTGTTTCCTGGTAGGATTGCTGGAGGGTCTCGGGGAAACTTGGCACCAGGGGGAGAAAACCAAGAACAAAAGAGAGGTACTTTCCTCCACATTTCCGTGAACCCTCAGAGACCCCTCCAGGGTAAGCGCTCCTGGAACTGTGAACCCATGTTTCGGCGCTTTCAGAAACTTCATTAAGTCTTGCTGTGTGTTCCTTCCTTGCAGGCTCTTAGCTGTGAACTGTTTGCTCATTCTCTTTGTCCCATTTGAAATTGATCCTTAGGTTTGGGTGCCTTGCAATCTTCTGAAAATTGGCGTTTTGCTTCAGCTTTTGAGAGAGGCACCGTAATTCCTAATTATAGAGGGAGTTCTGGGGTCATTTGGTTGGGTGCATGATGTTTGGTGGCAGTGCAAGAAAATGTAATATTTTATATATATATGCATGTGTGTGTGATATAAATAAATCTATATATAACATGTAATACTGTTTAATGTAGAATATAATGCTATCCATAATAAAAGCTCTTCTGACACAGTAAGTTCATTCCGTATTCCACAGTCAACCCGGAACACAGTACTGTACTCTGCTTTGAAACGTTGGGGGTCTGGATTGGGACGGTTCGTGTTACTCTGTCTTTCATGGTGCTCTGGCTCACCACAAACCACTCTGAGTTGCTAACTCACCAGAACAGCAGTTCAAACTCGCCAGCTGCTCGGCAAGGGACGATGAATTTTTCTACAACTGTAAACGATTTAATTTTGAAATATGTGTACTTATGTGGCATTAATATTGCACTGCATAACTGGTTGTCTCTTTGTGACCAAGATTGTGGGGCTCTTTTGAGGGTGATTTCCCCTACAGCAGTGGGGAGATGGAGGCAGCTCTACTCCTGTTTTGACACGTGTTAGCTCTTGGAAGGATGGTAGAGCTTCTATTTATTCTGCTGTGGAAACTGGCCTTCTGTTGCCAAGGAGCCTTTAACATATCTGTGGCCTTGTTTGAAGAATATCTGTGTAAGTCTGGGTACTTTAGAGAAACAAATCCACAGAAACTCATGTATAAGAGAGAGTTTTATATAAAGGTTAAGTGCGCATCAAGAAAACATCCCAACCCAGTGCTGCTCAAACCCACAAGTCCAACATTAACCCATATGTCCGACAGCAATCCACAAA
>NW_022111373.1:43636962-43641701 GCF_000313985.2 Echinops telfairi | reverse complement strand
TGGCACATGTACACAATTCTTTAGCCTCACTGTTGCAATTAAATAACACCTACACCTTAATCCTATAATCCTGTGAATATGTTCCCCCACCTATGAAAGTTTGTAAGCCAACCACTTCATACCTTTATTCCCCATTTTGGGGTATCCAATTTATATACTGCCCACTTACATCAACCTAGTGCTCTGAGGAGACAATCATGTTTTTCGACATGAAGAATCTTCATTGCAATTGGAACCTTGTGAAGTCCACATCCATAAGCAAAGTCAAATCAGGACAGGTCATCCATAAATTCAGCAACAATATGCACCAGTTCACAGCCTCAAAAATCTCCATCTGCTCGGGTTCTGGTCAACTCAATGTGGGTCGCCTTGCCTTTAGATCATGGGCAATCACTAACACTCAACAAGCCTAGCCCTCTCGTGCTAGGCCATTAACTTTAGACCAGTTAACCCGCTCTCATCTTCTCCTCTTTTTCCTGTAAACCAAGTCCACAAGTGTCTGTGGCCAAGCTCAACCCATCTCTTTATTGCTGCATTTCTCCCACTTCTACTCAACAAGTAGATCCAGGTGTTCACCTAGCAAGCATTTTAGCCTGGTCTCAGGCTCCTTTTAACATTCAGTCCTAGAGAGGAATTTTCTTCATGGTTCCAGATTTTTTCCAGCTTCTGACAAAGACCATTGGTTCCTGAGTACTCCTTCAATTAACCCCACAAGTTTTATCGGCCAGGTTGGCACAATAAACTAAATACCTCAGCATCTTTCAATAATATAAAATAGCTTAACCTAGAGAAAGCAGTTTAAAATTATGTAGCTACATACTTTAAATGTGTGTGTTGTTTTAAGAATATTATGTAGTTGTTAATCTTTGTAACAGGAAATATCTGAAGGGGAAATTCAGGTAGCAAGTGACCTTATAGCATGCTGGAAATCAGGCATTTGACCTTCACACAAAATAGCCCCCGCTTTGAAGGAAAGCTTCGCCTCATGGTTGGGCTAGGAATGGCTGACAGGAGTCCACCATGGACTTGTTGCTCAAGTCCAAGAGCCATCTATTTCAGGTTTCAAAATTTTTTGGCCCCTTCCATTAACAAACAGCCCCCTTTTTATTCCTAGTTTTCAAGTAGACACCCTTTCAAAGAATTCACTATTGAGAAATCTATTGATTTTTTGAGATGACAAGGTCTTTGTAAGCAAAACACTTATTTACATATATAATTCTTAACTCTGGACAGTATTATAAATTTAAATATAAATCTGCATATTTATCTATTTATTTTATTACTTGTGTTTGTCCTCCAGTGTGTCAAGCACATTTGTACAGATGCTGCCACCATCATTTTCAAAGCATTCTCTTCCCACTTGAGCCCCTGATATCTGCTCCCCATTTCTTCCCCCTCCCTCCCCCACCCACTCTCCCTCACAAACCCTTGATAAGTTATAGATTATTTTTTATCTTACATCATCCTCCGTCGCGCCCCTCACCCACTTTTCCATTATTAGTCCCCCTGGGAGGGGATTCCAGATTGATCAATTCCCCCTTTCTCCCCTCACCCTCCCCTAATCCTCCTGGTATCTCTACTCTCCTTGTTGCCCCTGAAGGTTTTATTTATCCTGGATTCCCTGTGTTGCGGGCTCTTATCTGTAGCAGTGTACATGTTCTGGTCTAGTCCAATTTGTAAGGTAGAACTGAGTTCATGATAGTGGGGTGAAGGACGCACCAAAGAACTAGAGGAAAGTTGTGTGTTTCATCGGTGCTGTTCTGCACCCTGAATGGCTTATCTCTTCCCTGTGAGCCCTCTGTGAGGGGATGTCCAATTGGGTATTGGGTCTGCACTTCATGCCCCTACCCCATTCTCCTTGGATATGGTTTTATTCTGGGTCTTAGATACCTAATACTTGATCCCATCAACACCTCATGATCACACAGGTTGGTGTGCTTCTTCCATGTTGGCTTGGTTGCTTCTCAGCTAGATGGCTGGTTGTTTATCTGCAATCCTTTAAGACCCCAGATGGTATATATTTTGATAGCTAGGCACCATCAGCTTTCTTCAGCACATTTGCTTATGCACCCATTTTGCCTTCAGTGATTGTGTCAGGAAGGTGAACGTCACAGAATGCCAAATTGTTAGAACAAAGTGTTCTTGTATTAAGGGAGTAATTGAGTTAAGGTCCATCTGCAACCTTAATCCTTAGCATATAGATATAAGTACATAGTTTTATATTACGCTATTAGGAGCTCTAGTGGCGTACTGAATTACACATTGGGCTGCTGACTGCAAAGTCAGCAATTTGAAACCAGCAGCCCCCTCTGTGAGAGAAAGATGAGGCGTTCTACTCCTGTAAAGAGTTACAGTCTCAGAAACCCACAGAGGCAGTTCCCCCCTGCACTGCAGGGTCCTATCAAGTGAGACTTGTCTCGCTGGCAGTGAGTTTGTTTTACAATAGCACCTGTATTATAAAAAACTGATGCCATAGTTCACTTTCACAGGTTTTGTTTACCAGGATTAACCTTAGAATTTGTACCTCTACAAATGATTTAAATCTAAAATGTTATTTCCTCAAAGAGGGGATTTTAGAGGAAAAAAACCGTTTATCCACTTTGTTCAGCCCTGAGCTGATTCAGATATGCAAATGAAGAGTGTTGATTATAGCTAATTCTCTGCGTCAAGCCCTGGGCTGTGTGAGCAAAAATCGCCACTTGCAAAAATATCACCCAGTCTACACCTGCTGCCCATTACTCTCAGAAACATCTGGAAGCAGTGTCTGTCCTATGAAGTCGCTGAATCAGAATCAATGTGATAACCAGGTTTGTTTTGTCTTGATTTGATTTTTAAGTAAAAAAGTAGGCATTTAGAAAAATCTGAGGAAGCGACCTAAATTTAGGAAACTATCAGAACAAACTTAAAAGAAATTAAACTTTATTTCAGCAATGTCTTGTAGTACATAAATAATTTAAAATATTATAAGCCATGTGCTGATACTCAAATTGAGTTCATTGATTCTTGTTATTAGAAATTTTAATTTTTGAGAAAGACATCTATATTCAAGTCTGTTAATACTATGCTTATTTGTCCTTCATTTTGTTCATGTTTTTCTAATTTTAAATTGTTATTATGCGTTATATAAGAACAATGTTTGAAGAACTCAATGATGATAAATTTATTTGATATAACCCACACTTTATTCTTTTGACTAAAACTTTATTGTCATGAGTCATGCCCTATCAGTTTGGTTCTGACTGCCTTGTTCAGAAGACCCTGAACAAATCTTGTAAACGCTTCCATCTAACAATATGTGTCCCAATCACAGTCACACCCCTGCTTCTGTAGTCCCACCCCTGACTGTGATGTCCTGGTAGCCACCAATCTTTCTTTTGTGACAGTTTCTTCATTACTTTCCCCTCTACAACCCTGTTAATCTGGAGTTTCCATTGTGGGCCCACAGACAACATTTCAACCACGAGTGGGTGGTCTCCCTCATCCGGATGATGGGTCTGTGTCTTTGTGCTGTTTTTGTCTCTCTCTTTTTGGTTTGTTTTTTGTTTTTGTGTTTGTCTCTTTTAAGACTTAATAAATATACTCTTTAAATTAAAAAATAATAATAATAAAAGTGAGAAGCATAACGTTTGTTTTTGGAACGTCAGCATAAGAGCTATTAACTCATAATCTTTTAAAAAATCTGAAAAAAACTAGCGAATAAAATTCCAGAGAACATGCAAATGCGTTATATTTCCATTTAAATGCATATGCAAAATTATGTTAATAAGTTTCTGATTTAGCAGAGAATAAGTTATCACAACTGGCCGCCCCTTCATTTAACTTTACCAGTAAACAGTAGCATGGCCCATTATACTTTACTTGTCAAACTGTTAATTGTGTCTTTGAAATTATTAATCTCCTGCATTCTTGAGAGAAAGCCTTAGCATGTAGGCTAATACAAGATAGATTTGAATTTCCTTAATAAAAATGAAAGATTCATATTTTTGATAGGCACCATATTTTGAAAATGGATCCAAGCAGGAATAAGTTGTTGATGAAGCTCTAAGTAATCTTTGCTTATAAAGATCCCAGGACTAATTGGACTTTTCGCTAGTGGGAACATATTTATTTCCTCAAATAATTAGGGAAGAGTATGGTATCAAGACAATAAGTCTCCAGTCCATCTGGATAAATTGAGCTTATGAGACTAGAATATAAAAATATAAACAAGAGGCCGAAAATAAAGTATCTTATCAGGTGGGCAATTATAATCCAATATCAAATGCATTTTAAGTATCTCCTCATTTCCCAAATTGTTTCCATGTAATTGGTTTTATCTTCCTTTGAGTGTATTTTAAAGCAAAACTGAAATTGTGGAAACTACTATATTAGCTGCTGCATGGGGGAAGTAATATTTTTATTGTGGGTGATGTAGAGAGCAGAACCATCGCAGCCTCTTTCAGCGCATACTCCAGTGCCAGCCAGCGTTTTCTACCGTGCCTTGCTTGTGTAGATATCAAATTTAATAAAATATAGAAATTGTAAAATTGCTTTATTATTTACCCAGTTTCTATTTTATTGACGTTATAACTTCAGTTTGCTCTTTTCTGTAATATTAGTGATTTAGAGCCTCAATTTAAAAGGGCTGTGCCCTGAATGATTGGAGCCTACAGCTAACAGTATTCTCTCCCCAAATGCAATGACATTTCCATTGCAGTATTAAAAATGAGGTGGGGTGATGGAGGGTAGTGAGAGAGGAC
>NW_022111373.1:43630756-43636842 GCF_000313985.2 Echinops telfairi | reverse complement strand
GGTTGCCAGAGAAAATATGAATGCTTCTTAAAGCTCAAAAAGTTATGAGGTAATTTCCATACTTAAAAGAGGTCTTTGAAGATTTTCATGCTTTCTTATTGCCAGCAGGGTCTTCTGTTGAAATAAGATAATTCCTGTGTTTGCATACTTCAGAAAAGCAAGAGCAAAATAGAGACACAGGCACATCCCTTCTAAGATACAAAGCTAAACAGAATGCCAACCTGAATCAAGGGCAGGGAAATGTGGCAAGCTTCGCATAACTCAAATATCCTATGAAATCTTCAGTTATGTAGATGATGTATATATGCTTAAAATGAATATTTTTGTGAAATAATGGTAAAACATATGATCATGACCCGCAGTTTACTAGTCTAGTAGCTGAGGGAGCTGAGTTTCTTAAAGGAATCTCTGAGTTAGAAGTAATTTACCAACTGCATGGAGATGCATAGTTCCAAAATACGTCCCAAGTCTGCATCGAACGAAGAGCGCCTGTTTGGGCCAGCAAACAACTAGACTGTGGGACACAGGAATAGGGCATTGCATGGTGACGTTGTTAACTAGTTTCATGAAATTAAAAAACAACTACAAAAAACCTTGGAGCTAATGCTACATATTAAAAGACACAGCACATATTTCACAGGGTTCATTACCCAATCCTCTACAACAGTACAGTTTACTTTAAGAATGCATTTCTTGTTCAGTTTATTATGCAGATTTATATCCCCATGGGATTTAAGCAAAGACCTAGAAAGTTTTATAAATGCCTCAAATATAGCTCATCGCACTGCAGTGACAGGAATGCCATAAAAAAGAGAACCAAATATTGCAGTTTTCATCAAATATTGACATAGAGATGATCAAGTAAATGCAGTTGCCTCCCTCCCTCTTCACCACCCCCAACCCTCCCCCCCACCTCCAGGAGCTTCGCGGAAACAATCTGTATGTGTCTGATAGAGATCTGAGCATCTTTCTGTGTGTGTGCTGCATGCTTGACTTCACTCTCACTGATGTGCCCCTCCAAGTACACTGACCACAGCCTCTCCACCAGCTGCTTTCACAGGCCATGCCAGGGCCATGGTGAGGGCAATGAGTGGTAACTGAACAAAGGAAATGCAGATGCCCATTACCACCACCACACCTTTATTGTTCCCTCTGCTATATTTGAAGTGCTCTTATGCCATTGTTGTGAAAACTTTAGAGTTATTCTTTTAGAAATAAGAGTTTTAACCATCTACCTGCCCAGTGGTGTGCACCACCTACTTCCTCTCTACAGCTTTCAGTCTTTCTGAGTTGTGTCCTAAGTATGTGGAGCACCTTCTGGGATTCCCGCTTCCCGTTATGTTTAGTCTCCGGCTGCTCCAGATAGTGTGATTAGATGACAGTACTGCGTATCTTGTGAGTTTCAGCGTAGTTCTACTTAGAATACAAAACTAAGAAGCGGGGATTGAAACAATCATTCTCAAACTTTCTGTCTCGAAATTGCTTCATAATCTTTAGCACTATCAAGGGCTCCACAGAATTCTTGCTTACATAGGCAATATCTGTTGCTATTTATTATATTACACATGTAAACAGGAAATTTTAAGTACTTACTTATTTTAAAACATCAATTACAAACCAATTTCATGTTAACATTAATAATATATGTAAAATTACATTTTTTCACAATAGAGATGTAGTGAGAATAGTGGCATTATTTTCTATATTGTTAGAGCTTTTTAATGTCTGGCCTCATAGAATTACTCAAACTCTTGCTTTTCCTATCTATTTTTACAGGCGATCTTTTGTGCTGTTCGTTATATGTCACGTAGACTTTGGAACATTGCACTCTATACTTGCAAGTGAAAGTGCAAAAGACAAACAAATGTTCTAGTTTTAAGCTCACACAACCCTTGATAGGGTCTTAGTGTCCCCCAGGCATTCCTCGGATACCCTTGTATAAAAACTGAAACAAAGGAGTCTGAGGGAGAAATTGGCAGGGAATAAAGTGCCATGCAGGCTTCTTAAAAATGCGCAAAGAACAAGACCTAACAAAGGAAGAGCAATCTCATGGACTCCCCAGTGATGACCTAACTCATCTGTAATACAATGTTATCGATATAGGTAAAAACTCAAAACGAAGTGGAACTTTAAATACTTAAGCAATACATTTAAATTTACAAATTAAGTATAAACAAAATTATAAACCAAATTAACACTCAAATTCATAATATTGACTTGACGTGACAGATGATGCTTTGCTAGCATAATCATTTGCGATGTGAATGTCACGTTCACTGCCCTGGTAGCACAGTCGCATCAGCATATACATGCTCACCTGGGCCGAGGGAGCACCTTCTCCTCTCCTTCCTACTGCTCCTCCTTTCTCTATGCCTTTTACCTTTGCTTTTGCTTTTTCCCCCTTCTCTAGTGTTCTTTCTCATTGGATCTCAGGTACACAGAAATAAATAAATCCTTAATTTAGGATGCATTCCCATCTTTGGTCCACTCATAAACCTCATTTATTTTGTTAGCTTGTATAAGGTAATTAAAAAGATAAGCCCGCCAACCAAAATAAAACTTAGAATATTGTCAATACTTCTGATCTGACCATATGGTCCTTCCATCCTACTCTTTAGGCTTCTTCAATTCATGGCAAACATTGCAAACATTGTGTTTATTAGCATTTTTCTTTTTACAATACAGTCATTTCAATTACGTCATTTTATACATAGATGCTAAAGTTATATATTTTTAGCCTCACAAAAAGAGAACATGACATAAATAATCTTCATTGGTCTATTTTTCTGTTTCGTGGTTGCCACTGAACTCCATTAGTTTTTTAAATCGCCGCTTCAATCAACTGTTAATATACAGCAGCTTACCCAAATATGCCCCTTCTTCACCTAAATCAGTTCATTAACACAATGTAACTCGTAGAGTAAAAAGCAAGATTCAACATTTTCTCTTTTTACCATTCACAGGCTGCAGTGTGGAGCCCAAGGAGTTTGAGGTGAGAAGAAATGACCTGGAGTTCCAGTGGCGTCCCTTCCCAGCTCTCTACGTGAAAGTGGCGGGGTGAGTTGCTGATGCATCCAAACCTTAGTTCACTCATGGATAGAAGAAAGATAACAAAATCATTTTCTGTTTTGTAGTATTTCTCTGAGTTTCAAATAAATTAATTATATATAAGTGGCTTGCAAATTGTAAGGTAAAATACAATGGACAGCTATGTTTATTACCATTTATTTTCTGAGTCAAATTAAGTTTGGTTACATCCAAACAGCCTTCTGCAAGCATATCCATTTTGGAAAAGGAAATTAAGTTCTTAATTATCAATACGAACTTAGAGAAAAGTGCATTTTATGCTTAGAGTACCGGCAGCTATCCCCTATCTTTGAAACAATGAACTTTAAATCATGTATGTTCTTATGTTCCCAATAAAAGCAAAAAGAAAACAATATTAAGAACCCAGCAGATTAAGAATGGACTCATTACAACTAACAAAGCATTGAGGGCGGCAGGGGTAGTGTGGGGGGGAACAACTTGTGGGGCATTTAAAGGCTAGCTACTCTATGACCACAATAGAGTCATATATTTTGTCCTCCCCCTTTAAAGGAGTTTTTGCATTGAAAGTATATGTCCTCCCTTTAAAAGAGTTTTGCATTGAAAGTTTTTGCACTGAAAGTCATTATATCTCACAGCATGACGCCATGCCTAGCATATGCACGAGAGTAATAGCTTGCTGTACTATCTATTTGAAGTAATAGGTGCATGAGACTACCGTCCTGGTACTGACTGACATACTTTTAGTTTCCCAGTGTTCAAAATTAGGTTCTATAAGATTATGAACTAGCCATAGGGTATGGATACTCCAATATGTGGTACTGTCTCAATTACTTAGAACGCTAAATGTATTGATAAGTCTTTTTTCTTTTTATTATGTTTTTCTCCTCACAAATGAAGGAGGAAAAGCTACAGGGATCACTTCTTGTCTTAGCCTGAGCACCCCTGTGGAGAGGATCCAAGCATGAAGTTTCCTTTGAAGTGAAGGAAATTTCTGCCTGGCATCAGTTCTGAGGGTAAAAAGAGGAGAGCAAGAAACCGGCCTCATGAAAACAGACATTAGCATTTAAATGAGGCCAAATTAAAAAGGAAATTTAGGCATCAAAAATTACTAAGATTTGAAAACTAAGATACGATTGTTCAGGAATGCTAGGTCAGCTCACCTTGCTAAGAAGCAGGTCTTTCTTAGGTCCAAAGCAAAGGAAACAAGAAAGAAAATGTTAAAAGAGCTGAAAGCTTAGGTCAGAGATAGGAGAACTAATTCATATTGAAATATCACAGAAACCAGATATTTTCACTGTGGGTACACACCGGAAGTTTAGCACCACAGAGGGAGTATACGGGCCCTAAGCCCTGCTTTTCATTCTGTATTTAATACCAGGGATCTGGGAAGGCTAAACACAAAACAAGACAAAAATAACCATCTCAAAACAATATCCCAGTTATGAATTCAAGCATAAATTTTGCTGACATGGGTAAATTTAACATAGGAAATGTAATCTTCCTTGAATGCAAAGATGTATCTGCCATCTATAAAGCCAAATAGAAACCAGAGTTAGCGTTATTTCAGCAAAATCCATTAACTGCCAGTCAAGAGCAAGTCTTTGACTAACAGTACTGTTGAAGGCACTGTGCTCCACCAAGCTTAAATCTTTGTTCCTGATTTTATGTTTAAACATAAAAACAAAGTTAACTACATAAGGCAATATATTTTAAACACTAAAAATTCTATAAGAGAAGAGGATCATATAGTTAAGATGCCTATAAAGCTTCCCCGAGAGAGAAGACTTCAACTGGTTCTTAAAAGATTAAGTCCACTGGCTGGAGTACTGAGGTGCTGCAGGTAGAGAGAGAGGCTCAAGCAACAACTTGGAAGCAAGCAGAAATAGCTCATTTGATAGCTATTGAACACCTGGATTAGAACAAAGGGTCCTGTCAGTCTGGTGCAAAGTAAGAAGAAGCTTGAGATCAGAAGGCAAATGGCCCTCCATCAACCTTATTCATAGAATTGTATATGGCACCATTTACACTGCCAGGTAACACTTGATTCCCTCTTCAAGCACCAATGAAAAATTGTCCTCAAACTTTCCCTTCAAGAATGGAGCATAACTGAGAGGCATTATGATTTGAAAATAGGCTCCTTATCCTCTCCAGGACACCTCTTCTCACATTTTCTGTGAATACATCTCAAATTTATTTCTTTCCTTGAATATATCCATATAATATAAATCCCTATATTTATTTTAGTGAATGACTGGATGATATACTCATAGTGCAAGGAGACTTCCGAGAATGAGTTTAGAAATAGCACGGGGAGCTTAAAGAAAATGATGAATCTACTGGGATTTAAGGAACAGCCAATTATTTAATAGTAGAGGGGAAGGGGATGGATTCTAGGCCAGGGAAACAGGAATACAAACATAAGAGCAAGAATGAACATAAGAGGGGAAAAAAATATAAAGATGAAGCTGATTGGCAAAAAGGGATTTTATTAAGAAGTAGTGGACATGGAAAGCCTTGAATAAAATGTCTGAAGAGTTTGGAATTGTTTATGTAGATAGTAAGTAAATACTGCTTTGTGGGGTAAAATTAGAGTTTAGGAGATAAGAAAAAAATAGTTTGAACACAGCAATTAGGATGATCAAACTGATAGAATAGACTGATCTGGAGGAAGAGTCTTTTCTATCAGAAAATAATAAGAATGGAAGTAGTACAACCACATTGGCAACTAATTTTGGCATTATCTAGCAAAGCTGTTCGGACAGACTCCATAGCCCAGCACTTCTGATCTTGGATATGGTCTCTAAAAAAGAAGAGAGAAAGAAAGAGACAGAGAGCTCGCTTTACAGGTACAGCAGAAGCCATACATGTGTAAGAATATTTGGAATATTTGCTTCAAATGTGGCGAAAAAAGTTGATGGTGCCCGGCTATCAAAAGATAGAGCGTCTGGGGTCTTAAAGACTTGAAGGTAAACAAGTGGCCATCTAGTTCAGAAGCAACAAAGCCCACATGGAAGAAGCACACCAGCCTGTGTGATCAC
>NW_022111373.1:43627242-43630129 GCF_000313985.2 Echinops telfairi | reverse complement strand
CTGGCACCACGAAAACCATAGCATTAGAAATAGTACTTTCTTGTAGCCATTGATATTTTAGAAGCATTTTCTTATATTATTAATATTTAATCTATCTCTTCTAATAGAACAATTTCATGCTATAATCCTCTAGGCCAGTGGTTCTCAACCTTCCAAATGCCGAGACCCTTTAATACAGTTCCTCATGTTGTGGTGACCCCCCCAACCATAAAAAATAATTTTAGTTGCTACTTCATAACTGTAATTTTGCTACTGTTATGAATCTGGCGACCCCTGTGAAAGGGTCGTTCGACCCCCAAAGGGGTCATGACCCACAGGTTGAGAACTGCTGCTCTAGCAATCCCCTTCACTATCTTTGGGGGAAAACTGAGGTCCAAAAGAAGTGATCTCACAGAGCTCATTAGCTGTAAAAACACAACAAATAAAATTTCCTGTGTATTATTTTGAAAAAAAAAATCCTATTTGTGATTAAAACCCTCAAACTAGACACCTTAACATGGTGTTCTTTTGCTATTTAATATCACTGGAAAAGTCTATGTCGGTGTATATGAGCATTTTCCTTATTTATATTAACTATCCAATGCTGTTCCACAAATTTCAATATTTTATTTCTGGGGAAAGGAAAAGTGTATGCCTAGGAAGGGACTCACGGGCTTTTCAAGATTTTTTTTTACTGCTGCTCTATCCTAGCAGAATGTGCTTTTCCAGGGATGGTCTATTTCTGATAATATGTCCAAAGTACAAAAGACCACTTCTTACCACTCTTACTTCTCAGGAGCACTGTACTTCTTCAAAGACAGAATTGGTTGTTCCTCTGACAATCCATGGTACCTTCAATATTCTTTGTAGTTATGCTGTACTTTACAAATTTAAAATTAATGCAAATAACAAGGCTAGATCTAGGGTTATATCAGGGGGCACATAAGGAAATGAATGAGTACTTTAAGGAAATAAATGGGCAGGGCATGTATTAGTCATAAAATAGAGTGGGAGGGAGGGCTTACCTTAGAAATACTAGTGCAATGGAGAAATTACTCAAATCAACAAGGCTCTAGAACTGTTCGTTAGACTGACTGAATGAATACAGGTTTGAAATGTCTCTTGCGTTGGCTTTTGACAAAGGCAGATGGAATAGAAGGGCATGAGTTGGTGAGGCTTGCGAGAATGTTTTCATCAATTCAGTATAATGGAATAGGCTTTCCAAACATGAACTGCAATATGTTGACTTTTCATTTCATCCCTCCTGTGTCCTACCAAAATATATATTTTTTTGCCTGTTGCTGATTCCTTGAGTGGTTAAGCAGTTTTTCTTTTACTCTTTCAAAGACATTTATGGGAAATGAAGAGTTAGGATGCCCCACAGCCCCCGCCTTCAACTAGTAATGATTGAGCACAAACTAAATGTTACTGCTATACTAGGTACTGGGAAACAAAGATGAGGAGGTATAACTCTTAGCTTTCATACTATATTTAGAGGAAATATTGGTTTTCTATTGTTGCTGTTACAAATTAACACATATTTAGTAGTTTAAACAACACACATACACACACACACAAAACCACACACTTATTATCTTACAGTCAGAAGCCTAAGGTGGGTCTCACAACTAAAATCGAAATGTTGGGGTTGGCATTCCTTTTCAGAGACTTTTAGGAAGAACCCATTTCTCTGCTTCTTCGGGTTGTTGGCAGAGTCTGGCTCTTTGCGGTTGTCGAGCTGTGATTCTCATGGGTTGGTTGTCAGCCTGGAATAGTTCTGCTTCAAGAAGCCTCCTGTAGCTTTGGTAGCATAGTGGGTGACGAGATGGGCTACCAACTTCAAGCTTAGCAGCTCAAAACCACCCGAAGTTCTGTGGAGGAAAGATGAGCCTTTCCACTCCCGTAAAGACTCTCAGGCTTGGAAAGTCACAAGCATTTCCAGATCAGACAGGGTTTCCCTGAGTCAGAATTGACTAGAGGGCAGTGCGCTTGGTTGGAGAAGCCATCTGCATTCCTAGGTCCATGATCGCGTTTGCAAAGTTCATGGAATCAAGCCCGCCTCTTTGTTCATCTCTCTTGTCTCTGACTCCAGCATTACTTCTCTTCTCCCTCTTCTGGCTTCTTTTACCTTTAAAGACTCCTGTGCCTACATTGGGTCCACTTGTAAAACGACGGTAATCTCCTCAGCTCAATATCCTTCGCCTCAAGGTCTTTAATATCTGCAAAGGCCCTGTGCCATGCAAGGTATCATATTTACAGGTTGAAACCAGTGGCACCTTACAACAACTGGGGAGTGACATCCACATCTTTAGAGGGCCTTTTTCTGCCTACCATCATGGTCCATCCTGGACCACACCATCTCTTACGCTATTATTATCTTTTTTTCCTATCTTACACCGTCTGATGTAATGATTTTTTTTCATATCTTACACCGTCCCTTCAGCCATAGTCCTGTTATTCGTCCCCCTTGAGGGGTGTAAGATATGAATATATATAACTTATTAAGGATTCACAAGAGTGATAGGATGGGGGAGGGAGGGAATAAAGAGGAGCTGGTATCAAAGGACTCAAGTAGAAAGAAAATGTTTTGAAAATGATGATGGCAGCATCTGTACAAGTTCACTTGATATAATTGATTATGGATTGTTATAATATCTGTAAGAGCCCTCAATAAAATGATGAATAAAAAAAACAGCAACTATAGAATGGAAAACAAAAGCTACTTCCTGATTAATGGAGCATGCATGGTAAGAGAAGATGATGCCTGTCATTAAAATATCCCCTATTTTTCCTCATCTAATTTTCCAATTTTTTTATGGGGTGACAAAGTGATGCTGTATGCAAGGGGAAACTCCCTGAACTTGGGAACAATCCTTGAGGGTGGGGTTGTTGGGAGCATATAGGCTAA
>NW_022111373.1:43623298-43626658 GCF_000313985.2 Echinops telfairi | reverse complement strand
CTGGCACCACGAAAACCATAGCATTAGAAATAGTACTTTCTTGTAGCCATTGATATTTTAGAAGCATTTTCTTATATTATTAATATTTAATCTATCTCTTCTAATAGAACAATTTCATGCTATAATCCTCTAGGCCAGTGGTTCTCAACCTTCCAAATGCCGAGACCCTTTAATACAGTTCCTCATGTTGTGGTGACCCCCCCAACCATAAAAAATAATTTTAGTTGCTACTTCATAACTGTAATTTTGCTACTGTTATGAATCTGGCGACCCCTGTGAAAGGGTCGTTCGACCCCCAAAGGGGTCATGACCCACAGGTTGAGAACTGCTGCTCTAGCAATCCCCTTCACTATCTTTGGGGGAAAACTGAGGTCCAAAAGAAGTGATCTCACAGAGCTCATTAGCTGTAAAAACACAACAAATAAAATTTCCTGTGTATTATTTTGGAAAAAAAAAATCCTATTTGTGATTAAAACCCTGAAACTAGACACCTTAACATGGTGTTCTTTTGCTATTTAATATCACTGGAAAAGTCTATGTCGGTGTATATGAGCATTTTCCTTATTTATATCAACTATCCAATGCTGTTCCACTAAGAACCTAAAATAGAGATGCAAATCTACAGCTGTAAAATGAAAAAAAAAATTATGGGAACGAATACTATTTGTGTAGCAAATTCATCTCATTTTCCGTTTTCTAGTTACTCAAAAGAAGCAGAAGCTATGACAAAGGATGTAGATTATGCCTCTTGAAATAACATGGAATAGTTTTTCTAAAAATAAATGTATCACATGGTTATTTTTGAAGAATCTAGGAAAATATGACACATTTTGTTTTAACTTGACACACTTGAGATCATACACTCAAATAATTTAAAAGAAATTTCCAGCCTTTGAGTAGAAACTGGAGTTTAAAAAGCTATTGAGTGGCCATGTAAGATGCGATTATTGGTCTCTCTCCAGCTGGGATTGCTGAGAATAAAAGATCCAGGGAACAGTTAGTACAAAGGACTACTGTTCCACACAGAACACAGCCTGCACTACCCTGAGACCAGAAGATCTAAATGGTGCCCTGCTACAGCTACTGGCTGCTTTGATTGGGCCTACTGGTCCTGAGCAGAACGTGAGGACCACAGGACAGAGGATACAAATTCATGTGTAAAAGAGCAGACTTACTGGTCTGATGGGGACTGGATGAATCCCTAAGGCTGTAGCACTTAGACATCTTTCAAACTTGGAAGGGGACTGCCCCCTGGGGATTACCTTGCAGTCAAACAATAGAAAGGCCTATACAAGGGAATAATAACACCCAGGAGGAAAATACTTCTTAGACCAATCAGCCATAAGAGACCCAAAGGGCAGCATTTTCCCTACAACAACGCTCTGAAGGCAGGAAGAAAAAAGAAAGTGGAAAAAGGAAACCCGGAGAGAAAGTAAGAAGATGCTGTTAAATTGAAGGAATTGCAGGATATGCTAAAATTATTGAATGAAAAATTTGTTCTCCGAACATTCACCAAAACTGCATTTAAAAAAATCAAAACAAATTTAAGACTCTACCACTCTCGGTCCTTCTAATTTCATTTACTACTAATAACAATTTGTATGTTTTTTACTTGAAAAGTATGTGTGAATTGTCAGCCTTTTATTAGAAAACTAAATTAGTACTAAGGGGAATTTACTAAATTTTTTCATTAATGTGAGAGTGGCCATACCTGGAGGGTGGAAGAAGGTGGGGTAGAAAAGGGGATCTACATATAACCTCCTCCCTGGTGGATGGACAACTAAAAAGTGGGTGACAGGAGATGTCGGACAGTGTAAGATATGACAAAATAATAATAGTTTATAAATTATCAAGGGTTCATGAGGGAGGGGAACGGGGAAGGATGGGGAAAAATGAAGAGCTGATATCAATGGCTCAAGTAGAAAGTAAATGTTTTGAGAATGATAATGGCAACAAATGTACCAATGTGCTTGATACAATGGATGGATGTATGGATTGTGATAAGAATTGTATGAGCCCCCAATAAAATGATTAAAAAACCCCAATCAAAATGGTATAACAGTATTGGAGACCTTGATTTCCAGAAACTTGTAGTGATTCAATCAGGCTAGCCTGCATCATTGCCGTAATCAGACTTGTAGATTTTTAAGTCTTTCCAAACAAGGTAATGGAGAAAAGCCATATTTACTTACCTTTATTACCTTTACTTACCAGTATTACTCGACCTTGTGACCTCTACAGCTCAATTAAATATTATTAACCTACTCAACTGCGCCAAAACCTCCATTTCCTGTCAATTGATTTCCTCCTGATATTCCACAATAGTTCATTCCCGAAAGATTTCACCATATAAATTGGAGGGGGGCATTTTTATGGTTTACAATATGACAATATGATATTTGATATAAATCATCATTTGTATTATCTGTAGGGTTAGAATATATTCATTTCCCAAGCATCCTGAAAACATTAACTAGTTATGGGTAACTGCCGGCAGCATTTTAACATTCTTCAGAATCAAATATTTAGTTCTTCATTAGAGCTGAATCTACATAAAATTGATGACCCTGGTTGTCCTTGCAATTATTTTGTTTCTAAACCTCTGATTTTATAGAAAGAATTAATTATAGTATGTATCACTCTCTCTCCTTTTTCTACACTGCCAAATTGGATAATGGTTTAATAGCTCCAGGGGATTGCTTGTGGGAATTTAAGACTTATAAGAGTCAATTTCCCCCAAGTCTGTTTTCCTGCAGTGATCTATGGCTCTGATTCATGCAACAAAGTCACCCAAATGAGTGTAGTGCATGGATTTTTATTGTGAGTCACACTTACTAACAGCCGGAAATCTAACCCAGGGAGAGGGCATATAACATGGTGTGGAAAACTTTCCTTTTAACCAAATGAACATCTTTCTTTAAAAAAAAATGTCAAAAGAGTTCATATTAAATATTGCATCAGTAAATATTAAATACTGCATTAAGAATAATGGTTTAATTTTTATTTGCAAGGTGTTTATGTTTCACTAGTCGTTCTCAGCCCTGACTGCACATAAAAGCCACCTGGAGAACTAAATAAATAGCGATCCTAGGGCCCCACCCCCAGGGATTCTCACTTATTTGGTCTGAGGCCAGGCCAAGCATCAGGATATTTTAAAGCTCCCTGGGTGATTGTAAAGTGCAGCCAGGACTGAGAATCACTGTCTACCCACTAGGAATGAAACATATTTTTCTTCTCTGAATAAAGGAATTGTGTGAAATTAGAAGGACCAATTCCCAGGGAAGGTGGGATATATGAATCATAATTAGCCCCTCTAAGTGTCACCCACAGTCTGGGTAGGGAACACCTGTGGAGCAAAGA
>NW_022111373.1:43620988-43622076 GCF_000313985.2 Echinops telfairi | reverse complement strand
CTCTTAAAAACAAATACTAGTGGAAAACAGCCATCCAAAGTCCTTCACACTTGTGTGTGACTTGGACTGGCAAGCTTAGGCAGGCAGGAACACTCGGAGGCAAATTGAAGAAAGGGGAGGTTTAGATGGAATCACCATCACTGTTTACTTTGTGACACTCTGCCAGAGACGAAGTTGGCTGCCTGTAAATAAACTCAATCATTCTTTTTTTTTGCTACAAGGGTTTTCTTCCAGGGGGAAACAAAGAGACCCAAATCTGGACACTTTAGTCCAGCCAGCTAATTAGATTACTTTTTGTAGTAATATTATACCACTAAATAGAAAACTAAAGCAGCTAATTGATACAGAGAGATCATCGTATTCCGAAAGAATGTAAGTGTCAGAGCGAATTTCTCCTTTAATGAGAAGAAACTTTAAAAAAAGAAAAATTGAGGCAAGTCCCTAGAATTTTCAGCGGTCTAGCCTTTTGTGCACTAGAAGAGCTAAGGGAAGGAAAACATTTTATGATTAAATTGGATGTAGCCTTTACAAAAGTAAGCCTGGGACACTACGGATTGGTTTGATAATGACAGTTCCAGAGAGTGGAGCCAACCTTCGGTGGGGTGATGTCCTGAAGAAAGAAACCTTTCCAGGTTCAGAAAATGTGCTGCTGGGGGCTCTATCCCACAAGTGCATGCTAAGCTTGTGTGCTCCGTGGCTGGAATGCCTAGAGCAGTAACGTTTGGAGCTGTAAGGCACTGGACTTGGCCCTGGCTTCCCTAAGCACACTGGTTGTGTGGATCAGGGCTTCGGGTGTGTGAGAGAGGGTTACCAGCAAGTTACATTGCAAGTGTCCCAACATATTAAAGTAAAAATATGATCCACTGAATAGGAAAACCATTTTGACATAAGGAAAACCTTGTGCACTGGAATGGGCTTAAAATTAACCGCCATCAGAATCCTGGAACATCCGCCCCTCCAGATTACCTCCTCCTACACCAAAAGTGACTTCCATGTAAGGTAGGGTCCCAGGTGTTTCCTTTAGTTAACAACTCAGGCCAGGAGAAAAGTCTTGGTTAACTTTGTGGATGCATAAGAACAACTGCTCC
>NW_022111373.1:43618213-43619763 GCF_000313985.2 Echinops telfairi | reverse complement strand
AAAAAAGGAGCTATCAAAAAAAAGAAAAAGAGCTATCTGAAGCAGCTCAGGATCCTGTGTGGGGAGCTGGGATAGAAGAAGTTGGGGGAGGAAAGAAAGAACTCTGAGAGAGAAACCCAGTTGGGGGATGGAGGCTGGGGGGAGAGGTCCAGTGAATCCGCCCAAGTGATGAACTGAAGGAGGGGCGTAAAGCAAACCTACTATCCTCCATTCTGACTCGTTGCTGTTGTTAGATGCTATTGAGTCGGTTCCGACCTATAGCAACCCTTTACAGAACAGAATGAAACACTACCCGGTCTTATACCATCCTCACATCTTCTGAGCGCCATCCTCTCGTCTTCCCTGCCCCTCTACATGATGTCCTTCTGGGATTGGTCTCACCCAACAAGTCCAAAGTATATGAGAGTCAGTCTCATTATCCTTGCCTCTGAGGAGCACTCTGGCCGCACTTCTCCCAAGACAGATTGATTTAGTCTTTTGGCAATCCATGATACTTTCAATATTCTACTCTAGCACCACCATTCCAACTCATGACAACCACACATCCACTGTTTTCGAGTTGATTCCGACTCTTAGGAGTCCCAGTGGCAGACAGGCTTGCGCCTGGCGTTCTAGAAAGCCAACCAGTCGTTCTGTGGGAGAGAGGTAAGGCCATGGAGCTGAACTCTGGCTGCAACCATGTGCTCAAGCATGGGCCCATGTTTCTGTCTGTGGTGCCTCCGGTGGTGATGACATCGACATCAACCACATCTACCCCATGGAGATTTACCGTCTCTAACCTCCCCCGAAGGGCAGCTTTACCCAAACAGGAAACCTATGGGGTTTCCTTAAAGGTTGCATATTTTCCTACTCCAGGGCCTGATGGATTCTGGTGAGCACGAATGGCTGACTTTTCGGTTAGCAGCCGAGCCCCACCAGGGCTCCTGCGGGAGGGTAGCGGCAGGAGACTGCAAAGTAACCTTGGGTGCAAAGTGTAATGAATTATGTGTAGGGAGCACAACATGAAGCTGCTTGGGTATAAACTCAGCGCCAACTCTCCAGCCCGGCTAGTAGCTGCTATCTGCAGGTGAGGCTGGCAGGGCACTGGCTCCTCCGTACCTTGCCAGCAAGAGTGAAGTGGCCAGTGTGTGCGTGCTTGGCACACTGCAGGGTTAACAGAGTTTCTTTAAAAGGTGGAGGAGGGAAGGCGGGATAGGAGAGATGTCCTGGGCCTGGGGTGCACTGAACTGAGCTGATGACCAGGGCGAGGTGGCCAGAATCCAGGGATCGGGCGAGGGGGTGAGTGCCCCTTTCCCACGGGTTTAACTGGGGCGCCCAGTCTCTCTATTCCGTGCACTCTCGCGCCAGTCTCCAGCCTTGGATGAAGGGGGAGGGCTCTTTGATTCTCCCGGGAAACATCCTCCCGGCCGGCGTCGGTCGGACATTTTTCTCAGCCTCTCAGGTCAGCTGGCTTAGCCAGGGACACAGGGTTCAAGCGAGGCTCAGAGAGTTTCAGGCCCAGCCCACATTCGCCCCCTTCCCGGGGCTCTCCGGTCAGCGTTCCAGCTCCG